>NC_087208.1:52328731-52361231 GCF_015104395.2 Macrobrachium nipponense | reverse complement strand
AATATAAGTAAAAAATCAATATACAAGATGAATTGTATTAGGGGATCGTCTTGATTCGAAAGATCATTCATACATTATGTACTACTAAGGAAAATTATAAGTGGCCTTAGATCTTAGGGAAAACATTGAAAATCAAGGCTTCTTGAGGACCTTAGGTCTAAATCTATTTCGGCAGAGGTCAGTATTGGAGACTAACATAATAAAAATTATCCTTCTTTCATATATAACTTATGCAAAAATCGGACGAAGGAACACAAGACCAGTAATGCCCATCACTTCGAACAAATACACTGCACTCAGAAACGTCACTTAGCTCTCTCTCTCTCTCTCTCTCTCTCTCTCTCTCTCTCTCCTCTCTCCCTCCTCTCTCTCTCTCTCTGATTTGAAAACGCCCAGCACGATATAACCACGAAAAGGTTAAAAAAAAAAAAAACGCAAAATTAAAGCTGACACGCCTCACCTCCTTTCTTCAACCAGCGACAGAGAGAGAGAGGACATGCACGCATTTGCATACCTCGTAGCCTAGTCGACAAGATCCAGCAGCAGAGCTCTGTAAAGTGGCAACACTCCCCAACACCTGGAGACCATCCGTCCAGTCCTTCTTAAGTCTATCAATATTAGGAGAACATGGCCACAACTCACAGCTGATCGATTCCATGCACACAGTCCTCGCGCACACTCGACTGAAGGCGCAGAACTCCCTCATACGGCAAATACTATACTACCGGATTGACAAGACAGCTGTATTTGTCACAATCAATGCGGTTAAGTACTAAGAGAAATTATAAATATGTCACAATCAATGCGGTTACGTACTGATTGCGGTTACGTACTAAGAGAAATTATAAATGCCCCAATCAATGCGGTTAAGTACTAAGAGAAATTACAAATGTCACAATCAATGTGGTTAAGTACAAAGAGAAATTTCTAAATGATTCTCAAAATTTCTATTATCTCAAGGTCGCAAGTCCGTCATTACAACAGCACCGATATAAACTTGGAAAAAAAAGTCAAAAGCTGTTGACAAAATGTGAAACGTCTACCTAACTAAAACCTGGGGTAGAAACACACTCTTCATTATTCATTCATGTCTAATTGCATATCCTCAAAGCAAATAATAAACTTAATTCGAACTCAGAAGCTTGTAATATAAAAAGAAAACACCAATACAAACTTGTTAACAAAAACTACTTACAATATACACAAACATCCACCAACATTAGTCTTTCTAATCATAACCTAGGGTGGAAATCATCTTTTCCGGCATCATTCATCCCTAATTGGACTTCGTCAAAAACAAATAAAAAACAAAAGATATGAATGGGGCGATAAAAAAATATACACTATTTCCCAACAGAAAATACCAATTGCCCTTCCAACGAGGCAAAAGTACCGAAGCTCATTCGCGTTTGTTGCAAAAAACATTGAGTTGAGTTGAATTTAAAATTTATGCCAAAGGCCAAGTACTGGGACCTATGAGGTCATTCAGCGCTGAAATGGAAGTTGACCGTAAAAGGTTTGATAGGTGTAACAGGAAGAAAACCTCAAAGCGGTTGCAAGAGGGTGAAGAGTACGACAAAAAAGTGAATATAAAAGGAGGTACAGTAAAAGGTAAGAAATGGTAGCAGCTAGGGGCCAAAGGCACGCTGCAAAGAACCTTAAGTAATACCTACAGTGCACCGCATAAGGTGCACTGACGGCACTATTCCCCTTACAAAAATTACGCAAAATAATAGAAAAAAAGAATATTTTTTCTCTTTTCATATCACTCAAAACTGTCACAGCGACATTTTTCATTTGATCTCCTTTCAAATCCGTTGAATTTTGCAGCTTTGCGTAGTATTAAACGTGTCAGAGAGAGAGAGAGAGAGACGAGAGAGAGTTTCTTTAATATTCATAAACTCTGAAAATCATATCTCTTTTTAAATCCACGATTTGCCAGCTTTACGTCCTGCGAGAGAGAGAGTGAGAGAGAGAGAGAGAGGAAGAAAAGAAGAGAGTAAAGGAGAGAGAGAGAGAGAGAGAGAGAGAGAGAGAGAGAGAGGTTTCTTTAATATTCATAAACTCTGAAAATCATATCTCTTTTTAAATCCACTGAATTTGCCAGCTTTACGTCCTGCTAAACGTGTAGAGAGAGAGAGAGAGAGAGAGAGAGAGAGAGAGAGAGAGAGGAGAGAGAGAGAGAGAGAGAGAGAGAATTATACCCTCCAACTACCAACAAACATAACATCAAATAAAGGCTAAGACGAAATTTGAAAGCGACTGTAATTGATTCAACTCTGCAGAGATTATAGAAGCCAGCAGCGCTCTCCATTGCACAGGTAAATTCGTTATACCTTCTCAGAGCCTGAATTAATGAATAAAATTCCTTCTGAGTTCACCTTTCATCAAATATACTCTGCATTGAAATTTTATTCTACTTTCATTTAAAACATTTATTTTGTACAGAGTTTAAGCAGGGTCGATAATGAACAGCACTAAGACTGATTTCTTATTAAGAATACAAAATCATTTTCTCCATTTTTTTAATCTTTACTTATTACATTCGTCATACACATAGTTTCGACGGGTCAGATAATGCATCAAACTAAGACTGGTTTCTAATTAAGACGCCAAAGACGGTAGCTAAAACAACAATTTAAAACTGAAGACACTTGCAAAAGCAAAAACAATGAAGGCGAATTATGCATCTACCATAGATTTCTAGATAAAGATAAGTGACCAACAACTATGGCAGTTCAACCCCCCCCCCCCCCCACCCCCCCCCCCCCCCTTTTTTTTTAAGGCAAAAAAAACAACACCACCCTAAATTCGTCCTAAGGACACCAGGCCCATGCCCAGTTTTTTTTATGAGGGGGGGGGGGGGGGGGGGGGGGGGGGGGGCCTCCTCAAAACTGGGTCCTTTCTTTTATAAATGTCACTGCATATATAGGTATATGCCATATTCCTATTATCACTTGTATTTCCTACTACTAAAGAATGCTGTTAATGTTTTTAATAAACAGATAAAAAAAATTACATATAAAAAAAGGACTTGCCCAAAACAATAAAATAAAAAGATGGTTATTTAGTACTTTGTAGGTACAGTTCAATGAAAAAGATAGTCACAGAAAATATGCACTTCCAGAAATTTTTGGGGGTGAGGTGGGGTGGGGGGTCGCCGCCCCCACCTCGGTAGAGGCCTGGACATCAAAGACAGGAACTAAAGCAGCAGCAATTCAACACCGAAGACACCTATTTAACAGCAAAAGCATAAAACCACGAATTCGACCTGACCACCTAAAATTCTAGGTAAAGTCTAAAGATAGCTGAACCACCCACTGTGACTGTTTACCTTCTTCTTTAGAAGATAAAACAACACTACCCTACATATTATTTTTTGTCCTCGCCGAGCGGAACGGAGGCAGGAAATGTAACGCACAAAATGGGTTGGATTTCATTTCCCTAGACTTACCTTTCTTCTTCTTCTCCTCATACACGTCGCCATTGCCTGGGGCTGAACATTCTCTCTCTCTCTCTCTCTCTCTCTCTCTCTCTCTCTCTCTTTGTGTGTGTGTGTATATATATACATACACACACACACACACACACACACATATATATATAGTATATATATATATATATATATATGAATATGAATTTTTATCACATCACCGTGATTCACATACATGCATTAAGCTACAAAAATGTACTTTAATATCCAATTCGCTCTACCTCAATTATTGTTGGCAGCCGAGTCGGTAACTTCACTGAACTACTGATTTCTCCTCTGTGCGCTGGTTTGAATCCACGCGAGAACGAAATTATCATCAACTAAAAAAAAATTCCCCTTCGGGTTAACATACTACATGTAAATATATTAATTCCGAAGATAAGAAGCCTAATTGATTGTTAAGAAAGCTAATTGGATATGAAAGGATATTAGTAGCTTAACAAATGAATATATATACGTGTATATATATATATATATATATATATATATATATATATATATATATATATATATATATATATATCGATATATATCTGCCTTAACATCGTAATCATTCAACAGAATCAAATTGGAACGTTCCCCGAAATAGAGCACTTTTGTTTGAACCCATAAACGTATAAATTCATTACTTAATCAAAAAATTCTATAAAAGTACGTTTACAAAAATTCGTTACACGTCATCACTTAACCAAAGCATTACAAAACTATAATCACAACATAACTCGATTTAATCATATAAAGAAATGAACTTTAAAATATCTTAATGTATTCGCCTGCAAAAACTTTTCAGAGCACGGCGCAAGCACACACATACACACACACACACACACACACACACACACACCCCTTTCCGAGCAAAAGCACAGTCAGAACCGAATGTCTTGGGATAGCGTGCGTAAACCTAAGTTACTTCCAAGACGACGTCTATACCACATCTAAATTTAAGTTTAATTCCCTTGGAAAGCGTTTCCAGACACGTCATCCAAAGGGTATATATCATACGTCTAAATCGAAGTTTTGTTCTTTCGCAAAACGTTTACAGGAACGTCATCCAGACGTTAATTTCCTCAAAAAACGTTTACGAAAACATCAAAAGGGTGCAAAAAATTTATATACATAACCTTATCACAATTCACACCTTTCACCGAAAGTCCAAAAATTTTTCTTAATGAACTTGTAATATAGTCAAAGAGAAAATGAAACTACTTCTAAATAGATATAGCCAAGGTCTAATACCTCTAACACACAGGTATTAGACTCATTTTAATGAATCTCAGGAGTAATGCTATTAAGTTGTAAATCATATTAACGCTCAAGAACTGATAAAAAGATCACATCACACTTGGCCGATAAATGAGGAAATGCATAATAATAAATACGTGTCTATATATATATAATATATATATATATATACTATATATTATATATTATATATATATATGAAATCTGAGCCAATAATATAAGTATATAGATATCGTAATTAAATTTGAGTGCCTGAACAAAAAGAAACGTTGAATGCATATTAAACCATAAAAAAAACCTCAAACCGAGATTATTAAGACTCCAGAATAATTTTATAATTAAAGAATTACTAAATTCCCCACAACTAAACATGAGACCAAAAGTATATTATATATTTTCACTTTCTCATTTCTAAATCGAAGTTAAACTCATAACACTTGACACACAAATTCAGTTATCAAACCGATATTATTAAGACTCCAGAATAATTTTATAGTTAAAAAATAACTAAATTCCCCACAATTAAACATGAGACCAAAGGTATATTACCTTCACTTTCCCATTTCTAGATCGAAGTTAAAATCGTGACACTTGAACTCCACACACCCCCCCCCAAAAAAAAGAAAAGAAGAAAACACAAAATCGCGTCACTTCGAGAAAAGGCAGAAAAACAAGAACCGGACGACAAAATGCGAAACAAACGTTGCTTGCACCGGGGGGAGAAGGCAATGCATAATCAAAACGTTGGACCCGGAGCATTCCAAACTCACAGACCCGGGTGGCTGGAAGGACGGGTGATGGAAGCAACTCGTAGTTTCTGGACACCACACAGAATCCTGGATACCGACGACGTCTGTTATCTTGGGGGGAAGGGGGGAGGGGATGACACTTTAAAAGCACCAGATGACGTTGTCTTCTCTGTCACAGGCACAAGCAAGCAAGCAAGCACATATATAAATAGGAGTCTTCGTGTCACCATTAATCGATCATGGTAACCATAGATAGACAACAGACACTTGGATGTCAAAGCAGACTCGCAATTTAAAACAAAATGTGAAAGAGATCGAATCAGAACCTGAAGAATCACTTCGAGAGAGAGAGAGAGATCGCCGCCGCTGTCGTCGTCTGTCTTTCTCTCTCACACACACACACTCTCTCTCTCCCCACCAGGCCACACAGTCAGCCAACGTCGGGAGAGCAACTGTTCCCTTCTAGCGCGCACCGACACACACACCAACTGATAAAGAGAGAGAGAGAGAGAGAGAGAGAGAAGAGAGGAGGAAGCGCGCGAGAGTAGTAGGTTCCCC
Source organism: Macrobrachium nipponense (assembly GCF_015104395.2). Taxonomy (NCBI): domain Eukaryota; kingdom Metazoa; phylum Arthropoda; class Malacostraca; order Decapoda; family Palaemonidae; genus Macrobrachium; species Macrobrachium nipponense. Next base: position 52,355,189 of record NC_087208.1, on the reverse strand, counting down.
TCGACTCTCGTCACCGCCGTCGACCCCCCCCCCCCTCCCTCCCTCTCTCTCTCTCTCTTCTTAGTTCTCCCCTCACCACCCTGGACCACATGCACACTACCCACCCTTTCACCGCCCGAACGCCCACTGAAACTCATCTCTACGACGCCCACACACACACACACACACACACACAATGGCAAATCACTGGTGAAGATTGAAAAAGAGAGAGAGAGAGGACAAATGTGTCACCTGATTATAAAAACGTCCATCAATAAAACAATATGTGTACGAAGAGCCACTGAGAAAAACAGAATACACAGGTGTATCAAGGTTAAGGTAAACCCAAAATACACAAGGTGAAAGCAAAATTAAAATGCACAGGTGCATCAAGGTGACAATAAAAAAAGTAAATGTATCATGGTGAGCATACAAATAAAATACACAGGTGTATGCAGGTGAAAGTAAAAACTAAATACACAGATGGATTAAAAACAAAATGCACAGGTGCATCAAGGTAAAAGTAAAAAAAAAACCGCACAGGTGTATCAAGGTGGAAGTAACTACAAATACGCAGGTGTCTCCAGGTGCAAGTAAAACAAATACAAAGGTGTATCAAGGTACAAGTAAAAACGAAACACACATGTGAATCAAGGTGCCAGAAGAAACAAAATACACAGGTGTATCAAGGTGCCAGAAGAAAAAAACGACAAATGAACAAGGCCAGAAGAAACAAAATACACAGGTGTATCAAGGTGCCAGAAGAAACAAAATACACAGGTGTATCAAGGTGCCAGAAGAAACAAAATACACAGGTGTATCAAGGTGCCAGAAGAAACAAAATACACAGGTGTATCAAGGTGCCAGAAGAAACAAAATACACAGGTGTATCAAGGTCCAGAAGAAAACAAAATCACAGGTGTATCAAGGTGCCAGAAGAAACAAAATACACAGGTGTATCAAAGTGCCAGAAGAAACAAAATACACAGGTGTATCAAAGTGCCATTAAAAAACAAAATAGTGCACAAGTGTATCAGGGTGCCACTAAAAACAAAAGACATAGATGCACAAAGGTGAAATTAAAACAAAATACACAGATGCACCAAGGTGGAAAATAACAAAGTATACACGGAGAGTATCTAAAAGTTAAGTATTTAGATACTCTTCAAATAATGCATCAATATCAAGACAGAAATGTAGAAACAATTGGGCTATACATAATAAGACGTTTTAGGCCTATGTGGCGCTCCACGAAACTCGTGTAAGGGCTTTGTATCGATCTCGTCACCACGAGATTACCTGTGACGTTTCGGAATCTGGCGAATCTGGCGGCAATCAATGCAACAGTAGACAGACCGCGGCGTTCTTTAACGTATCGGTTAAACTATTCAGTTCTCAGGATAAATTCCCAAACTTCCTACCTAACGTATATTTCCTCATTATTAATTATGAATGGTATTGGAGCCTCCGCTGGCACTTCTAATTCATTCTTAAAATGGCAATAATCTCGGTTTCCTGGCTTGAGTTGAGAGAGAGAGAGAGAGAGAGAGAGAGAGAGAGAGAGAGAGAGAGAGAGAGAGAGAGAGTAAATCGCTCGGCTGAGTAAGGAAAGGCCTCTCCCGTTTCCAAGCCATAAAGGTTATGGTAATATTTAGTCCAGAATAAAGAACAGGTTTCTGGCAGCCTTGACTGATATTCCTGTCGACCTTACGGTGTTGGCTTATATGGTAGTTGATCGATTAGGTAGAACTACAAAACGAGGACGCCATATCCTGAGCGAGCGAAAATCACTACCAATATTCTCCACAAACGACGCAAAAACCAACAGAAATAAATTTTTGCGTTCTGTTACACGGTAGAAAAAATCAAGAACTATGAAGGGTGTTATTCAGTGAAGAAAACTGAAGACCCTAAGTCCTTTCTGGTAAGTAATCATACAAGTTTCTAGAAAAAAAGCAAAAAGTTTTTTTTTTCGCACTTCCGTCAAAACTTACATAATATAGCAGAAGTTTGACAAAAGAAAGTCAACTTACGAGCTTTAATACAGTGGCAAAAGGGCTTATCAAGGACTGGCAAGGGAAGGAAAATGTCCTAACTTTTGCTATTCCAAAAAATAATAAAATAAATAAAATAAAATCTTGTATAAATGGCTGAAGGAAAATACAAGAAGAGGGAAGCCATAGAGTTTTGCAATAATCTCAAGAGTAATGTTGTCTTTTGGTAAATTACGTTTTTGACGGTATCAATATTCGTTATACATTTAGGAAATCACGTTTTGACGGTATCAATATTCGTTATACATTTAGGAAATCACGTTTTGACGGTATCAATTCGTTAAACATTTGGTAAATCCTGTTTTGACGATATCAATTCGATAAACACTTGGTAAATCACGTTTTGACGGTATCAATATTCGTTATACATTCAATAAATCACGTCTTGACGGTATCAATTCGTTATATATTTGGTAAATAACGTTTAGATAGTATCAATTCGTTATACATTTGGTAAATTACGATTCGATGGTATCGATTCATTAAACATTTGGTTAACCGTGTTTTAACGGTATTAATTCGTTAAACATTTGGTTAATCGTGTTTTGATGGTATTAACTCGTAAAAATTTGGTTAACCGTGTTTTGACGGTATTAATTTGTTAAATATTTGGTTAATCGTGTTTTGACTTTATCAACTCGTTAAACATTTGGTTAATCGTGTCTTGATGGTATCAATATTCGATAACATTTGGTTAATCGTGTCTTGATGGTATCAATATTCGTTAAACATTTGGTTAATCGTGTTTTGACGGTATCTTCTCGTTAAACATTTGGTTAATCGTGTCTTGATGGTTTCTTCTCGTTAAACATTTGGTTAATCGTGTTTTGACGGTATCAACTCGTTCAACATTTGGTTAATCGTGTCTTGACGGTATCAATATTCGTTAAACATTTGGTTAAACGTGTTTTGACAGTATCAATTCGTTAAACATTTGGTATATGACGTTTAGACGGTATCAATTTGTTAACCATTTGGTTAATCGTGTTTTGACTTTATTAATTCGTTAACCATCTGGCAAATGACGTTTTGACGGTATCAATTCGTTAAACATTTGGTTAATCACGTTTTGACGGTGTCAATTCCTTAAACATTTAGGAAATCACGTTTGACGGTATCAATTCATTATACATTTAGTAAATTGCGTTTTGACGGTATCAATTCGTTACATATTCGGTAAATTAGAGTTTTGACGGTATTGATATTCGTTAAACATTTGGTAAATCACGTTTTGTTGCTATCAATATTCTTTACATATCTGGGAAATCACGTTTTGACGCTATCAATTCATCAAACAAAGTTCTGACACTAGTACTGTTAATATACAGAAAACAATAATTAACTCTGTCTGAAAACGTACACTGTTTTTACAATGATTATTATTCAGAAGATGAACCCTATTCATATGGAACGAGCCCACCACAGGGGCCACTGACTTGAGATTCAAGCTTCCAAAGAATATATGTTGCTCATTAGGAAGTAAGAGAAGGAAAGGAAATACGGAAAGAAGAGCCCTTCCTTATTTTAAAAGAAAAAATAAATTTAAAAATCAATAAATACATGAAAATGTATTACAATGCAAGGAGAACGACATTAAGGTAGTAAAGCATGCATCTTTGCTTGAACTTTTGAAATTCTAGCAAAATAAAAGAAAAAGATATAGAAATTACTCTAAATCAGGGTATGGCACTCTATATGAAACAGTTTAAGACTTGCAAATTTTTGGGCAAAGCATATTTTCAAGATAATTTGGGACTGTGATCCCATATCGGACCCTTATATAAGTATGTTGAATAATGTTACCTTGGTCTGGTCTTCGGAAAGGGACGTACATTCCCTATTGACGGGACTTGTCGTCTCACCCTTCTCTCATATCATAGTCTTTCTTTAAAGTATAAATAATCCAGCTGTAAGTACTGCCAATGGCCATAATCAAGGCATCGTCTGATACATTTACATTTGTCACCGAGTCGATAATCCAATCCGTCTGATCGCTCATACAAAAATAAAAATTGTTACTGCAAACATCATCATCCAATTAATTCTGAATTTATCAAATATGAATGTTACTAGTCACCCTGTCTTACTGCAGCCAAACGAGACTAGTCACCCTGTCTTACTGCGGCCAAACGAGAATTCCAGACTGAGTTTATATATATATATATATATATATATATATTATATATATATATATATATATAATATATATAGATAGATAGATAGATAGATAGATAGATAGATATATATATATATATATATATATATATATACATATTATATATTTATCTACTATATATATAATATATATATCTATTATTTATATGTATTATATATATAGATATCTATAAAATATATATATCTATATATATATATATATATATATAATATATATATATATATATATATATATATCATCCCAAATGAGATTATGCTCTCGCTCAGAAGTCTTTCCTATTACCATACTTTCTTTAATCAGGTTAGCTAAATTTAGTATTCTAACTCGTACTTGGAATTATCTCAACAGTTCGAAAAGAACAAACAATCTTCACAAATAAAAGACAATCTTCCATACCATTAAAAATCCTGGCACACCATCAGGCCAAACAGTCCTCTTTGAAAATTTATTCAATCAGCTTGTAAACATTTACGCTAGTTCGTCTTCTCCCAAACGTTGCGAACAAAGAAAACGTTCACTTTGACTTTACCCTGGACTATCCTAATAATAATTCGCTAGCAATTCGAATTTCGGCGGTGTAAGAAAGTTCATCTGTAGGTTATTCGCAGTTGAAATCTTTATGATACGAAGAATGGCTATAAATCGTTTTTTAAACTATTTTTATAAAAACCTTGGCTACATGAAAGAATAAATCCTAGAAAACGTTTAACCAAACAAATACAACTCTACGGCAGAGGACTTGATTGCCAAACGTTTGTAAATATCTTGAATATATTAACATTGTAAAATACTGAGTAACTATACATACACACATATATATATATATATATATATATATATATATATATATATATATATATATATATATATATATATATATATATATATATATATACATATATATACACTACCCAACTTCCACACGTGAAGTGAATGGGCTCCCTTTTGTAGAGCTGCTATCCAATATTTCCACATCAACATCGACAGTAATAGCCTTTCACAGTCTTCAAAAAACTGCGTTGGAAAGATATTTATATGCAGCTCAGTGTCATGAAATTCGTGACAAACATCTCCCACAGGGGATTACCACTTACTACTACAGGTTCTTCAGTAAGCTAATGACAGCCTAGGTGTGTGACTTGGTAATAATGATACTGTATTCAGAAAAACATAATCTCTTGCAGTACAGTCAACACCCTATACACTGCAAATTTTCCAAACTTTCAACAGTTCGTAACTTCGACAACTGCAGAAGATGTTAGCCATGGATCAAGCTAACTTGTTTTCTGTTTTTGAACATACAGGTACAATAACACTAATTATTCAGCATCGAAATAATACCCCATAAGCAGGATTATACTAAGAAAACAGTAAAGTAAACAAAAGAGACAGAAAATGGGAACAATTATTTACACCACAAAACCTGCAGTAATGATATTACATTTGTGAGGGCATTAAACGTCATTTTGCACTGACGAGCAACCATTAATACTATAAATTCACATAAGCATGCAAAATAAATTAACTTACCCATTCTCTCATTCTCAACAATCGAAGGAAATTTTGTTTCTTAAAATAATAAAAACTTAATTTGAGTACTCACCTAAAAACGTCTCCAGAGACATGACTTGCAAGACGGAATATTCTGATCATCAGGACGTAATTTGCTTCCACTTCATCCTGAGCTTCCGACAACTGTGGGACAAAACATTTCTGAGTCATGAAGCTATTTGGTAAATAATAAAGAAGAGGGAAAGAAACAAGATGAGGGAATGAAACAAACATAAAAAAAAGATATCGAACAAGGAGAAAGCCATGTCTTTTCTTTAAGTGGAATAAAAGATTTAGCCCAGAGGCCATTTGCTGGTACCTATGGGAAACCGAGAGTGAGAAGGCTTTAAGATGTAACATGAGGAATATGTGTACAGTATATTCAATACTATTCAAAGCCAAATAAAACCGTAGGTAGAGAAACAGAATCCTACAAGCACAACAAGAGACCCTACAGGGAAAGCAGCAAAGCACAGAAATGAAAAAGTAAAAGAATAAACCATTAGAAAGAATATCACAGAAAAACAAGAAAACAACTATGTAAGAAAAGTAAAAACAAATAATTATCAAGCTGTGAACCCATCACATGTAAACCTGTTAAACAAAAGGCCTTTTGTACCAAGTCTGAATTTATGAAGTTCTAACAATTCAACTACAAGACCAGGAAGATTGTTCCCCAGTTTGATCATAACATGAATTAAATGTCTGGAAAACAATAAGTAAATGTTTGGGAAATGGAGCAGTATTGAACCTCACAGAATTTAACTTTGTTAAAATTAACTACACAGTGGATGGTATAGTCTGGGAAGATCTGAATACAAAGGATATCAAGCAAGCAAACTGAGCCCTTTGAATGACAGTGCTAGAAAATATTATCAAGACAAGATAAGGGGTGAGAAATGTAATAGAACTCTAGGTTTTGTCCAGCAATTTGAAATGAGTCAGCAGTTCAAGACTAAACTAATTTGATAACTGATTTTATTGTTGCATAATGCTGTTATAATTTTCTTACATCGTTACCCTACTAGTAATTCTAGTTTAGTTCTTCATTCCTCCGTAAAAAGATATGTTGCAGGCCATATACTGCATCATAGAGAGAAATAATTTTCAGCTTACCTGCTGTTTCACTTTCTTTAAAAGTCTGTCTTTTTCACGCACTTGATTCGTGAGCCTCATTAAACGGCTCTGCTTCATGAAAGCCTCAGCCTCGACATCAACACCGCACTCATCGAGCTCAGCATCGCGGGCTGAGCGTGGTGTGCTGACTCGGCTAACTTGTGGAAGCTCCAATGTAGCAGTGACTTCTAAGGTATCTTTCGAAATGTCTGATTCCTCATAGTCCAAACCCCCACTGAGCACAACTCCCTTGTTCATGGTTTGTTCGTTGGAACTCGTTTCTTCATTCTTTTTGTCCAATATGTCACTTTTACTACTGTACATAGGCTGATAACCTAGAGTTACGATACCGTACCCAGGATCTTGTTCGAAACCACTATCAAGCACATCTGAGGCATTACAGCTTTGAGGTAGCGAGCCTGTTAAGCACTCTGAGGCATCCTCAGATATCACGTCAGTAACATTATCACTATCTTCCTCCGTAGAAATTAAATTACTGTTGCTATCGAGTCTATCATCACCTGATTCAACAAAAAGCCTGTTGATAATTTTACTGTCCCTCAAATAGTTATAGTCATGATTTGGCTTACTTCTCTTCGATTTCATGTTGCCCTCCTCACCTTCCAACTCGCACTCTTTCGCTGAGGTGCTCCTCTTACTCTCTGACGAATAGGAGGGACTGGGGGAAAGACTAGAACGTTCAAATTTGTAAATCAAATTTGATACAAGTGACCCGGGGGTCCTAAAACCAGATGAGGGAGTATGGGCATTTGGGCCTTCTAAATTCGCCTCTGGAGATAATGTGCCTGCAGTGCTGTCAGCGGAAGTACGTCTAGATGGCGGTGGAGTTTTTCCAGATGCAAGTCCAGGCAGTGGTGATGAGTGGTCAACCTCCTCCTTCTTCACAATGTTTTGTAAGCCTTTTTCCAACTTTAGTAATTCATCTATTGGAAAACAAAGGAAAGCAATGGTGACAATATAGTAATAAAAAAATACTTTATAAACTATGGTATACTTGTTAAGATATGAAAGGAAAATGAACTTGTGAAATGCAATAGAATGTCAACACCAGTGCATACTGTCAAGTACTTACCAATACCCTTTTTTATGAAAATATGCAATGATTTTTGTCCCAAGACATATCTACCCTCTGTACATTATTCTATTCCGAACTAATTTTGTAAAGCTAGCAATGACACAACACTTAAGATATGCAAGATTTTTCATAAATGTATAACATTTAACTACCATAGACCAATCTTTTCTCCAATGGTACAGAGTATATTGCTAATCTTATGCTACAAAAAAGTAAACTGTGCAGTAGTACATGATAAAACAAGAAACAGAACCCTCAAATATGCTATAAAACCACAGGTGAAGATACTGATACATAAGAACAAAACGAATACAGTGGTCCCCCCGTATTCGCGGGGGATGCGTACCAGACCCCCCCGCGAGTAGTTAGAATCCGCGAATGTTTGGAACCCCTATAAAAACGCTAAAAATGTTTTTTTCATTTAAAATAAGTTTTTAAATATACTTACCTGGTAGTTACATATATATAGCTTAATCCCGCCGATTCGTCGCGCGCACGGCAGAAATTCAAAATTCGCGGCTATCGCCGATAGACGGTCAGGTGACATACCTGTGCTCCCCTCTTTATCCAGGTACCTGGAAACCATTCCCATTTGTCCTCAGAAATTCCATGCCCCTGTTCTCAGAGGGGAGGAGGGAGGGACCTTTATATATGTAACTACCAGGTAAGTATATTTAAAAACTTATTTTAAAATGAAAATAACATTTTTAAATATCTAACTTCCCTGGTAGTTACATATATATAGCTGATTGACACCTTTGGTGGTGGGTTCGAGAACCGCGACACCGTTGGGAATTCGTCAAATTATTAATCGCTACAAATTAGCTGGACTAATAATCTGGTTCTTACCTGATAAGGAAGCTGGCTTTAAAGTTTTCCTGCCTCATTAGCCTGCATTCCTTAAGAGACCCAGCGATCCACCCAAGGGGGCTGTAGAAAAGTCTCTGTGGGGCTGTCAGTACGGTCCTCGACCTTAACCTGACTAAGACCACCACCCTTGCTATCCCCGGTCAAAGCCATGGGACAATGAGCTGAAACCCCAACTGACCGCAACTAACACACTAAAAAACACTAACTTAGACTTGCATCCCAGACTGTGGAAGGTTGCGACAACCTTCACAGACAACCTGTGATACCAAGTTCAAGAAAAAGCAAGGGTATAAAAAAGGTTATGGGTTAGAGGCAGTAGCACCTTCTCCAACTACGGCGCCGAGGCAACGTACGGACCCAGGGAGCAACAATCTTCATATTGGGTTTGTACCTCTTGAGGTAGCAATCTGCGAAGATCGACTTGCTTCTCCAAAAAGTCGCTTCTAAAATAGCCTTCATCGACTTGTTGTGTCGATACGCCATCGAAGTCGCCACAGCTCTTACTTCGTGCGCCTTGACTTTGAGGATTGGGAAGCTTTTCTCATCACAGTTCTGGTGAGCTTCCCTTATCAAGTCTTTGATATAAAGAACGCCAGTGCGTTTTTTCGACAAAGGTAGTGAAGGCTTTTTTACGAACACCAGAGATTGTCCGTCTGTCCTCTTAAGTGTTTGGTTTTCTGTAAATAAAATTTTCTTTAGGGCTCTCACTGGACAAAGTCCTCTCTCCTTTTCCTGTCCTACTAAATGAGACAACCCCGGGATGGTAAAGGATCTAGGCCATGGATGAGAAGGATTCTCATTTTTGGCGAGAAAACCTAGTTGCAGCGAGCAGACTACATTCTCCCCACTGAAGCCTACATTCTTGCTAAAGGCTTGCAGCTCTCCTATTCTCTTGGGTGTTGCCAATGCAACCAGGAATAGAGTCTTCTTAGTAAGGTCCTTCCATGACGCCTTGTCGAGGGGTTCGAACCTACTCGAAGTTAAAAATGACAGAACAACATCCAAATTCCAAGCGGGGGTTGGGTTGGATTGTCCTTCCTTTTAGCTGTCTCGAAAGACCTTATGAGGTCCGAGAGATCCTTGTTTCCTGATACGTCAATGTTCCTATGACGGAAAACGGATGTCAGCATACTGCGGTATCCTTTGATGGTAGAAACCGCTAGTTTCTGTTGGTTTTTTAGAAATAACAAAAAGTCTGCTATTTGAATTATAGAGGTATTGGAAGAGGAAATGTTTTCTAAATCCTTGCACCATTCTCTAAAGACGTCCCACTTAGATTGATATAATTTGATCGTGGACGTCCTCCTCGCTCTTGCGATTGCTCTCACAGCTTCCCTCGAAAAGCCTTTTGCTCTTCTTGCCAGTTTTTCGATAGTAAAAAGGCAGTTAGATTGATGAGCGAGGAGATTTTGATGGTATCTCTCTAAGTGTGGCTGTTTGAATAGATCGCTCCGACAGGGCAACGATCTGGGGGCGTCTACCAGCCATTCCATCACCTCCGTGATCCAGGGTCTCGTGGGCCAAAACGGAGCTATTAGTATCATCCGGGCGTTGACCGATTCCCTGAACTTTTTCAGGACTCTGTCTAGGATCTTGAATGGGGGGAAGGCGTACGCGTTTTAGTCTTTCCCAATCCATGAGGAAAGCGTCCACTGCCACTGCTTCCTGGTCTGGAATTGGTGAGCAATAAACAGGTAGCCTCTTTGTCTTCTGCGTCGCAAAGAGGTCTATTGTCGGTTCTCCCCATAGTTCCCAAAGCCTGTTGCATACCTCGTGATGCAGGGTCCACACCGTCGTGAGAACCTGTCTTTCTCTGCTGAGGAGATCCGCCCTGACGTTCTTCTGTCCTTCTATGAAGCGAGTTAGAAGCGTAATGTTCCTCTCTTTCGCCCACAATAAGAGATCCTTTGCTGCCTCATAAAGGGAGTCCGACCGAGTGCCTCCCTGTTTCTTTATGTAGGCCAACGCCGTGTGTTGTCCGCGTTGACCTGAACTACCTTGTTCTTGACTTCCTCCTGGAAGTGCAGAAGGGCTAAATGAATGGCCGTCAGCTCCTTCATATTGATATGCCATTCTTTTTGATGATCTTGCCATAGACCAGAGATCTCGTCCTTCCCCAGTGTTGCACCCCATCCCACGTCTGATGCGTCTGAATACAACACTAGATCGGGGTTCTTCTGTTGAAGTTTGAGGCCCTCTTGAAGTTTTTTGGGATCGTCCCACCAATTCAAATGATCCTTGATTCCCCAAGGAATTGGAATCCATGTCTCGAGGTCTTGGTCTCTCGTCCAGTAACTTGCAAGATGAAACTGAAGTGGACGAAGGTGTAGTCTTCCCAGGGAGACGAATTGTTCGATCGAGGAAAGGGTCCCCCAGCAGACTCATCCATTCCCTCGCGCAGCGGTCCATCTCCCTAGGAAGAGCTTCACCTTTCTTAAGCATTCTAGAATGCGATTCGGGGCTGGAGAAGCCCGAAAAACCACTGACTGAATCCTCATTCCCAGGTAGATGATGTCTTGTGAAGGAGTCAGTTGTGATTTGTCTAGGTTTACTAACAGCCCCAACTGTTGTGTTAACGTCATAGTTACTTGTAGGTCCTCCAGACACTTTACTTGCGACTTGGTTCTGATTATCCAGTCGTCCAGGTACATCGAAATCCGTACCCCTTCCAGATGTAACCACCGGGATACGTTCGACACCACTCGAGTGAAAACGTAAGGAGCCGTGTTTAGTAAAACCAAAGTGCTCTGAACTGATACGTTTTTGACGGATGAACAAATCTCAGGTATTTCCTGTAATCCCCGGATGGATTGGGACGTGGAAATAAGCGTCCTGCAGGTCTATCGACACCATCCAGTTTCCCCCTTTTTCCCAAACCCCATGTCTGGTGCCTGCTAGGACTGACGCTGCTGTCTCCATAGCAAACTTGACTTTGCTTACGAATTTGTTCAGAGGACTTACGTCCAGAACAGGTCTCCACCCCCCCGAGTTCTTTGGTACCAGAAATAGCCTGTTGTAAAATCCCTCCGAAGAGGTGTTCTCTACTATTTCTAGCGCCGCTTTTGACAGCATCTGATCGACTTGCTCCTGCAGAGCTGTTGCTTTGTTTCCTGAATAAGTGGCTGTCAACTCTAAGGGGATCTTGTATCCTTCCTTAAGCACCTCGATTGTCCATTCGTCCGCTCCCCTTAGTTTCCACTCTTGCCAGTATTGGGAAAGCCTGGCTCCCACTCGTGTCTGGAGGCTGACAAAATCATTTCCTGGGTTTAGGTTGCAGCTTAGGGGTTTTCCTGGGTTGTCCTCCTGCAGCTGTCTTCTGGGTTCCTCTCGCAAAAGCCTTCCCACGAAAGGGCTGACGCGTGGGAGGAGTCTCCTTCTCCTTCCTGGCTAAAAAGTTAGCCGGAAGTACCTTCCTAGCAGTCCTGGTGATCAAGTCTTGCGTTGCTTGTTGCGCAAGAGCAGCCGACAAGTCCTTTACCAGCTCTGAAGGGAATAGCTGTTTCGTTAACGGAGCATATAAAAGCTCTGACTTCTGTGCTAAAGTCACTCCCGACGAAAGAAAGGAACAAAACATAGCCCTCTTCTTAAGAATGCCAGCTGCAAAAAGGGCCATTAGCTCAACAGTGCTGTCCCTTACCGCCTTATCGAGATAGGCAATCAAATGCAACAGTGTCTCGTTCTTGATATCCGACACATCAGCGAGAGCTCCAAGAGTCCAATCCATTAAGCTGAAGACTTCAATGGTTCTGAAAATGCCTTTCAGCTTGTGGTCTATTTCTGACCCGGACCACATAACCTTAGCCTTGGACATGGCAGTCCTACACGATGCGTCTACAAGCCTGGAAAAGTCCCCTTGGGAGGAAGCAGGAACTCCCAATCCGAGAGCTTCCCCAGTCTCGTACCACACGCTCGATCAAGAGGCCAATCTCGTTGGGGGGAAGGAAAAGGTAGTCCTACCCTGTTCCTTCTTCTTGACAATCCACTCGTTCAGCGTAGACAAAGCTTTCTTGGCCGATCTGGCCAAAACCGTCTTCCTGAAGGAGGAAGACTTCTGAGGTCTGCCCTTCAAAAATTGCGAGGGTGGACTTCGAGGAACTGCTTGCTGGAAGTCTGCCGGATACAAGTCTGCCAAGACCGCAAGTAACCTTTTGAGATCCGCTTCGTGCAGATTTTCTTGCGTCTCAAAGTCCGAGATCTCTTCTAGCGGATTGACATTGTCTGATGTTGAACGAGCGGGAGAATCACATCCATCGTCCTGTCTGTCTGCGTCCTGACTGCGTCCCGCAGCCTGTGACGGAGCGTCACGCTCCTTGACGCTTTCCGTTATGCGTCCAGCTTGCTGCGAGGGAGCGTCTACCCCCGCCGCAGCTTGCAGCGAGTCCGCGTCTTCCCGAGCCGATTCCGATCGTATCCTCTTGACTGGCCCGTTAACGTCCTTGGGTTCTCTCTTGTGCGTCTCTCCTTTCAATCCTTGGATTGAACTTGCGGCGTCAAACAGGGACTAAATGTACTGGGTTGAAGTCCCGACAAGAACGCTGCTTGCGGTGCCTCTTGCTGTTGGGAATGACTGAAGGCGGCACTGCCCGTCCATCTACCGCTTCGGAGACACTAGTAGTGGTCTTTTGTCGACGAGGTGGAGACGCTCTTTGAGACACCTCCCAGTCTGGAGGAGGGGGAGAAGCATGCACCGATGTAAAGCAAACTTCTCCTTCTTCCGAAGAGCTGTGCGTCATGCGTCTCTGTTTCGGAGCGGATGCGTCGTCCTCCTCCGATAAGAACTTCTCCGGCGAGCTCCAATTACTGCACGACGGTTGTTGTAACGCTCTGGGGGACTTGCGTCTCTTGAGGGGTCTTGACTGTAGGGGTTGACGCCAACCGCGTCGAGGTCTTGCGTCATCAGACGAAGATGCAAGCACCGAAAGTCTCTCTTTGTCCGAAACTTCCCTACCTCCTGCCAAAGGGGACGGCCGCCTGTGCGACATCTTGCCTCTTATATTGGCAGGAGAGCAAGGATCCGAACACTTCCTTCTCTCATCTTTCCTGTGGCGAGGTAGAGTGTCCTGGGATGCGTCAACAGGATTACTCGAGGGGATGCCCGTCCGCTGTTTAACGTCTCTCACCTCCCTTAGCCGGTCGACGTTCCTTCTCCCAGGGGTTGGGGAGCATGGAAGAGGTCCAGGGCTAGGAGCATGACAGACACGAACGGACGCACCCTCCACTGCACTATCACTATTACCGAATTTGCGTTGCAAACCCCGCACTGCACCCCACATCACTTCCTTATCCGAAGTAAGGGATTTCACTTGTACCCCTAAGGCAGAAATCGCAGCCATAATATCCTTCATGGTTGGTTCACTTACCTCCGACTCCGTAGGAGGATCTGGTACTACTACCTTAGGATCAAGATTAGGAATATTAGATTTAGATACGTTAGAAGGGGGCAGATTATTAGAAGATCTAGAAGAAAGAACACTAGAAGATCTAGCTCTCCTAATTCTGTCTCTTTCTAAACGTCTCACATATCTATCATAGTCTCTCCATTCTCTCTCCGACAGACTCTCACATTCGTTGCATCTATCTTCAACAGTACAAACGTGTCCTCTGCAATGCTTACAAATTGAGTGAGGATCAAGAGCGGCTTTAGGAAGCCGGGTCTTGCACCCCTTCACACACATTCTCACAACAGAGCCAGCCATCTTGAGAAAACCAAAATCAGAGAAAAAATTCCAAGTCGGAAAACAACAAAGTCTATCAAAGCACAAAGAAAAGCCAAGAATAGTCCAAAATCAGCGAAAGCCATCAACGAAAAAACCAAGAAAAAAATGGGTACTTCACCAATTGTAGCAAACCCAAACAAAGAAGAGCGAATTTCCAAACGTGCTGCCCCGACCGACGGCAGGGAATTTCTGAGGACAAATGGGAATGGTTCCAGGTACCTGGATAGAGGGAGCACAGGTATGATCACCTGACCGTCTATCGGCGATAGCCGCGAATTTTGAATTTCTGCCGTGCGCACGACGAATCGGCGGGATTAAGCTATATATATGTAACTACCAGGGAAGTTAGATATTTAAAAACAGCCTATTTTGTTAGTTAAAAATTGAGAAAAACCACTAAAAATTTTCATACTTGGTTTTTTAATAGTTTTATCACAAAAAGTGCATTTTATGATGAAATTGATAACAAAAACCAGGAATTTGTGGATATTTCTCATAGAAAAATACCGCGAATGCGCGAATAATGCAGGGAAACGTTCCCGAGAGAAATCCGTGAATGTGTGAGTCCGCGAATCCGGAGAACGCGAATACGGGGGATCAACTGTATAAAGTTAAAAATAGTGTTCACGTAATTCTGGGAATTTTCAGCAAAAGGGTGCATAGTGTTGCAAATCCAAATTGCAATGATTCTTCTCCCTCAAGATAATAGATTTTATGCTAAATAATCATATAAATATGATTCTACATCACCATAATGTAAACATACTGCCATAAATGGTGTTCTGCTGCTGAACTGTATACCTAATTGGTTGAGCTAAGTTTACATATATGTGACTGATACAAGAGAAAAATTATATATGCATTTAAGTGCAGTTTAAAGGGACTGAATTATACAGCACATATAGCATGCAAATTAATTAAATATAATACTACCATTCACACTAATACGTACCTAAATATAAAAAATATTCACACTTCACGAGAGAATATTAAGAATATTAAACTTACCATAATGCTTAAGGAAATGAGAATACATGGCAGATTCTTTCTCGTCTTTAAAGCCTTTAGAACTGGAATCATTCTGGTTGTTACTTTCTCTCCACCAATTCAACTGATATGAAAGTAGGAATACAAATTATTCTAATTAATAATAATAGAGTGACCTAAACTTTTTGTTAAGCTGCAAAACAATGAACCTGAGTTGTAAAAGTGATTCAGAATAATGCATGGTACCTAAATGAAAGGTTAAGGTTTCATGAAAGACGTCAAGCTACCATGACTTCATTCTTGGTTTTTAGAAGAGTAAACCAAAGATACTGTTAACTGCATGACATATGAGGCGTTCTTGTAGTATATGAATGAACATCCATGAAATTATATTTTGTCCTTTTCTTCATCAGTCTGTAAGTTCAGTGTGATAACTTTTCACATGAAGTTAATGCACTACCACGTAGCTGATGCAAATTATCACCACTAAACTGTAAAATTGTCTTTTTTTATATACACCTTCAAGTTAATAACCAAAAAGAAAATGACACGTCTAACATGATACTTACAATACTGGTCAAAAATGATAATGAAGAGGCATCTCCTTTCCCAGATGATATGAAAATTCTCTCAGAATGCAAGGATCCAGTTGACATACCTCGTTCAGATTTCCCACAAAATGGAATACAGCCATCGCTTGTACTCTAAAATGATTAAAAATAATTATTTCAAGATTGGAAATTTTAATAATAAACTTTCTCTCAACTTTAGAAACAAGAGACCAAATGTAAGGGATGCATATGAGACACACTAGAATTGGTATTCTTGATGGAATAATCTACCAAGAAATATTGATCCGTAATCTCAATAAAGTATATATCACAATATAACAAGTACAGTAAGTAAATATAAAGGTAACAACAGTCTGGTGAATCCATGGTGTACACAGAAAATAGGTAGCATTTGTAATATAATATTAGTTATAATAAGAAATGCTTTTTTCTGACCCCTCATATAACCTAATAGTGCCCGATACTTATTCAAACTTGAAATTTCTTTTGTTCATTCAGATGGAAGATTCTGAGTTAAATTACGTACACGAGAAAAAAAAGTGTGGTTACCCTAGACAATAATAAAACTAAAAATATATACATTTGTCTGCCAACTGGAACAAGAAAACATATCCTGTATGGTTTTGGCTTACTCCATGTACACCTAAAATAATTATGCAATACATATTTTTTTAAATACATATATCAAAACTCTAATCATGAATTTACAAAATGGTTAAAAGTATTTATACTAAAGAGCATTATACATGCAATATATGATAAAGGCATTTATCAAGGGCTACATAGGCTTGTACATGGAAGTATGGAAACTGAATGGTATGTATTTTATTCAAAAACTAAGATTCCCAGGTTTTTGCTGCATTGGTAACATATAATATAACAAGGAGGATTTTTAATTAATAGTTACAATTTTAGTTTAATAAACAAGAGTATATCTGAAATATTTGCAACCTTGAGTGTTTAGTAATAAGATACTTTAAACATTTTGTTCATCATGTGATGATAGCTGAAGTCAAAACCTTGTCACCTTTCTTCTCCAACTGCACTTCATATTACAAAAGGTTTCAGTATTGCACCATTCAATACTGTGTAATGCACATCAATCAGAAGAGAGACAAATATGGTGATAAAGGCACAGATAATTATTTATTGGTGCAGAGTATTTCTTACACACACACACTGTGATTTTACGTATTCACTACTAATTACTGAATTAGCTCTTATATGGAAAGAGCTCATTTTACAGCAAATAATGAAGCCAACATATTGAGAACTTATAACAAACTTAATGGGGGGAAAAAGGCAAAGAAAAATTCTCACCATCATTTCAATTTCTGAACGTATACTCCCTGGAGTTTCTGTTGCAGGAGGAGTCTTACTACAGGTTGTAAATAATTCAGGAGTCCATGAGGTTTTGCGACTTCTGCTGCTTGTGTTCAACTGAAGATCATCCTCTTCTACCGTCCTATTTACCTGCAAGGAAAATGAAGACCATTTTGTTAGAAAACCAAATACTCAGCCAGAAAGAGGATAAAGCCTATACGGTACATACTGACTAGCACCAAAATAAAATACTGATAGAGAGGATTCATAATTTAAGAATGCTGAAAGTTTGAAATGTAATGATTCAAATAAAATACACTGCAAAATGAAATATTAAAAATTACCATAGCTTTGAAATGACAATTTTTCCTTTCAACAGCCCACTCAAGAGAAAAGAAAGCTAAAATCTCATTAGAGAGCAAACTGTCCTTGAACAAGAATTTTCTTCACAAGGCAAAATTATATTCTGTCATTTTCATAGGAAACTTTATTGGATTACCTCTGCTGGTACTACTGATAACTTCTCTTGGCAATATACAAGCTCTTCTTGTAAATTTTGAAGATCTGCGTGCAATTCCTGGAAAGAGAATAAAATTTACTGCCAACATGATCAATTGACTGGAAAATTCTTAATACTAATTAAAGAAAGGGAAAATAATCTGTATCTGGTATAGTTTTTGGGTATGTCTATTTGGCTAAGCTGTTCAAGCAAGTGAATAATGAATAATGTAGTTTAATGGAATCAGAAATCTCTCTTCAAAAAAAGTACCAAGAACACTACAATTTCATAGTTTTCAAATTGTGTTCAATCCTGTTCCAAACTTGTACGTACTTTGCTGAATATATTCTATCTTTTAATATTCAAGGTCACAGCTGCTAACCTTGATGTCAACTGATATGGTATCATTAGAGGAGAACGTACGCCAAATATCATGTCTCTATCTCTACAGTTCAAAAGTAATAGCCAAGGTCAAGGTCGAGTACAAAATCTACAGAATTTGCAGTGGAAATTTTATCTTTTGGCAGCACTCTAAAGTAACAAGGTAAATAATGAACCAAACAAAAACTTCTTTCAGTTTTTCTTCTGAAGATTGAAAAAGAAACCCACAAAATCACTGTGTAACTTGTTTACTTCTAAGTATTTACATTTAATTTTGCTCCACACTCCAGTAAAATTAAATGTAAATACTTAGAAGTAAACAGTTACACAGTGATTTTGTGGGTTTCTTTTTCAAGGTAAATAATAACAAGGTAAATGTGACCCGTACCAGATAGACAAGATGACCAGTTTGTGGAGTTATAATGACAAAATAGCTTTTCAGATCACCTGACACACATAAATATAAACAAAATCTAGATGGAACACAAATACGAACAATCCCCTTTTATACACAATTATGCACAATGGTCTACCTTGACTGAAATCGCTTCAACCACGGCAGCAAAGTACAATGACAAAAAGCCATTTCTATGTAAGATAGTCAATCACAGTACTAGGCATGAATGAAATCCCTTCAACTGCAAGTGATGACAATTTAAGCTTTAGACACAGATGGACAACTTTCCTTCGTGCTCACCTATGCACGGCAATTTAGCCCTCTTACGCCGACTGGACGTATTTTACGTCGACATTTTTTGTCTCCCGTGTGCCGACTGGACGTATTTACGTCGACTTACAAAAGTTTTTTTTTAACATTCGCGGAAAAAAATACTTAAGGCCTACCAGCCTAAAACTTTTGAATCACGCGCCTTTGGGGATGCTGGGAGTTCACGGATCAAGGTGTTGTTTTGTTTACAATCGTTACGCAGGCGCGCAAGCGCGAATTTCTTTCTTGCCGCACTAAAAAGTATCTGTGACACATCTCGGAAATTATTTCGTCACTTTGACATAATTTTTGTACCATTGTAAATTAGCCATTACATGAAGTATTACATATAAAAATGTGCGCATTTTTATGTAGAATACAACAATAAAATACTCATGATTGTAGCTTTTATCAGTTTTGAGATATTTTCATATAAATAACGATAATTGCCAAAATTTCAACCTTCGGTCAACTTTGACTCTACCGAAATGGTCGAAAAACGCAATTGTAAGCTAAAACTCTTATATTTTAGTAATATTCAATCATTTACCTTAATTTTGCAACTAATTGGAAGTCTCTAGCACAATATTTCGATTTATGGTGAATTTATGAAAAAACTTTTCCTTACGTCGGCGCGGTAACTCTTCCGAAAAAAATCATACATGCGATTGTGGTAATGTTTGCACCATTTTAAAATTAGCCGTTATATAAAGTTTTATATATGGAAATGTGCGCAATTTCATGCACAATACAACTAAAAACAACCCATGGTTGTAGCTTTTAACAGTTTTGAGATATTTTCATATAAATAACGATAATTGCCAAAATTTCAACCTTCGGTCAACTTTGACTCTACCGAAATGGTCGAAAAACGCAATTATAAGCTAAAACGCTTATATTCTAGTAATATTCAAGCATTTACCTTCATTTTGCAACAAATTGGAAGTCTCTAGCACAATATTTCGATTTATGGTGAATTTATGAAAAAATAACATTTTCTTTACGTCCGCGCGGTAACTCTTCCGAAAAAATCATACGTGCGATTGTGGTAATGTTTGCACCATTTTAAATTAGCCGTTATATAAAGTTTTATATATGAAAATGTGCGCAATTTCATGTAGAATACAACAAAAAATAATTGAAGGTTGTAGCTTTTCTCATTTTGAAATATTTGCATATAAATCACGATAAATAGAAAAGAAAAAAAACCACGTTCGGTCAACTTTGACTCTACCGAAATGGTCGAAAAACGCAATTGTAAGCTAAAACTCTTACAGTCTAGTAATATTCAGTCATTTATCTTCATCTTGAAACAAATTCGAAGTCTCTAGCAAAATATTTAGATTTATGGTGAATTTAAAAAAAAATCTTTCCTTCCCTCCGCGCGCGGATTCTCCGCCACAGATCTCCGAATTATGAGTAAGGACAATTCTCGGAATATTTGCTCAGTTTCATATTAGGCATTTCATAGAGTTTTATATATGAAAATGTGCGCAATTTCATGTAGAATAAAACAAAAAATATTTGAAGGTTGTAGCTTTTCTTATTTCCGAAATAATTGCATATAAAAAAAATATATATAAAAAAATTCGACATTCGGTCAACTTTAACTCGTCAGATATGGTCAAAAACTGCAATTGTAAGCTAATACTCTTACAGTATAGTAATATTCAATCATTTGTCTTCATTTTGAAAGAAAGAAATTGGAAGTTCTCTAGGACAATTTATTTAGAGTTTTAATGGTGAATTTTTGTTTGAAAAAAATATTTGTTTACGTCCGCGCGTTACGAATTCATGCATTATTTTGTGATAATATTTTCTCTGTGTTGCTTTATCGTTTTACAATGTGTTATATACCAAAATGATCGCAATTTAGTGTACATTACAACGAAAAAAAAATTAACTTGTTACCTTTAACCGTTTTGCGCACAGCGCGATTTGAATACAATTATATATGAAATTTCGTTTTTGCGCTATCATATATCGCATTATTTATATATGGTAATGATAATTTTTTTCATTTCTGATGGTTGCATACTAAACTCCAGGCAATGAAAAAAAAGGAGCCAAAAATGAACTCTTAATCTTGAAAACTAAGACGCGCTGTGATTTTTTGAAAAAAATATTTTTTCCTCTTCCGCGCTCACTCTGAAACACCTCCGGCACACGGGAGACAATTTTTTTTTTTTTTTTACCACTTCGGCGTAAGAGGGTTAGTATCAAGTTTTTATTGACATGGTATAACACGACGACATACCATCAAGCAGACATACAGGCTGATGGAGAAAAAATAAGATCTACTACAGTTTTCACTCTCAACCAATCCACAGTCAGTATGGGACTAACAGTAATGACAAAGCTATGGCAAGTGGTGCAGTGCAATAAGATTACTGTCAATTGTTTTCAATTTAAGTCCATTTGCTGTTATCAAATCTAGCAACAGAATGTGGTGAAGGTAACCTGTAAACAAACATCCCACAAATCTCAGAGTTCCTTATAAATTAATATGGAAAAAGTAATGCTATAAGGCAATCATCCAATTACCTAAACTAATAGCGACAAAACAATGAAATATATTTTTGATTGGTTGAGTGGAAACCATTATTTCTATAATATCAGTGCAACTAAATAACAGATTTAAAAAAATTTCTTTGCAGTGAAAATATGCATGAAAATAAATAAGAGCTTGCATGAAATAGTAGTAGTGACATCGACTTCTTTCTCATTGATGGAATAAATAAATATTTCAAATTGATATTGGTAATCAAATTAGTACCGACAACCCTTTTCACACGTTAAGCAAAAGATCCCTGACCCAATAATTAAATTACCTATGTATACTGTACATAGGTAATTTAATTATTGGGGAACAGCATTACAATATATAATCCTGCACAAACATTATTAAGTATTTTTAACTTAAACCCTAATACCAACTGAAAACAAACTTGTAGAGAAAAATGCACAGTACTTCTTCAATAAGTCACAACATTACCTGAAAAAATGTAGAGAATTTGCCTCATAAGCAAAACTTCTTCAGTGAGTAAGTAAAAAAAAATTTTTTTTTTTCAAATGACTATGAAACAAGTAAAATATCAGAACCTTATAAAACACAGCACTGATATAACACAAACTTGTACCAATCCATTCAGGCACATACTGAGTCAAATTACAAACCTATCTTGAACGAACAACACCAAAACAGTCCCACTATATCATGTGGTCTGCCAAAAAATAAGTAACCTATCTGGACTGAGACTCTCCACAAAACACTTACTGCCACTTGACCTATCTTATCTGAAGATAAAGTATGTAATAAGTATCATCAAATACTTCCCTATCACGACTAAACTTCAGAAGAGCTTTTATATGAGAGTTTTATAATCACAGTTAATTGAAAAGCAAATACTTCAAATTCCTGGCAGAGTAAAAATAGGTCCAAAGAACAAAGAAATCATACAGACAATAGATACTTGACCCTTCTATTTTACCAAGCAACCTAATTGAGATTAAATCCTGGACGATTTTTCCTTTTCATTGCAATACATTAAATTTTCATACTGATAATTTCTTTTACTTTTTCCTTGTGAGTTTTTCAATTTTACCAAATCATTTTTTTTCTTTCCTTTTTTTACAAAGCATAACTTTCAACCAAAAAGCAGTACTAAAACCTCTAGCAATACTTTGCTCAACAATATTGTTTTTTCTTTTACCATGATTACAGGTCATTTTTTTACTATAAAAACATTTGGTTTTTGTTATATATACCATGTTGTATTAATGAAAATTATGTCAATATCTTTAGACTTCTCTTGCGCATGGTTTGGGGGTTGCTTAGCATTATGATAAGATTAGTATATCCTAAACTTTTGTTTGTTGATTCGGTTCAACTTAGTTTCCTTGATTCGTTTGCAGTTTTTTCCCTTTTAATCTTCCCACTCCCTATGTTCCTACTCATACGGGTTACACATAAATACTGTAAATCATAAATCTGAAGGTGATTACGTGTACAGAAAAACAGAGTAGTCACTGAGATTCTTGCCTTCTAGATACTTAATCGAGGGTAAATAAACCTCTTTGTCATGAAAACTTAAAAAATCCACCACTCTATATTATTATCAGTACATGTTATTACAAACCCAGTTGCAACGCAAGCTGGAATCCTACAAGCCTAATAATGATACCTATCCATTGCATCACATTAATAGATACATTGTTTGAGGGTGAATTTCTCCATTAATTTACTTTTTGGTTTAAAATCTTTTAGAGGTTTATGTCTCAGAAACCAATCAGAAAAGGCCAATTGAAGATAGTGTAGTTGAAAAGACATAACCTATGGCTAATAAAAATAACGTGTTCCTGTCTGTTGAAATATTAACAGCCTGACTGTTTCTCACATTAAATAACTTTTATTTCTATCCATACGCCAATACACTTTACATCTTAAAAATTCGACCATAATTTAAGTGTTGCAGTCAGCTATACTGCTACAATTTCCGTAATAGTGAAGTTTGCCCTCCAAACCTGGATTTTCACCTGAAGAAAACGTCCACAGACGTTATCGACAGAGAAAACGATACTACACATCTGAGCATGATAAACTTAACGGGCACTACTTTCGCCACTGAAAGCGTTTTTTGACATTTTGACAACACTTACCTTATTCTCTTCCCGTAAGTTTTCTGCAATCTTCGCTTCCTCGCTCAGCCTGGTCTTATACTGATCTATCATCTGTCTGAAGGAAGCAGCGTCACTCTCTCTTTCTTTGACCAGGTCACACACCCGCTGTCTTGCCCTGTAGTTCTCTTCTTGGCAGCATTTCAACTGAAAAGAGGTCATGCGAGGTCAGGCACGATGATATACGAACTCGTTATTCTTCTCTTGACATTAATATGAGGATGATGGGTATCATAGTAAACAAATATCATACCTAAATCATGTCAAATACAGCAAACCCTTCATGGAAAAAAATATCATACCTAAATCTGGTCAAACACTGCAGGATCTTCCATTTAACAGAAAATATGCAGTTCCAAAATGCATAAAATTGTCAACATCACACTGTAACATGGAATATGAGGAAAATTTACATTAGATCGAAACCCCATTATTATATACTGAAGTGGGAGCCAAAAGGTTTAGTTGTTAACACACAGGATGGGTCATTTGATGGCGAAAACATGCATGCTTTTAAAATAAAGGAAGTAGTCAATATAACACTAGACACATAATATATTTGACAATATCAGTATCGAAACAAACCTTGATCCCTTATACTGTTAAGCTCACAGGACCCCTTTATACCAGATTTCCGTAAATTCTATTTTAAAAGGTATCCTATATCCTGCAAGAAATCCTATGCAAAAGTAGTTTTACGACAAAGCAATGAAAATAAACATCAGTTCCAGGAATATCTTACATGAAATTGTAGAAATCTAACAGCACTTCTTCATCATGTTTCTCTTATACATATCTAAATAACATTGTCGCCCGAGTGAAAATACTGGTGCCAATTTTTGGGAGCAAGATCACGAAAATACGAGTCTTCACTCTTGCCATCACTGCTCAGTAAACCCAGCCACCATGAGGAAAAAGGTGCTAAAAATGTGATGGTGTTTATTACGCAAATGTCGCAAACGGGGACAAACTGATATCTATTATGTCAAAGACGCTGAGATGGACGAGACGAGACTTTCTCGAGAGACTCCTAAATTATCTTCAAACGAGCATCTCCACTAATACACAATGTTCAATGTTTTCAAACGATCCAGTCGCATATAAAAATCGGAAAAAAAAGTTGAGACACGAAAATAAAGTCCAAGCAAACGAATAATACATAAATACGTGGTTAAAATTTAATAAAAGAGAACAATACAATTCCCAGTTTTATGTCAGAAGTGGTGACCCCAAAAGTGTGGCCCAATTTCAGACCGAGTAATTATAAAAATGGACAATAGGGAGTTAAAAGAGAGAAGTTATACAACTGAACAAACTGGGTCTGTCAACCACGAAATTAAACTAAGGTAAAAAGAGATACACGCCACCTTTTTAACAAACAAAGAAAAGTAAAAAATACCACCTTTTTAATCGATATAAAGTTAAATATACACACCACCTTTTCAACAACCATGAAGTTAAGTAATAGAGATGCAAACAAACTTTTGAACAAACATGCAGTAAAGTGAAATATACACACCACCCTTTCAACAAACATGAAGATATACACACCACCCTTTCATGAAGCATAAGAAATAAAGACCGCCTTTTGAACAAACATGAAATAAAATCAAACAAATACACACCACCTTTTAACAAACATGAAGTAAAGTAAAATATACGCACCGCCCTTTCAACAAACCTGAAGTAAAATCAAACAAATATACACCACCTTTTAACAAACATGAAGTAAAGTAAAATATAAGCACCACCCTTTCAACAAAACATGAACTAAAGTAAAAACAGATATACACTCCACTTCCAACCAGCATAAACTAAACAGAGGAAGCAGAAGGACTCCTCCCAACCCTTACCTCTATTTCAGCATCTTCAATTTTCGAAGCCAGACTGAATTTCTCTTTCTTGAGGACGTAGACCTGCGCCTCGGCACTCTGCCTCGCCTCGCGTTCATTGTCCAGCAGGCACTGCAGTTCCTTGATGTCCTCCTCGAGTTTTTCCTTGTCCTTCACCTGGTGCTGGAAGCTGTTTCGAGGACAGAGTGAGACCAGGATTCAGTATTGATTAAGCGAAATACCTAGACAATGACAATTTCATTTGGTAGAGTGCAAAATAGCTGCTGTTAAATCATACATAACTACTGGTGCTGAAAGCTGTTTTGAGGAGAGAGCGAGACCAGGATTTAGTATCTGATAAGGTGAATTGCCTAGACAATGACAAAATCACTTGAAAGAATGCTAAATAGCTGCTGTTAAATTATACATACTACAGCGATGGGGAATTTCTGTAGAATAGTTCTGTTTTAAGACTTAAGGCATACTTGCAAGTTCTGTTTTAAGAGGTAAGATGTCTATTAATTTTAAAAGGTAAAATAATTATTATTTTGAGATAATTCAAAGAGAGTTCTGTTTAAGACTTGAGAAAAAATAATTGATACTATTTTGAGATAATTCAATGACAGTTCTGTTTAAGATGTGAGGGAAAAAATAATTGTTTTTATCTGAAAAAAAATGATATAGGAATACTGGACTAACTCCACATCCAACAGGCTGCTGCTGTTTTTACATAAAACACACATTTCAAGCAAAAACTCGTATCACAACCTGAGACCCGATAGAAGCCTCACCTCTTGAGGGCCCCCTCGAGATCCAGGCAGTGTTTCCTGAGACTATTGTTGGCATCTTCGCAGACGTGGATCTGGGCGTTGAGCTCAGCATTGCGTTCAACCAGATGACGTCTGGTCAGCTCCAACTCCCT
>NC_087208.1:52276231-52326231 GCF_015104395.2 Macrobrachium nipponense | reverse complement strand
ATAAATACTGAATTTGCATTGGAAAGATTCTCTATGTATTAATACATCAAGGAAAGGGATGACATTGTTATTTTCGATTTCAACAGTGAATTTTATGGATGGCACTAAATTATTCAATTTAGACAGTAAATCATTTACATCGATATCAACAGGTAAGATATCATCGACATATCGGTACCATTTTAAGGGGACAAGTGTGATATTCGGGAGGTGTTGTCTCTCAAAAAATTCCATATATAAGTTTGAAAGGAGAGGTGATAAAGGGTTACCCATGGCCATACCAAATATTTGTTGGGAATATTATCATTAAAAATAAACCTGCAATCACAATACATAACTTATCAGAGATAATTATGTGACTAACGGACATAGGCAATTCATGTAGTACAAGTTCATTACTTAAATATTCTAGCACAGAGTCAATAGGGACTTTTGTAAACAAAGAACATACGTCAAAACTGACAAAGATATCGCTAGGGTTTAGTACAATATTATTTAATTTTTCCACAAGATCAAGAGAATTCCGTATGTGTGAATTAGATACAGTTCCTAGTAGAGGGGATAACAATTTAGTAAGATATTTAGATAGTTTATAAGCAATTGATCCTACAGTACTAATAATTGGACGCATAGGTTTGTTTTCCTTATGAGCTTTGACTAGGCCATATAAATAAGGTAATGAGGGACACTTTACAGTTAACTTACACAAAAGTTCTTTTTTATCTTTAAGAATTTGTTTGATATTGATATTAAAGTTTTTTATTACTTGGTCCAACGGATTTTTTCTGTAGCGAGCGGGGAAGTTATTTTCATGATAGGCATGCGTAGCACTGTATGTCATGCCTTTGATAATGTCTAAATGATTTTGTGGTAGGTCACAGTATTTTTCAAACTTATCATTTAGACATTATCAAAGGCATGACATACAGTGCTACGCATGCCTATCATGAAAATAACTTCCCCGTTTGCTACAGAAAAAGTTTAAAAGAATTGAAGAATGATAATAGCTTACACATTACCAAGGCTGATAAATCCAATAGTTTAGTGGTTCTTGACAAAACTGACTACATATCACGCATGCATACTTACAAGAGGATGAAATAACTTACAAAAAACTCGCAAAAAATCCGTTGGACCAAGTAATAAAAAACTTTAATATCAATATCAAACAAATTCTTAAAGATAAAAAAGAACTTTTGTGTAAGTTAACTGTAAAGTGTCTCTCATTACCTTATTTATATGGCCTAGTCAAAACTCATAAGGAGAACAAACCTATTCGTCCAATTATTAGTACTGTAGGATCAATTGCTTATAAACTATCTAAATATCTTACTAAATTGTTATCCCCTCTACTAGGAACTGTATCTAATTCACACATCCGGAATTCTCTTGATCTTGTGGAAAAATTAAATAATATTGTACTAAACCCTAGCGATATCTTTGTCAGTTTTGATGTATGTTCTTTGTTTACAAAAGTCCCTATTGACTCTGTGCTAGAATATTTAAGTAATGAACTTGTACTACATGAATTGCCTATGTCCGTTAGTCACATAATTTCCTTGATGAAGTTATGTATTTTTTATTGCAGATTTATTTTTAATGGAGAATATTACCAACAAATATTTGGTATGGCCATGGGTAACCCTTTATCACCTCTCCTTTCAAACTTATATATGGAAATTTTTGAGAGACAACACCTCCCGAATATCACACTTGTCCCCTTAAAATGGTATCGATATGTCGATGATATCTTAGTAGTCTTACCTGTTGGTATTGATGTATATGATTTACTGTCTAAATTGAATAATTTAGTGCCATCCATAAAATTCACTGTTGAAATCGAAAATAACAATGTCATCCCTTTCCTAGATGTATTAATACATAGAGAATCTTTCCAATGCAAATTCAGTATTTATAGAAATCCCACAAATAATTTAACATATGTACATTTTTATTCTGGCCACCATCTTAATATTAAAATTTCAATTTTATCTTCTATGTTCCTACGCGCTTTGCGTATCACGAGTCCACAATATCTTGACCAAGAAATAGAATACATAAAAAGATAGGAAACGATCTCTGCTACCCACCCATATAATTGATTTATGTTATCAAAAAGCTCACAAAAAGTTTTATAGTGTTGCTATTAATGAAAAAGATATACCTAAAAATGTACTTAGCTTACCTTACTTTCGTGGATTTGAAACCATAAAATCAATATTTAAATCGTTTAATGTTAATGTAGTGTTCTCCTATAACAATACCATTAAAGATATGTTAATTAAGAATAGTCCCGTAACAAATAACATCATTTACAAAATTCCTTGTAAGGATTGCCCATCGTTTTACGTTGGTCAGTCAAGTAAAAATTTATGTGTACGTATTAAGCAGCATATGTATTCAGTTAGAACAGCCCAGACTTCAAATGCACTGTTTATCCAAGTGAAAAATCTCATTGTATTAATTGGGGTGATACCTCGGTAATTGCTAGATCTAATGATTATGTTTCAAGAAATTTACTGGAATCGGCAATTATACAAATCACTAATAAAAACTACCTAAATCTTAGTCTGGGATTGTACCATTTGGACCCATATATTTGTAAGATGTTTATGAAGGATCTTAAAATAAATGAAATACTAATAAATTAGTCCCACATGTATATAGATATTATCTCTCTCTCTCTCTCTCTCTTGCACGATATATATATTTATATTTTCTTTCGTCTTTTCATTAATAATAATTTTTTGGGAAAAATTGTGTAAATTTCATGATATTAAATTGTATATGCTTACGTGTTTTTTCAAAATGTATGTTTTTTCAAAATGTACTGTTTTCTGGAAGAATAACTTGTTTAATGCGTGTGTCCCCCAAAGGTGTGGCTACCCTCAGGTGTTTCCTCCTTTCTGTAGAGAAAAATTGCCCTAATTGCTAATCTTGTAGTGTCAGTTTGGATATTAAGCCTTCTTTTGACTATGTTGTCCTCTGTAAAATCAGTTTGCCTCAGTAAAGGGTCCGAACAGGACCGAAATTAATTGGCTATCTCGCTTTTTCATATTTTCCATCGTGGGAAAAAACCTTTATTTATATATGTTATATATATATTATTATATAAGTATATATAGATATATTATATATATATATATATATATCACACACTGGGAATTGAACTACATATACAAAACATACATATACATATATAATATATATATTGTATGTATGTATGTATGTACAGGAAACAAGGAGGCTAACACACAAAAAAGAACACAAACGTAAAAACCAAAAATAGAGGAGAGAGAAAAACAACAGAATTACACAATTGCCAGCAGTACACCACCACACAAGTTGTAGTTGTTGTTGTTGTCTAGCTCCAGTTTCATCTTTTAAAGAGAAACCATCCATCCTCTCCCAAGCCAGGATTTTACAGGGTACTATCTTTTATGTTCAGACTGACCTGACTTTCTCCATTTCACTTTTTCTTTTTTGAGGTGAAAAAGGAGGTAGACGAAGACTTGTCTGTTGTACTGCTAACAATTCTGTACTCTCGTTCTTCAGCTGCTTTTCGTTTTTACTCTGCTTTTCAGTTCAAATATTATTTTTCATTGCAGTATTCACCTGTCTTATTTCTTTGTATATCTTAGTATATTTACTACACTTTAATCTAAAATTCCACATTATTTCTTCTATAATTTTTCACTGTATCTGATTTAACTTTCAGATTTCTCCATCTGCAAAAATTCACGTATTATTCTACATTGCATTATTCACTCGTTATATTTTCTAGTATATTTCAACTTTAACCTAAAATTCAATGTAATTTCTTCTTTAATTTTAACCTATATCTATTTTAAAGTTCACGATTTACCCAATTTCATTTATAATTGCAAGTATTGTCTTTTTACTGTATTACTCACTTCCTTTATTTTCTAGTATATTAAAACTTTAATCTAAATTTTCATTTAATTACTTTTTAATTTTTACTTGTATTTATTTTTAGTTTGCGTTTTCCTCCATTTTTATCGACAAAAGGATAGACAAATCAATTACATAAACTCCAACACCTAACTAAAAGATATATGAACAGAGAAAAGCATTGGTAGCACTATTATTAAAATAGTTTTACCTAACCACTGAAGTTGTTTTCATTTATAATTCTTATTTATATTAAATCAAAATTTTCCAAAAGTTTTATAATTGGATTAATTTCAACTGTTGGGAGTTTCTGACTACATTATACTCATATTATTAAACTTTCTGGAACCTAAGAGCTTTTTCCTCTCTAACTTGTCAAGTTCCGCGCTCAATAGAATGACGGACGCAGACCCTCCAAGACTGGAACACTATAATTACTATTAGTTCCAAAGAGGTACCCGATTCCGGGAACTGATAGCCTGATAGGTCTGTGCTGGCAGCAGGAAGCATTATATCCTGGAAGTGTCCGGTAATTGCAACGGGGTAATCTAACACGCTTTTCTCTCTCTCTCTCTCTCTCTCTCTCTCTCTCTCTCTCTCTCTCTCTCTCTCATCTGAACCTGTAAATATTATACTCTCTCTCTCTCTCTCTCACAAACACACATCTGTACCTGTAAACATTACTCTCTCTCTCTCTCTCTCTCTCTCTCTCTCTCTCTCTCACGTACACTCACACTCACACACACACATCTGTACCTGTAAATCCCTCTCTCTCTCTCTCTCTCTCTCTCTCTCTCTTCTCTCTCTTCTCTCTCTCTCTCTCTCTCAGGAACCTCAGGAACCTATATAAGAGCTCGAAGCCAACATTCGCACAATGCCGAGATGTTAAAATGTTAACTTCAAAATATTCAAACAGATATCAGATGAAGCAATAACAAAAGAATGTTATCATAGAACTTGAATGTCTTCTGACTACCATAAACGCATCTGCTCAGTCAACCAAAGCACATACTCACTTAACAAAAACTAAGGAGGCACAAATGAACACGAAATCATATTTATTGATCAGGTTGCTTGTCGCTGTATTAATGTTGACGCTGCATAATCAACTCGATATTCGCTGTCAACAAACTAGAGTGATCACTCTTATCAAGCGAGCACCTGAACATAAATACCTATACCTTGAGTCTCATTGCTAAATTAATCTTTGTCTGAAACTCCCTTTCCTTTGTCTCTATCTCATAATCATTCCCTTTCTCTACCACTTCTTTCGTCATTTTGGTACATTAAACTTCTAGAATTGCACCATTTAAACAAATAATAAATAAAAAAACTACCATTTAAACAAACATAAAAATAAAAAAAACTCATAAAAGCGCCTCTATACAGGACGTTCTTAATCGAACTTCCTTGATGGAAATCCCACGATCGAGATTTTTTTTTTTTTTTTTTTTTTGGGGGGGGCGCTCTCCTGCAATAACGTTATCTTGAAAACGTCGTGTAAATAACCCCTATACGTCTATAAAACACAAAGATAAACACTCTCTCACGATGGTTTAAAGCAAACAAAGAATATACTTCGTAACGACTGTCATTTGAAGTCGTTATCACTGATGCAACGACCGCGGGCAGATGTCAACACTGGGAAGTATTCGATACCTGAAAAGTCTTGCCGTATTTACGTTATGCTTACGAATTCGTAAAATTCGGTTCTACCAACAACCTTCTTTTGCAATATCCAGTTGAACAGGGCGTGATCCGACCTCCAGCTTAATCGAAAGTCGTGCTAAATAATACGGTCAAATAAGAGCGCTGTTTCACCAATAAATATGCTACATTTTATTAGGAATGATTTACTTTTTAAAATTTTCATTCTAATAAATAAATCATAAATATCCTATCCAAAGATTTCTGTATCTTTAACTCGACGCAAAACAACTTTTTCAGACCTTTTAGGCTTTTGCATAGGAATTTCCTACCCCCAAACAACAACAACAACAACAACAACAACAACAAAGTAGTTTGTAAACTTACTCCCCGAGTAAGCGTTCACCCCACACTCAGCCACAGTGTGCTCAGTTATTTACAAAGATGCTCACGGGCGAATAAAAATATAATGATTAAATCTAATCTATGTACGCATTACGGTAAATTAATCTTATGATTCAGTCAAATAGCTCCATTAATATATATATATATATGATATATATATATATATATATATTTTATATATATATATCTATATATATATATATATATATATATATTATATATGCTCAAACACATTACAAAAACCCAAACGAGTCAAACATCAGAGAGAGAGAGAGAGAGAGAGAGAGAGAGAGAGGATACCACCCACCAATCCCACGCATCATGACCTGAACTGAACTGACCTGCTCTTGTGAAAGGTGGTGGAGAGGGTGTTGTGGTAGAAGCAGGCGGCGGCGGAGGAGGGGGAGGAGGAGGTGGTGGTGGCACCAGCAGTGGGAGTGATAGGAGACGGGGGTCGGGACATGTCAAGGACATCACCGCCCGGATCGCTACTGCTGTCTTCGTCCTCTTCCCCCCCGCCAGCGCCGCGGCTTCCCTTCATATGACGAGGGAGTAGGGTGCTCCTCCTGCAAAAAGAAGAATGCAAAAGCAATTACCACTAGGAAGTTCAGGGAGTGAAGAGCTCTGTCTCAAGTGATAAAATAGACATTAAGACATTAAACGATGTTAAAATTGTGTACCACCCAAGAGAGACAAACGTAATAACACAGAGAAATGTAACTCATTGTTTTTCAATCTATACTGGCATCTTTAATATTTCTGCTTTTCCCTTTCTCTCTCTATTTTACAAACACATACAGATACAATATATTCATACAATTATATGACAAAACACACACAGATATAATATAATCATAATTATATGACAACCATACACAGATATAATATAATCATATCATTATATGACACACACAGAGATAAAATAAAATAAACTAATTATACAACACATACTGACATAATAAAATCAAATAATTATATGACACACACACAAATATAATATAATTAAATAATTACATGACACACACATACACATATAATACAATCATATAATTATATGTAAATAAATTCTGTTAAAACAGGATACGTCTCAAGTATAAAACAAGGCCCATTGAAACACACTGGTTTGAAGGACTATATTTCGGTGGGCCAACTTCCACTACTTGATAAGGTACTTGATAAGGATGGAAGTTAGTCCACCGAAAAATATAGTCCTTAGCTTTAAACCTGAGTAATTTCATGGGCCTTTTATACTTTATACATAATTATGTGTATATATACATAATATATATATGTATATAGAGAGAGAGAGAGAGAGAGAGAGAGAGAGAGAGAGAGAGAGAGAGAGAGAGAGAGAATATCTATCTCTACTTATATCACGCCCTTACAACTTTCTCAACTATATTCCCCTCTAGAAGACATGAGACTCTTCAAGCCCAACACTTCAGCGTCACCAAACCGAGTGGGAAAATTCTTTCGAGTATCCTGTGCCCAAACAAATCTCAAAGCGTCACGCATACTACGTATCATCCTCTGAGGAGGTCCTTTCCATGGCCTCTGCTTGCATTTTTTTTTAAATCTTCGACATTGTTGAAAAAAAATAACAATCCTAACGCTTCCTGGGTCACGTGGCGTGACCCGGACGCAAATTACCGAGATGTATACTAATATTGCACCTGCCCGGGTTTTTTTTTTTTTTTTTTTTTTGCCAGGCCCCTAGGTTAGGTAAGGTTAGGTTAGGTTAGGTTAGGTTGGTTAGGTTAGTTCACAAGGAGCTTTTTCAGGCCCCTGGGATAGGTTAGTTCACTGAATTAACCAGCTAAATAATTTGTGTGTGGGAAACATGATGAGATTATTTTCAAAAAGATTTTACACTGTTTTTAAGATAAGGCGTCCTGCTTTTTTCAGGGAAGGTCCAAAGTAACTCGGCTACAATTCGGGAATATACAACCCGGCCCGACCCTCCACGGGACATTATAATGAAGCTTGTTAAAAAAATTAATACAATACAAAACCTTCCAGCTTAATTAAACACAAGAGTATCGACAACGAAACTGCAAGACCCACTACAGCTCAGGAAATACCTCCAAAAATTTCTCCGACTGGCCGAAATGGGTCTGGAAAAAAACTTTTTTTTTTCTAAACTTCTCCCTATTCATGCCATTACGAAATTAAGTTTATTCCCTCTTCTGAGAAGCAGCTTCCAAGAATTCTAAGAGATAAATTACGCATCCAAAACTCAACGTTCCCTCGGGGGGAAGTCTTCTCGCTTTTCTAAAAATTCTGAAGGAGGTAAGTTTCCTTTCCTCCTGAGTAGAAACTCTGTTTCAGATGATCCGTCGGAATCGGGATCATCTTTGTTGCTTAAAATAAGGCCATCATTATTCTGAAATACAAAGTTCCAACAGAAACACTTCTTGATTTCGCTCTATGTATATACATGCATGTATGTATGTATGTATGTATGTATATTCAAGAAAAGTTACAAGCTTTCTGGGAAAAACAGAGATCTGTTAGTCCTGGAAAGCTTGAATTAGTCCTGGAAAGCTTGAGTAACTTTTCCTGAATAAATATCTCCGACGGATACCACCCAGTTTAAATGAGGTCTGGTTATTAATTGTATTAATGCACAGAACAATCGTTTAAGTGATAAAGTTTTATATATATACATATACGTACATACATATACACACAAAACACATTTATGGGTGTATATATATAATTTTCATATCGTGCAGCCTGAACATCTTAATGCACAAGTTGATTTGAGAGGATAATATAAGTTGATTTGAGAGAACTTTCCCTAGGCAACTATAATTTTGACCGAAACATCCCTACGAAACTTCTAACGTCTCAAGTCCCAAACTATAAAATCTTAACTCTCCCTCCCCCACCCCCTCCCCCCCCCGAGAGATGTCTGCGAGTTTTACATTTGAAGACCACCAAATATAAAATTATTACTATCGTCGAAATTACGACGATTATAAAAATTCTACATTCGAATTTAAATTCAATTGGACAAAGATAAGTTTTATGACCAATGTCAATGTACGTAACTTTAATTTCCAGTTATGAATGCCTCTGAAAAGGACATAAACATATAATAAACTTGAAAACGATTTTAATATGATTTCAATTGTTTTTCAGTTCGATAAAAAAATTATTTCTAAAAATGTTAGAAAATCTGATCTCTCCAACCCACTGACATCCGTCTAAGCTTTCAAAACATTTTTGGCTCCTCACCAAGCATATCTTCACTTTGGGATGTATCGCCTGATCTACATTCTGCACATCATGAAATCAATACTACTACTACTACTACTACTACTTCTATTCTCTCTCTCTCTCTCTCTCTCTCTCTCTCTCTCTCTCAATATGCAAATCCTCCGATCTCAGACAGAGCATATAATCTCCTTCCTTCTAGGCGCCGCCAACACCCAGCATCGCACAGTGACACGGCAAAACAGCTCTTGTGCTGAGGGTGACTGCTCAGAGACAGTAAATCACAACTAAGCACACAAAGGGTATCAATGTCCTTTCATACACAATGCTATAAATATAATTTGCGACTTACTTAAGTCTGTTGAAAATGAAATATATACGGATCACGGAACGGCGTCAAAATAGAGGGAAAATAAACATTTCA
Organism: Macrobrachium nipponense; assembly: GCF_015104395.2. Taxonomy (NCBI): domain Eukaryota; kingdom Metazoa; phylum Arthropoda; class Malacostraca; order Decapoda; family Palaemonidae; genus Macrobrachium; species Macrobrachium nipponense. Next base: position 52,316,624 of record NC_087208.1, on the reverse strand, counting down.
ACTTTATCTATCTGCCTGAAGTAAAGCTTCACACATAAGGAATATTACTGATCAATATTAGGTATTCTCTTGTTAAGTGAATAATGGCATACACAAATGTTAAATAACACAAACAACATTCGCCAGAAAATGAGACGACTTCTTTACACAAATGTACAATAACACACACAATCTTACTATAATGGGCGTAATGTCTGTCCGTCCGTCTGTCATTCAATCACGGCCAAACGGCTGCTCCAATGGGCATGAAACTTGGCAGGGTTAAAGTGGGGACCCCTAAGATGGTTTATAATGGGGTTTCATCCTACCTCCCACACCCCCCTCCGAAAGGGGGTGGGGGTGAGAAGGATTCCCTGAAACGGGGCTGGTTATGCCCGTGCACTAGTTAATTTACGAATTTTCATACATAAATTCTGTATACATATGTTTGCTAGTAATAATAATAATGAAGCTCCAAAACAGGACAGGTAACAAGATAAAAAATAATAGAAACGGAAACAGACCAATTTCAAGGCAAAACACGATCATTCAAACAGTATGTCAAAAGGCAGACGAAAACTATTCTGCACGGAATCATCAGAACCAACTCAACAAAGTAACCTAATTAAATTAACGAAAAAAACGAAATAAAAAGGCGACGTAGAGTGAATACACACGAATCAATTCACCGTGACGTACACAAAATTCGGGGATCCTTGAATTTCCGGGTCAAAATGCCAAGGACACAGACACACGAAAAAGTAAAGTGAATGTTACCTCCAAAGACTAATGACAGGTTGCAAAGCCTTTACTTGAGAGAGTCGTCATCAGCGTTGCTATTCAGTTACGGCCGCCACGCCTCATATCGGGACAAATCATCGTTAGGAGATGAACACAAGCCTCTCTCCGCTAATAGGAAGCGAGGAGCTCTTGATGAAGAAGCAAAGCGAGGAAGGAATGATCGCTCTCAGCTTTAACGAATATTGATGGAGTCCCTGAACGCAGGGACTTCAAATTAGCGAATGCAGTATTTTGCAATACAAAATAGCTGACGTTTTCGTGAACGAGTTACCCCTTGAAAGCATTCTGTAGAGAGAGAGAGAGAGAGAGAGAGACTGTATTCATATGTACTTTATTATTATTTAGCTTTTGAGAGAGAGAGAGAGAGAGAGAGAGAGAGAGAGAGAGAGAGAGAGAGAGAACTAGCGCTATTTCCGTGAATGAGTTAGCCCACGATAGCAATCTGGTGAGAGAGAGAGAGAGAGAATCTGATATTTCCGAGAATGAGTTAGCCCACGAAAGCAATCTGAAAAGAGAGAGAGAGAGAGAGAGAGAGAGAGAGAGAGAGATGATGTGATGATGTTTCAACCACATCACCAAATCCCCCCCTCTCCCCCCTCCCAGGCCTGTCAAACCTCATTAGAACACATGATGAAACAGTACCTGCGCAAACGATATAATATACACAAAGCGGCAGGTGCTTAAAATACCGCTCTCCAGCTGAAAGGCTTCGTAATGAGGCCTTTACGGGCACTTGATGAACACTACTGAGAACTGGATACATTTAATTAATTCAAATAAACAGAAATATTAAATATTTTATAGCTTCGGGACAACATCGGAAGGATACAGAGATAATTTAAGTCGGTGGAATTCTAAACTGTCAGTGTGCATAAGCATTATTGCTTTGTTTATCTGGGTGTTGCATAAATTATAACATTTGTCCGTTTCATTACTGATCAAGCTCCAATAAATATTTAGGATCATTCAAAGCAACAAGAGAGAGAGAGAGAGAGAGAGAGAGAGAGAGAGAGAGAGAGAGAGAGAGAGAGAGAGAGAGAATTTACAAACAGACAAGCAAGCATGTAACATCAAAAATAAATTATGTCAATACGACTAAATATATCAACATTATTTAACAGAAGTTTTAATGGCTTTTTAATTAGTATAAAGTGCTTTGTTTCATGAAAGTGCACTGCTGTTATACGTTCCAGAAAACAAATGAGCTTCATTAATAAAAACGACGATTTTGACGTGAAAATACAACAATCTCTAAATTAACAGAGAAATTCTTAATTTTACAATAACGTTCTATAAAACAAAAATTATGCTAGAGACAAGGGAGAAGTAGCAGGCTTAATATTCAATATTCCTGGTCAACTGAAATTTCTTTGCTTGATTCATAACACTAGTCGACCCAGCAAAGAATCTGTTTATATATATACACTGCCAGTATGAACTTCGTTGACATTTCGCCAGCTGATTTATTATACTTTCAATATCCAACTTTCTTCGTTTACAAGTTAAATTGGGCAGGCTTAAGAGCTGCAGCTGTGGGGGTTATTCAGCGCCAGCACGAATAACACGTCAAAAGTGGTCAAAGTTCTTTGTGCTTGCGTCTGACGAGTGGTGCAATACACTTCGATAACAACATTTTGAACATTTCCCTTGCATACCTAGACAAAACAAAGTAGCACATGCACGCAAGCGCACATGTAATTTCTACACTAACGTACTAACGTTATGCATCAAATATTTCACTCAACGTTGAAGGCTTCCACACTGTAGGTGCAACATGCATATAGGAAACCAGTATCACATACACATGAAGAGTGAAGAGAGAGAGAGAGAGAGAGAGAGAGAGAGAGAGAGAGAGAGAGAGAGAGAGAGAGAGAGAGACTCAACAAAGATTTCAGAATCTCAAGAAATACTGAACAATATGGTTAAACAAAATAAAACGAGACATCGTAGTTGAATTGGATTGCAAAAATCTTAGTACACTACTTTATGAATCACAAATATATTAAATACAGTATGTATCCCAAACAATCAATTTTAACCAATTTCTATTCAATTTGGATACAAGTTTACCTAAAAATGACACCAGAATAATCATAATCGTTAAAGCCACTACCTTCAATATATATTTTTCCTATTTTTAAAACGTAATGTCACTGATAGGTGCAATGAAACTACAAGTTCGAAAAACAAACTATATATATAAAATGTATATTATATAATATATATATATATAATATATATATATATATATATATATATATATATATATATATATATCTTTCCATACTGAACTATACAGACACTACACTGAAGGTTTCCTTCGTTGCCCATTTTGTCTCGCAGACATCAAAATATGTCAAGGACAGATAAGTCACAAACTGAAAGGCGGCCACTCTCTCTCTCTCTCTTCTCTCTCGTCTCTCTCTCCTCTCTCTCTCTCTCCTCTCTCTCTCTCTCTCCTCTCTCGTCCAGACGCAGGCACAAACATAAGCAATAAAAGATGCAAAAGCACATCACAGCAGTGTCCGAGTGGACGTTTTATTATCTGTAAAATTTCATAACACAAAAATGACCATAAACAAGCTTTTTCGACGTAGACTCTTTATGACTTCAAAACATGAAATCCATTAAATTTGTGAATATCGTACCGATTTATGTTCGTATAAATTTATGAAATTCATTTCGGTTTGATTTATGGGGCACGTTACATAACCAAATGAAATTTGAATTAAATACAATCAAATTTTTCTTTTCTAACAACTCATCTTTTCTTTTTGTATTTACTATTACCTTCTGTTACCTCTTCCAAATGAACAGTATATTCTTTGGAAGTATGAATATCAAACTCAGTGGCCCCTCTAAGACTGTTCCATATGAATAGGGTTCGTCTCCTGAATAACAAAATATAGAAACCGAGAGAGAGGAGGAGAGGAGGGAGAGGAGGAGGAGGAGGAGGAGGAGGAGGAGGAGGAGGAATCAAAAGATTAGTAATTTCTCATCACGATGCTTATGTATAGATATAGATGGAAAACCTGCTTCTTGATGTGAAGCCAGTTTGTTTTTAAATCTGTTTTTAAAATTAAAAAAAAAAAATCTTAGTCTGTAAACTAATTAACTCATACATCAACGCTTCAGCTTTTAAAATATTGTAAACGATACGCTACCCTGTTTTTTTTAAATCGTCTTTTTATATACAATACATGGACGGTTCAGCTTTTAAAATGCTGTACAATGCGAGCCTAAAAAAAATTTTGACATGAGGAAAAACAAAATAATCACATGTCAGAGGAAGGTGCACAAATCCAGCGCACGCGCGCGCGCACACATGCGAATAAATGTGAGGGAAGAAGTGCAGACAAGCACACCAAGAAAACTTTATCCACATATCAAAAGAAAATCTCACTACTTGAAAAGAGAGAGAGAGAGAGAGAGAGAGAGAGAGAGAGAGAGAGAGAGAGAGAGAGGAAAATAAGAAAGGCCAAGCACGTTCTGTTGCAGGCCACGAATCTCTCTCTCTCTCTCTCTCTCTCTCTCTCTCTCTCTCTCTCTCTACTCCATGGCAACCGCGGTGGCACGTCATTCAAATGCCTCGGAAACTCTGGAGATGCATAAAACTTCACCACCAATTCTAATGAAAACCCCACTCCTTTTTTCCCCACATTTTTTAATCTTTCTTTTCATATTTTCATCATTTTTTCGGGAGAGAGAGAGAGAGAGAGAGAGAGAGAGAGAGAGAGAGAGAGAGAGAGAGAGAGAGAGAGAGAGAGTTAAGCAATAGTTTGATCCACATTATGTTGCAAAACCCTCCCAATTCAATCGTTTTCCGACTAACTGTGGCATTAAGACACCATTTCCCAAAACAGCCCTTGACTTAGAGGCTCTTTCTCCCCATCATTTGTCTGATGATAATGCAAGGGGGAGGGGGAGATAGTGGAGGGTGGAACAAAAGATGCGTGTAATGGTTTAAGAGTAATGGGGTGGGGGTGGAGGAGAAAAAAAATTCGATAAAACCTATGACTGACAGTTTAGCAGCAAAAATTCACCCCTTCGAATATGAAAAAAGGGCCCATTCAACTTGCAATTGGCCCCAACGCGAGGGAATCATCGCAGTGACATTATAAATAATGACCAGCCAATTCCATCACCCTTCCTGAACCATGACATCTTCCTCTAGCTAGGACCATCACCCCTCCCACCAGCCTGACACCAGCCATTACCTCCGTTATTGTCTCGACAACCAGTCTGCGGAAAACGATGACACCGATAATTACGGAGGAGGAGGAGGAGGAGGAGGAGGGGAGGAGGAGGGGGGGGGGAGGGGGGTGGAGGGGGAGGGGGGGGATGAGGAGTTGGCAAGAGACGTTTTGCCAACATCTTGAAATGACGGTTAATTGCAAGAGAGAGCCGATTGCAGCCAGCAGGAGTCACACAATGGGGCAATATCAATTACGACTTTGAAAAAAAAAGGCATTGATCAAAAATAATGAATGCTCTTGGCGTCCGTTTCTCGAGTGAAAGCGAAAGGCTAGTACGTCAAGTAGCAATCTGCAAAAGATTTATTGTTTTTTTCTTAAGACAATTAAGATTTCAACGGATGAAAAAAAAAAGGCGGAGGGGAGGCCTTAAGACACACATATACAAATGGAAACTAATTTTAATGATTTACAAGTGAAATATACTGAGAAAGCCACACGATATAGAACCAAACGCTTAATAAGAAAACGGTATATTAATTGATCATTAGCTCTACTTTCATACACAAATATCTATGGGTTATCTTGTACAATCCATAACACAGACATTTATTCGACTGGAGTTCAGCTCTTTCATACCTACAAGGCGTCAACTACTACAATTAAGTAAATCCCCAACAGTCAAAATCACGTTACAATGTCATATGCATGCACAGCCAAGCAAATCAGCAAAGCAAGCCTTACAAATCACAAGGTTATCGTAAAAATCACACAAATTTCAAGCTAACAGCGACTGCTCAATTGCTCGCGGGTGAACGCCACGTCCAGAGTATTAACAGGCAACGAGAAAAATCACGCTCTCTCACGCGATACGCCCTTGGTAAGCTACTGTGGGTGGGTGGGTCGAGGGCCACCTCGGCAAAGACATAATGCACAATAATGGATGACGGTTTATCTAATCAATTCATCGACTACCGAACCCGAAGGTCCAGAGCGAGACGCCGTTTCTCATTCCAGTCATGGGTAATCGATACATCGGGCATCCTAAAAATAAGTCGGTATACTCTAAGGACTTAGAGAGAGAGAGAGAGAGAGAGAGAGAGAGAGAGAGAGAGAGAGAGATTGTTTTGAATTCCTTGTTAATAAAATCTCATTTACAAAGTTTAAAATAATTGTAAGAGAGAGAGAGAGAGAGAGAGAGAGAGAGAGAGAGAGATTGAGAGAGAGAGAGAGAGGATTTCTCAGACAAATAGAGCAAGTACCATACTCGAAGTTCCTGGTTATTATTTAGAAGGATTGATTACTTGTCTTGGACAACTTTGTTGAGAGAGAGAGAGAGAGAGAGAGAGAGAGAGAGAGAGAGACATCGATGTATCTAAATGATTAATCTTATATAAAATACTCACTAACCATGCATGCCCCAGTCTACTGAACCAGTGAATGTGAGCTTACCTGAAAAACAAAAAGGAAATAATATTAAAATTGAGGAAAATCATTCGTAGATCGGAAATAAATACAAAGTACCCGTTAAATTTTATCCACTCCTGGGTAATAAAGGAAAACAAGTACTATACTCGAAGTCCAGGTTTTTATTTAGAAGGATGGAATACTTGTCTTGGACAACTTTTTTTTTTTTTTTTTTTTTTTTTTTTTTTGAGAGAGAGAGAGAGAGAGAGAGAGAGAGAGAGAGAGCGAATATTATTTGATAACAGGTTTTTATCGCACCTTCACTCCCAGTGAAATTGAACTTAAATAAATCAGTTTAACATTATTAAAGGGGAAGCAAGCATTCAACACAAACTTTTAATTTTAAATAACAGGAAACTGTAGCTCAAATATTAATAATAATAATAAAAAAAAACTGAAAAGTTACGCAGTATTTTACAAAATCAGAAACAAAGTGTTACCCAAATTAGTAAAAAAAAAATTACAATTACAATAGAAACCCAAATAGCACCCAAGATGCAGATGAGCAATGATAGTTGAATAACCTATCATATATATATATATATATATATATATATATGGTATATATATATATATATATTATATATATATATATTATATTATATATATATAGTATATATATATATATATATATATAGGGTGCTTCAGCATTCAATTATAAAGTGTCCAGAAGGAGTCCATGATACGAGATTTAAAAGGCCAAGTTTATTGCATATGATACGTTTCGCACATACATCTGTGTGCATCATCAGTCTGTGAATAAAAATACAAAGACATATTATAAACAATCATATAAAATTACAAGGAATTAACAATTTTAAACAATAAAGTCTAAAAAAGATTAAAAAGAGCAGTAAATAAAAAGAGAGACTACTAAAAACACCAACCGTCCATGATCAGAGGTGAAGATGGAATTAGTTACAGTTGGCAGAGAGAAGCGAAGACGACTATGCCAGGTACAAAGGTGAAGAGGACAAATTACGGTTTAATGAGGGTACCAATATTTTAATGTATAACGACTCCAGCGTTGTTAGTTGGTCAGGATGTTTAACATGATCAATTATTGTAAAATGTTCTTTTTGAATTTCAGTCTTGCATATTATAAAGTGGTTTCTTATATTGGAAAATTCTGGTTGTTTTATCCTCTGACCTGTACGGAAGCTAAAGCCTAAATGGCTACAATATCTGACCTCAGCAACCTCCGAGTCGATCCAACGTAAGAGCCCGGACATCCAGGGCATGTGAATTTATAAATAACGTTGGATCTCATGAAGGGCTGAAGCCGATCTTCAAAGTTAAAAAACGATCGAATAGTGCAAGGATTACTCGACACAAGCCTGACTTTAAGACAGGGAATTTCCTGTTCTATTATACGAGTGAGGTTTAAAATAAATTTTGAATTGGACAAATACGGAACAGTAGCATAAAATATTTTCTTCGGTACATCAAAAGTAGTTGATGATGGATGCAAAAATTTGGAAAGTACCTTGTTGGTGATTTTATTTACTATACCTTGTGGAAATTAATTGGCTTTGAAAAAGTTTACTAAGAAAGTCATTTCGTTATGAAATATTTGCCATGAGGAAGAATGCGTAGCTTTCCGGTTCTCAGCAATCCTATAAGCCGAGGCTGCTTGCTTCATACCCCACACCACCCAAGCGGCGCCCAACCACAACCGCCTTAACTACCACATACATATATAAATGATTAGGTCACAAATTGCAAGACGGACTGTTCAAGAAGAGGGGGGCCAAATTTCTTCCCCTACCAAATACCCCAAAATCAATGAAACCAATTAAGAAAAGGATAAATTATTATAATCATTATATGCAGAAGCAATATCACCATTAGACTTCGCCTTCACTTTATACTTCAACCAAGAGGGGGGGGCGGGTTGTGATAACTCATTAAAGATTTACAGATTGTATTTACTTGCTATGGATGAACACGAGCCTATGACTGATAGGCAGAAGTTTTTATTGCTAATAATGAAGTTAAAATATATATGAATTTTTATCACATCACCGTGAATCATATGCTACATGCATTAAGCTACAAATGTCCTTTAAGATCTATCCAATTCGCTCTACCTGGGAATTAATATATTTTCATACATGATAACCGAAGGGGAATTATTTTAGTTGATAACAATTTCGTCCTCTCGTGGATTCGAACCAGCGGAATTCAGTGACGTTACCGACTTCGTATGTTGGCCGGGTCGGCAACTCCACTGAAGTCCTGATTTCTCCACTGTCCGCTGGTTCGAATCCACGAGAGGACGGAATTATTATCAACTAAAAAATTCCCTTCAGTTAACATATATGAAAATATGTTAATTCCGAGGTAGAGCGAATTGCATATGAAAGTTCATTTGCAGCTTAATGCACACACACACACACACACACACACACACACACACATATATATATATATATATATATATATATCTATATATATATATAACTATATATATATATGAATATCACATCGAACCGTGATCCATTATATATCAATTAAGCTACAAATGTCCTTTAATATCTAAATTCACTTTACCTTCCCAAATGATATATCATATTTGTACCGAAGGGGAATTTTTTTATTTTTTAGTTGATAATAATTTCGTCCCCCCCATGGGATCGAAACCACCGTCCAAGTGGACGGGGACGAAATCAGGACAGTCAGTGACGCTATCCAATCAGCCAACAGAGCGTCTCTGTTGGCTGATTGGATAGCGTCACTGACTGTCCTGATTTCGTCCCCGTCCACTTGGACGGTGGTTCGATCCCATGGGGGGACGAAAATTATCAACTAAAAAATAAAAAATTCCCCTTCGGTACATATATGAAAATATATCATTTGGGAGGTAAAGTGAATTTAAGATATTAAAGGAGATTTGTAGCTTGAATTGATATATCTATATATAATATATTATATATATATATCTATAATATCTATATATATAATACATATATATTATCAGAAATTATGTATGATAATTCGTAAAGTAACTAAGTCTACGGGCATAATCAGCTCCGTTTAAGGGAATCCCTTCTCGCCCCTAACCCCTTCGGAGGGGGGAAGGGAACATGTTGGATGAAATCCCATTATAAACCATCTTATGGGTCCCCACTATAATCCTGCCAAGTTTTATGCCCATCGGACAAGGCGTTTGGCCGTAATTGAATGACAAACGGACGGACAGACATAACGCCCATTTTCCTTATGTCAAAACAATACGAATACGTAACAAGAGAAATCCAATGCATACACGAAAACCCACAGCGGAAAGAAGACTGTATTTGGACCCAGTTACAAATGCATCAGCTCCTTCCCTATTACCGACAGCCAAAATCTCCCCCCGACGACATTATCGCTAAACTTTCCGCCAAGCCCAGAGAATCTCTCCAGAGAGAGAAAGAGAGAGAGAGAGATAAGGAAGGAAGGAAATGAGAGAGAGAGAAGGAAAGAAGGGAGGAAATGAGAGAGAGAGAGAGAGAGAGAGAGAGAGAGAGAGAGAGAGATAAGGCAGTAAGGAAATGAGAGAAGGAAGGAAATAAGAGAGATAGAGAGAGAGAGAGAGAGAGAGAGAGTAAGGAAATGAGAGAGAGAAAGAGAGAGAGAATTCGTGCATGGAACCACATGGAAATGGAAATGGTGGAGGAGGAGGAGGAGGAGGAGGAGGAGGAGGACAGCCTTTTTCAGAGGTTTCCTCCATTTGTGCAGCAACAACACGCCAGGGAAATCATCTTTGCACCCCCCCCCCCCCCCCCACAAACACACTCCCGCTCCGCCCCCGCCTCGAAATACTGCAGCAGCGAAGAGTTTCCAAGGAGAGTTCGATGCAAACTCCGTCTGTATTTACAGTTCCCCTGGGGAGATGGCGTGCAACAAAAGAGAGAGAGAGAGAGAGAGAGAGAGAGAGAGAGATATTCTCCATTATAATGCCTAAGACCAGTAAATCTAATACAAACCTCAAGGGATTCCCTGAACGAAAGTCTACGTAAGTCTTCATTTATCCTAATAGAAGACTACTATACTCAAAATGTCCATTTCGTCACTTGTCTTCCGACATAATCTTCGGCTGTGAGATGAATTAATATATAAATACGACGACACAAAAGTGGGTCGAGCCACGTCCTGACCCTTAGAATGTCACGTACCGTCACTGAGGTCGGACCGAGCAAGTGGGTCCTGGGACAGAGGCACCTATGAACGGGCCAATGGGAAGAGGGTTATGGGCCTGAAGTGGACCCACAATATAAATAAATATTCATCACTAATTTTTTACGATAAAGAGATTTTCTGTTTCAGCTCATATTTCTTCCTCGGTTTATTTCCAAGGAATATATGAGCAACATTTGCTTACGTGAAAACTCAAGGTACCCTGAGGTAACTATTGCTAAGGTCACACATTCACGTATCAACGCACGCACGGCCACGCATGAGCGGAAATTGGTAGTTGGCAACAGCTCACGTCAGTAAACCGTAAATGTAACGTAAAACACACGTAAAATCGTAAACGTACGGCGACGTGTCGTCCGGGTGCTAAGCTCCGCCCACTAGGGCGCCGTAGCCCACTCCAGTTTTGAAATGTTCAAAACAAGTCGTGGGTGGTCACGCCAAATGTCTCATGACGTAGCTCCAGGCATTGCACGTGGGACCCACGGTGACTGCTGCGGGGTACGCGCTAGGGTCACCTGCATTGTTCGCCGTCGTTGTTTTCTTTCCGCCGCGAAGCACGTGGGCCTCCTAATTGCGCTGCAGCCTACGGCGAAACCGATTCACACATTTACAACCCTGTACGACATGGCAACGCTGTAGCGTGGTATAAAAGATCAGGTCGGCGCCCTCGGGTCATCTGTTGGAAAATCAACTTGAAAATATGGCCACAGGATTATCCCAAGACCTGACGGTCTCAGTTATTTCTTTCATTGACAATGGCGGATTTTGGAATAATCCTTTAGCACTGGCTCCTAATACGATTTCCACTTTCTCCTGACTTTTGACCGCTATCATCAATCAAACAATGAATTGGAATCTGTCAAGAGGGATACAGGGTAATCCCAGGCTCTATTCCCAAGGTAGTATTCCAGCGTTCCGGTACACAAATCTCAACCAGAAATCGACAACCGGGTCATTTTTCGTCAACAGGATTCCGGCATCTACCGCCTATACGTCGTCTGTCACACCTGCTCCAGTAAGAAATTAATTTATGATTAGCAACGCAGGAACAGTAGAGGAGTTGGGGCCTGGTGTTATTGGTAAGGTTTCCTTTAGACCATGAATAATCCCGGGTTGGACGAGTACTTATATGGACCCATGCAGTGCGAACCATTTGTGTGGGAGCAGGACTAATGGCTTCATAGCCCAGGGGCTGTTTCTCTGTGTCTCAGGTGGCTGATCACGATTCAGAATATGGAGACAAGGTTTCAATAAAAGGCGAGTGGGAAATGGATAACGAATATAAAAATACTGGGAAATTTCTGACGAAGACAATGTTAGGATTGTCTAGTAGTCCTTTTTGAAATAAAACCTTTTTACTGCTTAAGCCAAAAATAACAAAAGACTTCACTTGTAGACAGCAAACATATAGTATAATCTGCTAGAATAACTTTCACACACACACACACACACACACACACACACACAACACACACGAACACTTTCCCGGTAACACGGTATTCTCAGATTATGGAAGTGTCGAAGATATTTATTTCTTCTGAATAGCAGTCTTACAATAATGGTGTAACAAATAATGTAAATATCTAAGAGGAATTCCTATATACATCTAAAAAATATTATCTTGAATAGGTAGAATTCCTATTTATTTTTAAGAATGTTTGATAAGTTATTAGATGTTATTCTATATCGCTTAAATATAAATCGCCCATAGTCAACAGTTTTATAAGTCTAAGTGTATGTCTGAATGGTAAAATCGAAAGCAAGACAATTTCTAGTGCTAACCTTATATAAGAGCTCCCAAAGCGTTCATAAATCATAATTCCTAAAACTACGTATTGTATTCCTTGTCGACTGGTTACTTGGTTATTGCTATAAATATCATTCAGAAATGGGGTTAATATATAATCAGTGATGTGCTATTACAACCATTATTCTAATTGCGTCTACTGAAATGTTTTTGTTGTACAATTAGAAAGTATATATCTTGGTAAATCTCTCTCTCTCTCTCTCTCTCTCTCTCTCTCTCTCTCTCTCTCTCTCTCTCTCAATGATAATAAATCTCGATTTTGTGTGCATATAATTTTCAACTGTAATATTCAGCTGTGTTGTAGATGTCTTTCGCGGATTCAAACAGAATAAAAATAAAAAAAAATTAAAAACTGTAGTAATGTGCTCATACCCCTGGCAACAGCACAGCCCCACAACGGTGGGCGTGGTCTTGACGTGAAGTTGATCGGCGTAAGTTCCAGGTAGACGTCCGACCTTGCTTTCTTTGCGCGTACATTTGCGGCGCAATGTACGTCGCTGGCTTTACGTCCGGTAGCCCGTGTCCTGTTTACCAGCTGTTCAAGGTCATTTCACCGCGATGATGCCCAAGATCCACATACGTGGGCATACGCCGTCGTGATACGTGAATGTGTGACCCCAGCATATCTCGATATGCTCGACTATAAAGGACAAGTTCCAAGGCTGTACAGAGAGAGAGAGAGAGAGAGAGAGAGAGAGAGAGAGAGAGAGAGGCCAAACCCCTTCGATTTAGGTCGCTGATGACGTCACAAGGAAATTCCTCGACCACCAGCCCTAATACCCGAAACTGACTTCGTTCGCTCCTCCCCCTCCCCCTTCTTTCCGCCCCCTCCACATTCGCAAGACATCATCAACCCTTCCGCTCTTCTCTCCTCTTGTTCAGTCTCTTTTTCCTATTCGCAGCACACTCGATCGTGGTGAGCAATAACGAGATACCTCAACAAATACACTACTTCATTACAATGCATATCGGTTACTGTGATGACAGAAGATACATCAAGTAATCGGTTTCCAAATCTATCAAATATGATTGACAGGACGAAACAGTCATCCTATTAGACTGGGCGGTTATTATAGTGTTGGGGGGGTTCCGGGTTGCATCCTGCCTCCTAAGGAGTCCACTTTTCTCACTATGTGCGCCGTTTCCTGGAGCACACTCTTCTGCATGAGTCCTGGAGCTACTTCAGCATCCAGTTCTTCCTGGTTCCTTTTCGGGGATCTTGGGATCGTGCCTCCTAGTGTCCGTTTGATTATGGGTACAATTTCCACTGGCATATCCCATATCCTTCTTATTTCTGTTTTCACGTCTAGATACTTATCATTTTTTTCTCTTTCTTTCTCATCTGCTCTGGTATCCTATGGTATTGCGATACCAATGAGTGAAACTCTCTTCTTGATTTTGTCAATCAACGTCACGTTTGGTCTATTTGCACGTATCACCCTATCTGTTCTGATACCATAGTCCCAGAGGATCTTTGCGTGATCGTTTTCTATCACTCCTTCAGGTTGGTGTTCGTACCACTTATTACTGCAAGGTAGCTGGTGTTTCTTGCACAGGCTCCAGTGGAAGGCTTTTGCTACTGAATCATGCCTCTTTTTGTACTGGTTCTATGCAAGTGCCGGACATTCGCTTGCTATGTGGTTTATAGTCTTGTTTTTCATACTGCACTTCCTGCATATGGGTGAGACATTATTTCCATCTATCCTTGTTTCGACATATCTGGTTCTTAGGGCCTGATCTTGTGCCGCTGTTAGCATTCCTTCAGTTTCCTTATTGAGTTCTCCCCTCTGTAACCATTACCATGTTTCATCGCTGGCCAGTTCTTTAGTCTGTCTCATGTACTGTCCGTGCATTGGTTTATTGTGCCATTCATCCGTTCTGGTTATTATTAATTATTATTATTATTATTATTATTATTATTATTATTATTATTACAGCAGTGGTCGTCATCAATGATTATACCTCTAAAACTACTGACGTAGGACAGGTTACTATTAAAACAGTTAGGTTAAAAAAGGTTGACTTCCACTCGTGACTTGGGCACATCTAAGTGACTTGGAACTTCATATGGCACACAATCAAATTAATTCTTCTTGATAACAATGGCTAACGTAATTACTGGACTACGAGCATGAGACCCAAGCTGAAGATAAAATTAAAGCGAATCTTAATCAGAATTAAGTGCCAAGTAATCCATTAGGCAGAGGTTTTTTTTTATTGTACTCCGTCAAGAAAACAGCGAGGCGACGAAACACGCGTGAGAAAATATTCCATATTAATTTTCATAATTCGAAGTCCTTCACCGGATAGAAACACGTACTACTACTTAATTCTAAACGCAGACTCTACCTTAAAGTTGCCGTGTCTTTTTAGAGGTCAGGTGGGCTCATTTAAAAAAAATGTCAAAACGTGTGAAGACGTAAATTGTTTTTCGTAACCTACAAAGTATCGTCTACTCCAGATATATATATATATATATCTATATATATATATATATATATATATATATATATATATATATATATAGATATATATATACGGTATATATATAAACGAGGTGGATCAGAAGTATACATCGAGATACTACAACGCATACATGACAGTTCACACTCATTTCTAATTTCATAGGTATATGAAGACGATTACCTTCTGCAAAGAATTTAAGATATTAACCTCTACATAAATAAAACACACGGATAACCCATCAGCAATACGTCAACCAACTAATGCGAGACCTAACCTCTCTTACGTTTGTGGTCCTAAAACAAAAATGAAGGTTATACCCAACATAGTACACCATGGCATGGCATATGCAATCCAATAGTACTCATCTGTCGAAAGGATTACCCCAACATAAAAATTCAGTCATATTCACACCAGGGAAGGAAACCAACAAAGAATTGGAAACAAAACACATTGTAAAACTAAATGTCAACAATGTCACACCCAAACAATAAACCCGAGCTTATTAAAATGCATACACATACGTAGCTCTACATATTGATTTAATCATAATATACCCATTTAGCTTAATAACCGCTCATTAATGAGGCAACCAAGATAAAAAAAAAAAAAGGTTGCCTAGAGCACCATACACCGAACTGAAGAGGTTTGTTTGTTTGTGAGAGAGAGAGAGAGAGAGAGAGAGAGAGAGAGAGAGAGAGAGAGAGAGAGAGAGAGAGTATCACGTTAACGACAATACGAGTGGGCTACCTCTACCTGAAAACCCATTTCATTATGTATTATACGGGTTGCATATAATCATCTGTGCTGCAAGAAACAGTTCATAATCTGTGCTGCAAGAAACAGTTAACTTAATTTTCCTATAGTATGTGTGTATGTATAAATAAAGACAAAATCCACGAGAGGTAGAAAGGCCTTCCAGGCATCCATCGTCTCTCTTTCCTTCGTGGATTTTGTCTATATTTATACAGTCATCACGTTCCATATTTCTTCGATTTATTTACATCGTATGTGTGTAAGCATGCATATATATATATATATATATATATATATATATATATATATATATATACTATATATACATATATATAGTATATATATATATATATAATATCTATACATATATATATATATATATATATATATATTATATATATATAAATATATATATATAGATATATATATATATATATATATATACATATGTATATATATATGCATATGTATATATGTATAGATATATATATATATATATATATATATATATATATATATATATATACATAGTATATATATATAAATATAAACATGCATATTAGATATAATGTTAGATAGGGACAGATAGATTGAAAAATATATACGCATGTATATGTATATATATACTATGTACATACACACACACACACACACACACACACACACACACTACTACTACTACTACTACTACTACTACTACTACTATCAACTTGACTGCTCCTCAAACCAATGAAAATTCAATGAGGTGGTTGTCACCTGCCATCCTCAGCGGAAGAAAGTTTCGTGACCGAGATGATTTATCGCCCTCTGAACAGCATGTATGGCCTATTATCATACAAACTTCAATTAAAAGTCAATGCATGGTGGGTAACTCCGCATAACAAAGTCTGCTGCTGCTGCTGTTGCTGCAATGGCTCATGAGTTTTCTTATATAATTGCAACTCGCTTAATTTTTGAGATGAAATGATGTAATATCATCCACTGAATTGCAAATATATAGATCTCTCTCTCTCTCTCTCTCTCTCTCTGGGAATTAAATAGTTCGCATCTAGACATGACCTCGCGGATATTCCAGATGATATTCCAGCAGATATTCCAGTTCGACCAGATATCTTGGAAGGCTGGAAATGACACGGCCAAGATCTTTCCTTCCTCTACTATATTTCTGAGAAAGCTTTCAACGCAAATATTAGTATAATGACTCGAATTCACATTATCAACGACCAATAAGCATTTTCCACGGTATAACTTTTCTCAAGTGGAGCGGGCTGATTCCCGTCAGTCTTCGACCGGGACAGGTTCCTTTTATACGTAAAATGGACATAACATTTTCCAATAATGCCAGGTCCTGACCTGGCATTATCTACCTAACCAAACTTAGGGCGGCGTACCCTGAACTGGCAACAATCGTGGAATGAAAAAATACTTATTTACCTAACCTACTTATAGTGGCGTCCCCTGACCTGGCAACAACCATATAGGGAAAAGATACTTATTTTCAAGTCCAGATTTTCCAGTCAGTGATGACACGCTCCTATAAAATCTGCAGCTAAATTGTATGAAAGTGAAATCAAGGATGGGAGTCGTCTCACGTGCAGCTGTGACCATTTCCTCGTCCTCATTAACTTGGGAACCAAAGCCAACGGCCAATCGCTGGGACCTATGGGGCACACAGCGCTGAAACGGAAACTGACAGTGAAAAAAGTTTGAAAGGTGTAACAGGAGGAAAACCTTGCAGTTAGGAAGGGGGTTGGAAAGGATGAGTAAAAGGATGTACAATAAATGGAATGAAAGGGGTTGTAGCTAGGGGGCCGAAGGGACGCTGTTTAGATCTTTAAGTAATGCCCACACTGTTGGCACTACTCCAATAAGAGGGGACAACCATCTGGAACCTTCACGATGAAAATGTTTATACGCAATAATCTGTTATGAAATACACGAAAATCCTAAGTCATCTTAGCAAACTTCTCGCTCTCTCTCATCTAGTAAAACTCAGAATATACAAACGTGTATTGCTGTCTCCTAATTGCGTAAACTGTGCGACTCTCTCTCTCTCTCTCTCTCTCTCTCTCTCTCTCTCTCTCTCTCTCTCTCTCTCTCTGTCATAAACAGGATATCCTCCCTGAAGCCTTCCTGTACTGCATATAAACTGTACCTGAAAATCTTCAAGTTTATGCGATACACGGAGACAGACTCCTTAATAAGCTGATGATCACGAAGAAAGAAAACATATTACTCTATTTAGGATTCCCCCGCCCCTTTTGGTGGGGCTCTCCACAGGCCCACTTCCTCAGCCTGGAAGGAAACCCGACTTCCTACGGGGAATCAGCCTCTGAGGAGGATCTTTCTCTCCATGGGGCTGGAAAGGATGAAAAACCTTTGACCTTTAGCCTCTGTGGTGGGTCCATCCTCAGGCCCACTTCCCCAGCCTGGCAGGAAACCAGCCTTCCTCCGGGGAAGCAGCCTATGAGGAGGAGTGTTCCCTCCATGGGCTGGTTCGGATCGGGATCCTTTGGCCTTTAGCCTCTGTGGAGGGGCCATCCTAAGGCCCACTTCCCCAGCCTGACAGTAAACCCGCCTTCCTCTGGGGAAACAGCCTCTGAAGAGGAGCGTTCCCTCCATGGGCTGGTTAGGATCGGGATCCTTTGGCCTTTAGCCTCTGAAGAGGGGCCATCCTCAGGCCCACTTCCCCAGACTGACAGTAAACCCGCCTTCCTCTGGGGAAACAGCCTCTGAAGAGGAGCGTTCCCTCCATGGGCTGGTTAGGATCGGGATCCTTTGGCCTTTAGTCTCTGTGGAGGGGCCATCCTCAGGCCCACTTCCCCAGCCTGGCAGGAAACCCGCCTTCCTCCGGGGAAGCAGCCTCTGAGGAGGACTGTTCCCTCCATGGGCTGGTTAGGATTGGGACCTTAGGTCTTTAGCCTCTGTGGGGTCATCCTCAGGCCCACTTCCCCAGCCTGGCAGAAACCCGCCTTCCTCTGGGGAAACAGCCTCTGAAGAGGACGTTCCCTCCATGGGCTGGTTAGGGATCGGGGATCCTTAGGCCTTTAGCCTCTGTGGGGGTGGGGCCATCCTCAGGCCCACTTCCCAGCCTGCAGGAAACCCTTCCTTCCTCCTGGGGGAAACAGCCTCTTGAAAAGGAGCGTTCCTCCATGGGCTGGTTAGGATCGGGATCCTTAGGGCCTTTAGCCTCTGTGGTGGGTCCTCCTCAGGCCCACTTCCCCAGCCTTTGGCAGGGAAACCCGCCTTCCTCTGGGGAAACAGCCTCTGAAGAGGAGCGTTTCCCTCCATGGGCTGGTTAGGATTGGATCATTAGGCTTTAGCCTCTGTGGAGGGGGGCCATCCTCAGGCCCACTTCCCCAGCCTGGCAGGAAACCCGCCTTCCTCTGGGAAACAGCCTCTGAGAGGAGCATTCCCTCCATGGGCTGGTTAGGATCGGATCCTTAGGCCTTTAGCCTCTGTGGGGGGTGGGCCATCCTCAGGCCCACCTTCCCCAGCCTGGGCAGGAAACCCGCCTTCCTCTGGGGAAACAGCTCTGAAGAGGAGCGTTCCCTCCATGGCTGGTTAGGATCGGGATCCTTAGGCCTTTAGCCTCTGTGGTGGGTCCATCCCTGGCCCACTTCCCCAGCCTGGCAGGAAACCCGCCTTCCTCTGGTAACAGCCTCTGAAGAGGACGTTCCCTCCATGGGCTGGTTAGGATCGGGATCCTTAGGCCTTTAGCCTCTGTGGAGGGGCCATCCTCAGGCCCACTTCCCCAGCCTGGCAGAAAAACCCGCCTTCCTCCGGGGGAAGCAGCCTCTGAGGAGGACTGTTCCCTCCATGGCTGGTTTAGGATTGGGATCCTTAGGCCCTTTAGCCTCTGTGGGTGGGTCCATCCTCAGGCCCACTTCCCCAGCCTGCAGGAAACCCGCCTTCCTCCGAGGAAAGCAGCCTCTGAGGAGGACTGTTCCCTCATGGCTGGTTAGGATTGGGATCCTTAGGCCTTTAGCCTCTGTGGGGGGTGGTCCATCCTCAGGCCCACTTCCCCAGCCTGGCAGGAAACCGCCTTCCTCTGGGGAAACAGCCTCTGAAGAGAGCGTTCCCTCATGGGCTGGTTAGATCGGGGATCCTTAGGCCTTTAGCCTCTGTGTGGGTCCATCCCTCAGGCCACTTCCCCCAGCCTGGCAGGAAACCCGCCTTCCTCTGGGAAACAGCCTCTGAAGAGGAGCGTTCCCTCCATGGGCTGGTTAGGAGGTCGGGAATCCTTAGGCCTTTAGCCTCTGTGGGAGGGGCCATCCTCAGGCCCACTTCCCCAGCCGGTCGGCAGGAAACCCGCCTTCCTCCGGGAAGCAGCCTCTGAGGAGGAACTGTTCCCTGTCATGGGCTGCCTTTAGGATTGGGATCCTTAGGCCTTTAGCCTCTGTGGTGGGTCCATCCTTCAGGCCCACTTCCCCAGCCTGGCAGAAACCCGCCTCCTCCGGGGAAGCAGCCTCTAGGAGGACTGTTCCCTCCCATGGGCTGGTTAGGATTGGATCCTTAGGCCTTTAGCCTCTGTGGTGGTCCATCCTCAGGCCCATTTCCCCAGCCTGGCAGAGAAAACCCCGCCTTCCTCTGGGAAACAGCCTCTGAAGAGGAGCGTTCCCTCCATGGGCTGGTTAGGATTGGGATCCTTAGCCTTTAGCCTCTTGGTTGGGTCCATCCTCGCGCCTTCTTCCCCAGCCTGGCGGAACCCGCCTCCTCTGGAAACAGCCTCTTGAAGAGGAGCGTTCCCTCCATGGCTGGTTAGGATTGGGATCCTTAGCCTTTAGCCCTGTGTGGGGCCAGCCTCAGGCCCACGGCCCCAGCCGGCAGGTTAAACCGCCTCTCCCGGGGGTGGAAGCAGCCTCTGAGGAGGACTTGTTTTTCCCTCATGGTCTGGTTTAGATTGGGATCCTTAGGCCCTTTAGCCTCTGTGGTGGTCCCATCCTCAGGCCCACTTCCCCAGCCTGGCAGGAAACCCGCCTTCCTCCGGGGAAGCAGCCTCTGAGGAGGACTGTTCCCTCCATGGGCTGGTTAGGATTAGGATCCTTAGGCCTTTAGCCTCTGTGGTGGGTCCATCCTCAGGCCCACTTCCCCAGCCTGGCAGGAAACCCGCCTTCCTCTGGGGAAACAGCCTCTGAAGAGGAGCGTTCCCTCCATGGGCTGGTTAGGATCGGGATTCTTAGGCCTTTAGCCTCTGTGGTGGGGCCATCCTCAGGCCCACTTCCCCAGCCTGGCAGGAAACCCGCCTTCCTCTGGGGAAACAGCCTCTGAAGAGGAGCGTTCCCTCCATGGGCTGGTTAGGATTGGGATCCTTAGGCCTTTAGCCTCTGTGGTGGGTCCATCCTCAGGCCCACTTCCCCAGCCTGGCAGGAAACCCGCCTTCCTCTGGGGAACCAGCCTCTGAAGAGGAGCGTTCCCTCCATGGGCTGGTTAGGATTGGGATCCTTAGGCCTTTAGCCTCTGTGGTTGGGGCCATCCTCAGGCCCACTTCCCCACTGGCAGGGAAACCCTTCCTAGGCCCCTCCTCCTGAGGAGCAGCCTCTGAGGAGGACTGTTCCCTCCATGGGCTGGTTAGGATCGGGATCCTTAGGCCTTTAGCCTCTGTGGTGGGTCCATCCTCAGGCCCACTTCCCCTTCCCCCAGCCTGGCAGGAAAACCCTTCCTCCTCTGTGGGGAAACAGCCTCTGAAGAGGAGCGTTCCCTCCATGGGCTGGTTAGGATCGGGATCCTTAGGCCTTGAACCTCTGTGGTGGGTCCATCCTCAGGCCCACTTCCCCAGCCTGGCAGGAAACCCGCCTTCCTCCGAGGAAGCAGCCTCTGAGGAGGACTGTTCCCTCCATGGGCTGGTTAGGATTGGGATCCTTAGGCCTTTAGCCTCTGTGGTGGGTCCATCCTCAGGCCCACTTCCCCAGCCTGGCAGGAAACCCGCCTTCCTCCGGGGAAGCAGCCTCTGAGGAGGACTGTTCCCTCCATGGGCTGGTTAGGATTGGGATCCTTAGGCCTTTAGCCTCTGTGGTGGGTCCATCCTCAGGCCCACTTCCCCAGCCTGGCAGGAAACCCGCCTTCCTCCGAGGAAGCAGCCTCTGAGGAGGACTGTTCCCTCCATGGGCTGGTTAGGATTGGGATCCTTAGGCCTTTAGCCTCTGTGGTGGGTCCATCCTCAGGCCCACTTCCCCAGCCTGGCAGGAAACCCGCCTTCCTCTGGGGAAACAGCCTCTGAAGAGGAGCGTTCCCTCCATGGGCTGGTTAGGATCGGGATCCTTAGGCCTTTAGCCTCTGTGGTGGGGCCATCCTCAGGCCCACTTCCCCAGCCTGGCAGGAAACCCGCCTTCCTCTGGGGAAACAGCCTCTGAAGAGGAGCGTTCCCTCCATGGGCTGGTTAGGATCGGGATCCTTAGGCCTTTAGCCTCTGTGGTGGGTCCATCCTCAGGCCCACTTCCCCAGCCTGGCAGGAAACCCGCCTTCCTCTGGGGAAACAGCCTCTGAAGAGGAGCGTTCCCTCCATGGGCTGGTTAGGATCGGGATCCTTAGGCCTTTAGCCTCTGTGGAGGGGCCATCCTCAGGCCCACTTCCCCAGCCTGGCAGGAAACCCGCCTTCCTCTGGGGAAACAGCCTCTGAAGAGGAGCATTCCCTCCATGGGCTGGTTAGGATCGGGATCCTTAGGCCTTTAGCCTCTGTGGTGGGGCCATCCTCAGGCCCACTTCCCCAGCCTGGCAGGAAACCCGCCTTCCTCTGGGGAAAAAGCCTCTGGAAGAGGATCGTTCCCTCCATGGGTCTGGTTTAGGTCGGGAATCCGGGTTATCCCTTTAGGCCTTTCCCTCTGTGGTGGGGTCCATTCCCTCATCCCACTTCCCCAGCCTGGCAGGAAACCCCCGCCTTCCTCTGGGGAAACAGCCTCTGAAGAGGAGCGGTTCCCGTCCATGGGCTGGTTGAAGGAATCGGGATCCCTTAGGCCCTTTAGCCATTCTGTGGAGGGGCCATCCTCAGGCCCACTTCCCCAGCCTTGGCAGGCAAAACCCACCTTCCTCCGGGGAAGCAGCCTCTGAGGAGGACTGTTTCCCTCCGATGGGCCTGGTTAGGAGTTGGGATCATCCTTAGGCCGTTTAGCCTCTTGTGATGGGTCCATCCTCAGGCCCACTTCCCCAGCCTGGCAGGAAACCCTAAACCCGCCTTCCCTCCGAGGAAATCATCCTCTGAGGAGGACTGTTTCCCGCTCCATTGGGCTGGTTTAGGATTGGGTATCCTTAGGCCTTTTCGCCTCTGATGGTGGGTCCCATCCTCAGGCCCACTTCCCCAGCCCTGGCAGGAAACCCGACCTTCCTCTGGGGAAACCATCCTCTGAAGAGTGAGCGTTTCCCCTCCATGGGCTTGGTTAGGATCGGGATTCCTTAGGGCCTTTAGCCTCTGTTGGTGGGTCCATCCTCCAGGTGCCCCCCCCCCCCCCACTTCCCAGCCTGGCAAGGAAACCCCGCCTTCCTCTGGGGAAACAGCCCTCTGCAAGGAGGAGCGTTTCCCTCCATGGGCTGGTTTAGGATATCGGGAATCCTTAGGCCTTTTCTAGCCTCTGTGGATGGGCCCATCCTCAGGCCCACCTTAAGTTCCCCAGCCTTGGCAGGAAAACCCGCCTTCCTCCGGGGAAGCATACCTCTGAGGAGGACTGTTCCCTCCATGGGCTGGTTAGGATTTGGGATCCATTCGGACCTTTAGCCTCTGTGGTTGGGTCCATCCTCAGGCCCACTTCCCCCCCCAGCCTGGGCAGGAAACCCACCCGCCTTCCTCCGGGGAAGCAGCCTCTGAGGAGGACTGTTCCCTCCATGGGCTGGTTCGGATTTGGGAATCCTTTAGGCCTTTAGCCTCTGTGGGGGTGGGTCCATCCTCAGGCCCCACTTCCCCCAGCCTGGCAGGAAAGAACCCGCCTTCCTCTTGGGTAAACAGCCTCCTGAAGAGGGGGATCGTTTTTCCCTCCATGGGCTGGTTCGGATTTGGGATCCTTAAGGCCTTTAGCCTCTGTGGTGGGTCCATCCTTCAGGCCCACTTCCCCAGCCTGGCCAGGAAACCCCGCTTTCCCCTCTGGGGTAAACAGTCCCTGAAGAGGAGCGTTTTACCCGTCCATGGGCTGGTTAGGTATTGGGATCCTTAGTCCATTTAAGGCCTCTGTTGGGTTGGGGCCATCCTCAAGGCCCACTTCCCCAGCCTGGCAGGAAACCCTCCTTCCTCCGGGGAAGCAGCCTCTGAGGAGGACTGTTTCCCATCCATGGGCTGGTTGAGGATTGGGATCCTTTGGCGGCCTTTAGCCTCTGTGGTGGGTCCTGCCTCACGGGGGAACCCGCCCAACTTCCCCAGCCTGGCCAGGAAACCCGCCTTCCTCCGGGGAAGCAGCCTCTGAGGAGGACTGTTCCCCATCCCATTTGGGCCTGGTTTTAGGATTGGATCCTTATGGCCTTTCGGCCTCTTGGTGGTTGGGTCCATCCTCCAGGCCCACTTCCCCAGCCTTGGCAGGAAACCCTCCCGCCTTCCTTCTGGGGAAACAGGCCTCTGAAGAGGAGCGTTCCCACCTCCATGGGCTTGGTTAGGAATCTGGGATCCTTAGGGCCTTTAAGACCTCTGTGGTGGGGCCTCATCCTCAGGCCCACTTCCCCAGCCTGGCAGGAAAACTGCCCCCTTCCTCTGGGGAAACCAGCCTCTGAAGAGGAAGCGTTCCCTCCATGGACTGGTTAGGATTGGGATCCTTAGGCCTTTAGCCTCTTGGTGGTGGGTCCCCATCCTGGCCCAGGCCCCTTGCCCCCAAATCCCTGGCTAGGAAACCCGCCTTCCTCGACTGGGGAAACTGCCTCTGAAGAGGTATCGTTCCCTCCATGGGCTGGTTAAGATTGGGATCCTTAGGCCTTTAGCCACTCTGTGGTGGGGCCATCCTCAGGCCCACTTTCCCCAGCCTGGCAGGAACCCAACCCGCCTTCCTCTGGGTAAACATCCTCTGAAGAGAGCGTTCCCCTCCTATTCCATGGGCTGGTTAGGAATCGGGAAAAAGGGATCCTTAGGCCTTTAGACCGTCTTGTGGTGGGGCCATCCCTCAGGCCCACTTCCCCCAGCCTGGCAGGAAACCCGCCCTTCCTCCGGGGAAGCAGCCTCCTGAGGAAGGGACATGTTGTCCCCATCCATGGGCTGGTTAGGATTGGGATCCTTAGGCCCTTTAGCCCTCTTGGTGGGTTGGTCCATCCTCAGGCCCGCTTCCCCCAGCCTGGCAGGAAACCCCCCCGCCTTCCTCCGGGGCGGAAGCAGCCTCTGAGGAGGACTGTTCCCTCCATGGGCCTTGTTAAGGATTGGGATCCTTTAGGGCCTTTAGCCTTTGTGGTGGGATCCAATCCTCAGGCCCACTTTCCCCTTCCCCAGCCTGGGCAGGAAACCCCCCTTCCTCCGGGGAAGCCAGCCTCTGAGGGGAGGACTTGTTCCCTCCATGGGGCCCTGGTTAGGTGAATTGGGATCCTTAGGCCGTTTAGCCTCTGTGGTGGGTCCATCCTCATGGCCCACTTTCCCCCAGCCTGGCAGGAAACCCGCCGTTCCTCCGGGGAATCAGCCTCTGAAGGAGGACTGTTCCCGTCCATGGGCCTGGTTAGGATCGGGGATCCTATGGCCTTTAGCCTCTTGGTGGGTGGGTCCATCCCTCAGGCCCGCAACTTCCCCGCCAGCCTGGCAGGAAACCATACCTTCGTCCGTGGGGAAACAGCCCTCTGAGGAGGACTTTTGTTTCCCTCCATGGGCCCTTGTTAGGTGGATCGGGTTCCTTTGGCCTTTAGCCTTTACCGTCGGTGGTAGGGTCCATCCTCAGGCCCAATTCCCCCGTCCTGGGCAGGAACCACCCGCCTTCCTCCGGGGAAAACAGCCTCTGAGGAGGGAGTGTTTCCCTTCCATGGGCTGGTTAGGATCGGGATCCTTATCCTTTAGCCTCTGTGGTGGGTTTCATCCTCAGGCCCTTTCCCCCTTCCCCGCCTGGCGAGGAAACCAGCCTTCCTCCGGGGAAGCAGCCACTGAGGAGGGTGTTCCCTCCATGGGCTGGTTTATGGGATTGGGATCCTTAGGCCTTTATCCTCTGGTGGTGGGGCCATCCTCAGGCCCTCTTCCCCAGCCTGGCAGGAAACCCCCGCCTTCCTCCGGGGTGGAAGCAGCCACTGAAGGAAGGCGTGTTTCCCGTCCATGTGGCTGGTTAGGATCGGGATCCTTTGGGCCTTTAGTCTCTGTGGAGGGGCCATCCTCTAAGGCCCCGCTTCCCCAGCCTGGCAGGAAACCGCCCCGCCTTCCTCCTCCGGGGAATGCAGCCACTGAGGAGGAGTGTTTCCCTCCATGGGCCTGGTTAGGATTATGGGATCCTTAGGCCTTTAGCCCTCTGTGGTGGGGCCCATCCCTCAAGGCCCGCTTCCCCAGCCTTGGCGGAAACCCGGACCCCCCCTTCCCCCTCCGGGGAAGCAGCCAACTTGATGGAGGAGTGTTCCCTCCATGGGCTGGTTAGGATTTCGAGATCCTTAGGCCTTTAGCCTCTGTGGTGGGGCCATCCTCAGGCCCGCTTCCCCAGCCTGGCAGGAAACCCCGTAACCCCCTTCCCCCTCCCCCCGGGGAAGCAGACCCACTGAGGAGGAGTGTTTCCCTCCATTGGGCTGGTTAGGATCGGGTGATCCTTTGGCCTTTTCGTCCTGTTTTGGAGGGCCATCCTCAGGCCCCGCTTCCCCAGCCTGGCAGGAAACCCGCCTTTCCTCCGGGGAAGCAGCCACTGAGGATGAGTGTTGCCCCGTCCATGGGCTGGTTAGGATTTGGGATCCTTAGGCCCTTTAGCCTCTGGTGGTGGGGGCCATCCTCAGGGCCCACTTGCCCCCAGCCTGGCAGGAAACCTGCCTTCCTCCGGGGAAGCAGCTACTGAGAGAGTGTTCCCTCCATGGGCTGGTTAGGTTATTGGGATCCTTAGGCCTTTAGCCTCTGTGGTGGGGCCATCCCCAGGCCAGCCGCTTCCCCAGCCTGGGCAGGAAACCCTTCCTTCCTCCGGGGAAGCAGCCACTGGGAGGAGTGTTCCCTCCATGGGCTGGTTAGGATTGAGATCCTTAGGCCTTTAGCCTCTGTGGTGGGGCCATCCTCAGGCCCGCTTCCCCAGCCTGGCAGGAAACCCGCCTTCCTCCGGGGAAGCGCCACTGAGGAGGAGTGTTCCCTCCATGGGCTAGGTCGGGATCCTTTGGCCTTTAGTCTGTGAGGGGCCATCCTCCCGGCTTCCCCACTGGCAGGAAACCCGCCTTCCTCCGGGGAAGCAGCCACTGGAGGAGGAGTCCCTCCATGGGCTGGTTAGGATTGGGTCCTTAGGCCTTTAGCCTCTGTGGCCATCCTCAGGCCCGCTTCCCCAGCCTGGCAGGAAACCCGCCTTCCTCCGGGGAAGCAGCCACTGAGGAGGAGTGTTCCCTCCATGGGCTGGTTAGGATTGGGATCCTTAGGCCTTTAGCCTCTGTGGTGGGGCCATCCTCAGGCCCGCTTCCCCAGCCTGGCAGGAAACCCGCCTTCCTCCGGGGAAGCAGCCACTGAGGAGGAGTGTTCCCTCCATGGGCTGGTTAGGATTGGGATCCTTAGGCCTTTAGCCTCTGTGGTGGGGCCATCCTCAGGCCCGCTTCCCCAGCCTGGCAGGAAACCCGCCTTCCTCCGGGGAAGCACCTGAGGAGGTCCCTCCACTGGTTAGGATCGGATCCTTTGCCTTAGTCCCTCTGAGGGGCCATCCTCAGGCCCGCTTCCCCAGCCTGGCAGGAAACCCGCCTTCCCCGGGAGCAGCCACTGGAAGGAGTCCTTTCCCCTCCATGGGCCTGGTTAGGATTGGGACCTAGGCCTTTAGCCTCTGGGGTGGCCATCCTCAGGCCCGCTTCCCCAGCCTGGCAGGAAACCCGCCTTCCTCCGGGGAAGCAGCCACTGAGGAGGAGTGTTCCCTCCATGGGCTGGTTAGGATTGGGATCCTTAGGCCTTTAGCCTCTGTGGTGGGGCCATCCTCAGGCCCGCTTCCCCAGCCTGGCAGGAAACCCGCCTTCCTCCGGGGAAGCAGCCACTGAGGAGGAGTGTTCCCTCCATGGGCTGGTTAGGATTGAGATCCTTAGGCCTTTAGCCTCTGTGTGGGGCCATCCTCAGGCCCCGCTTCCCCAGCCTGGCAGGAAACCCCCGCCTTCCTCCGGGGAATCAGCCTCTGAGGAAGAGTGTTCCCTCCATGGGCGGTTAGGATTGGGATCCTTAGGCCTTTAGCCTCTGTGGTGGGGCCATCCTCAGGCCCGCTTTCCCCAGCCTGGCAGGAGCCCGCCTTCCTCCAGGGAAGCAGCCACTGAGAGGAGTGTTCCCTCCATGGGCTGGTTAGGATTGGGATCCTTAGGCCTTTAGCCTCTGTGGTGGGGCCATCCTCAGGCCCGCTTCCCCAGCCTGGCAGGAAACCCGCCTTCCTCCGGGGAATCAGCCTCTGAGGAGGAGTGTTCCCTCCATGGGCTGGTTAGGATCGGGATCTTTTGGCCTTTAGCCTTTGTGGTGGGTCCATCCTCAGGCCCGCTTCCCCAGCCTGGCAGGAAACCCACCTTCCTCCGGGGAAGCAGCCTCTGAGGAGGATTTTCTTTTCCATGGTCTTGTAGACTTAGAAGCCCTTGGCTCGTAGTCATTCCATATGGACCATCTAATATCAGGGTTGCCAAGTTGGCAACTTTGGTGCCAAAATCATGAAAGTTGGCAACTTTCTGAGGTGGTTGGCAACAGAATTTTGTGGTTGGCAACTACTACCGAAATTGGCAACTTGTTGGCAACTTTCGGTTATCAACAATATATTGTTGCTTTTCTGAACGATTGTTGCAAAATTTCTACTGCAAAGTCCACAATTATGCTTTGCCGCTTACCATCACAGCCAGAATAGTTTGAAATTAATTTCCTTTGCCAATACAAAGGTCAAAAACCTCCACTCTGACCTGAGTAATCAAGAATTAAGAACGACGTTTTTGCCGCCACAGCCACGTTTGTTGTGTTTGTGTTGGAGAGTTGCTGTGATATTTTGCTTGATTTCATAGAGTTATAAGTGATATTAGTACGATTTATTGTTGTGTCTGTGTGTATAGTATCTCCTTTCTCGATAACACGATCATAAAAATTTACGTAGACCGATAAGGGAGTATGCCTTTTTGTCGGTTTACGCATCTTATGACGTTTGAATTATAGGCCTATCTTATATTCAACTGTTTTATTTTGGTTCTTGTGTTTATTCTTGTTTTTGTTGCTGCTTTTATAGTGCTTGTAGTGTCTTCCAAAATTTTTCATATGGTATCCTAACATTGCAGAATAAACATAGGCCTATTCATAAAATATTGGCGCAAAGAATTATCCGCCTACTCTTAACTGAAATTTAGTAATGCTTCAATCAAAAGTAATCGAGATCTTTATGAATATTGTCTGCGCTAGAATATTCTCCTAACAACAAAGAGAGAGAGAGAGAGAGAGAGAGAGAGGAGAGAGAGGAGAGAGAGAGAGAGAGAGAGGAGAGACTGACTCAATAAGAATGCCCCAAAACCAAATGAATCATGGGCTACTCGCAGTCGCAGACTGGTTTGGATCATCTCATACATAACTTTCAGCTGTCATACATTTTTCTAATTCTAATCTTATGATGCCTTCCTACCATAGCCTTCATTCTCATAGAAACACTACAGCAGCCTTATATTTACTCGTCACAGCAATATAATTTATCCCTTTAGTAAATATATTTTCAGTATAGTTCATTGAAAGCAGTTTGATAGTTGGTGTAAGGCTGAGACAGTCCTAAGATTGGCCATCCACGCATATGTGTGTATGTAATCTTCTTTATAAGTGTACATTCCACTGTATACTTATACATTATATATCGTGGAGTTGAAAGTTTTCAACTTGAAACTACTATATTAATAACAAGATATACTACCCTATTTCCAACAGATACGGTTAGAAAACCATTTGCAATAAGAAATTGACGTGTAGGCCCATGCCCTGTCATTGTCTCAAAATATAAGAATTTTATGTATAGGTCTATGCCTTGACATTGTCTCAAAATATAAGAATATTATGTGTAGGTCTATGCCTTGACATTGCCTCAAAATATAAGAATTTGATGTGTAGGCCTATCCCGTCATTGCCTCAAAATATATGAATTTGGCGTGTAGGGTTATGCCCTATCATTGGCTCAAAATATGTGAATTTCACGTGTAGGCTTATGCCCTGTCATTTTCTCAAAATATAAGAATTTGATGTGTAGGCTTATGCCCTGTCACCTGCCTCAAAAAAAATATAAGAATTTGACGTGTAGGCCTAAGCCCTGTCATTGCCTCAAAATTCTAAGAATTTGACGTGAGGCCTAAGCCCTGTCATTGACACGTATTTCAACAAAATCCATAGACTCCCACTACTGTTTATTTATCTCATCCTCACTGGTAGCTAATAGATAGATAGGTAAACTTAATGTGATAACACATTTGAATTTTGGCAGGAATAATGGAAAATCAACTGTTGTTACTTATTGGGGCTTGGGGCGTGAAGGGGGGGGGACAGTTGCCCCCCCCCCTAAATGACACCCCTTACTGAGATAATAAATGCAAATCGAAAACTACTATTTGTATCAGTACAAAATTTCAACACAACGATTTATGATACCTTGTGAAATTCAAGTTTCTCTCATTTTATGGCAAATGCACAGGTAACTAGAGAAAATGCATTAAGGAAGGATGTTTTTGGCTAAATTAATCAAGGGTTATTAGTGGAAAAGGGAGGTTGGCAACTTTTGGCAACTTTTCTAGCAATCATTGGCAACTTTTAGCCATGAAAATCTGGCAACCCTGCCATCTATCTGTAGGCTATTCAATTACTAATGTCCTTCCTGCTGGACGATCTCTTCTAGGCTATTTCATTTCCTTTTGCTGGGTCTGCGTCGTCATCCAGTCCGTTGACAATAACTCCATACCTTCACATACTCTTGTTTTTGAACATGCCACTTGCTCTCTTCGAAGTCTTCAAAACGATTCAATGGATCTCGGACACTGCTCCTGGAGACTGTCTTTCGCATACATGCTGGGCTCATGGCGTTGGGAGGATTTGGGAGTGACATTTCTCTCCTCGTTCCAGGAGCTGGAGACCTACGGATTCCAAAGGAGCAATCGGGAATGACATTTCTCTAGTCGTTCCAGGAGCTGGAGAACTACGGATTCCAAACCTCTTCAGTGAAAACCCATAACGTTTCAGATCATTTTAACATCGCCTTAACAATTCCTTTGTTTTCCTTTTTGAACACTTAATAATTCTTTATTTTAAATGTGGCTTCTTCTTTCGAAATCCCCTCTATCTTTATTATCGTTGTTCAGCTCCAAACTCTTGGTCACCGATAGTTGTTCCTTAGCTCTCTTTTCATTCATTCCTGTCCTTCCTTATTTCCTCATTCCTTAGCCTCCCTTATTCCTGATCTTCCTTGTTTGAAGTGTCATCCATAATTCCGAAAGTTGGACCGTCGATTCCATACAGCTCCACGATGTAGTCCAACATTGCATACTGGAGTTATCTGCCATGTTAGATTTTCCAGTCTTTCTCTTCCCAACCTTCTTTCTCTTTCAGTCTCATCCTCCTCAGCTTTTCCTGCTGTGTTAGAAGGCTCACGTGAAGATCGCATCCAAAAAGCGGTGTTGTTAGGCGCACGCGCAAAAGGCAATAATTCTCTCGATCCTTGAAGATATAGTCGGAAGGTTTCCAAAAAAGTTTTCGCCCAAACCCAAAAAATTCGCAGATCATCTTAAGCATCGCATTGAAAATCAAATATCATCATTTTCTTCAATTATTTTTGGCCACGGATATAATATCTATTAATCACAATAAGAAAGAATAATACTAAATATCACCAGGAGAAAGGAATCGTTATACATGTTGCGAAATATGAACTTCGAATTAAGCGAAACATAATTATCTCCAAGCGGGTCGGTGTGTGTGTGTGTTGTGTGTGTGTGTGTGTTTTATTAATTGGTATTCAATAGGCATCTCGGAATATGAGTCGAAACTCCACCAAATCAGATGTTCCCAAGCCCAGTCTTCTGTTATTCATACAACTTTTAGAATCATGTTTTGGGAATTAGATTAACTAGTGTCCTGTCTCTAAGGTTAGATTTCTCCTTGTGAGTACACGGATTTTAATTGTAATACATGAAGAGTCTTTTCTTTCATGAACTTAGCTTTTTATAAGTGGAGTCTCTCTCTCTCTATGGCCTATGATAATGGTTGATTTGGTTTTGCCCACTTATATGTGTTTGTGTAATTTCTTGTAATCATCAAAGAGTTAATAGTTGGACGAGAAACATCATGCTTATTGAACTGAACAGTAATGGGATGCCTACCAAATCATATATATATATATATATATATATATATATATATATATATATATATATATATAGATAGATAGATAGATAGATAGATAGATAGATAGATAGATAGATAGATAGATAGATAGATAGATAGATAGATGTGCATTTTATTTAATCCTTACATCTCTTATCAGACCACTTACAGTGGTATCCGCCTTAGAAATACGAAGTCTATGGCAACATTGAAACGTCAATTTAGTTCACTTTCTCTGTTTGGCCTAAGCACAATTCAGTCACGTCTGGTTCCTCTTCTGGGCGATGTAATCTCCCCGGGCGTTTTGTGAGTGACCTGTTTGTAATTATACTCGAGACTTCCCAGGTGAGATGTCTTCTAGGTGGTGTAGCCAGGTGGCAACCGACCAGCAATGCGTCACGCTGGTTTACAAGTAGACTGCATTAATAAAAACTGATGATCAAAAATTAACAGGGAGAAAAAGTAAAGGAGATTCCATAAAATTCAATGTGTTTATATATATATATATATATATATATATATATATATATATATATATAATATATATATATATAATATATATATATATATATATAAATGACAAAAATTACGAAGGAAAAATAGTAAATGAGACTCCATAATTCGTACCACTTATTAACAAAATAAGATGCATTATGAAGAATTGATAAAAAAAAAAAAAAATTAGGGAAAAATGCCGACCCCATAACTTGAAGTAAAATTCAAGTCGGTTGCAATATTTAAAAAAAAAAAAAAAAAAAAAAAAAAATCCGTACATAGCGTAATCAAGGCCACCGAAAACATATCTATCGATCGGTGGTCTCCGTATAATGCTGTATGGGCCGGGGCCCATGAAACTTTAACCACAGACCAGTGGTGGCCTGGCCTATATCGATGTGAGACACACGATTATGCTAGATTTGAACCTTAGATAAAATAAAAACTACTGAGGTTAGAGGGCTGCAATTTGGTATATTTGATGATTGGATAAAGGATGATCAACATACCAATTTGCAGCCTCTAGTCTCGGTAGTTTTAAGATCTGAGGGCGGACAGACATAGCCGACACAATAGTTTTTTTTTTCAGAAAACTAAAATCTTATTAGAAAAAATTAAAAGGGAAAAAGAATGTAGGAGATGCCATAATTCGAAGTCAAAATCACGCTCTCTGCCTATCACATTTTTCGTTTTAGATATCGCGTGGAGAATTCTTTATTACATTCACAAACGTATCTGGTAAAAGCGATTAGTTATCTCTCTTCTCTCTCTCTCTCTCTCTCTCTCTCTCTCTCTCTCTCTCTCTCTCTCTATATATAATATATATATAATATATATATAATAATATAATATATATAATATATATATATATATATATATATATCAGCATGTTTTTAAAGCCTGTAAACTGTACTATAAGTCCAGAATTTATCAGCCAATCATTATGAGCATGCACACCACAACACATCAACTGCATTATAAAAAGAAAAAAAACAATAAAACATTACGAGGGAAAAAGAGTGAAGGTGATTTTTTAATCCTGTTAAAAGTCAGAACTGTAAAACTTAAGGATTTATTAAGCCAATATTTATCATATCGTGCACACCAGCTGTTCAAACTGGCGCCAAGAACCACTCGACGTCGCAGAGATGACTGGAATCCCAGACATCATAAAGCTTTCAATCTCATATATATGAGATTACGCTCCATCAAAAGTGAACGGACGTCATCTAATGCTTTCACACAAGATTACCTTGTCTTTCACGAACGCAACAACCACACAGAATCAGAGGAATTTGTTTCTGGTGATAGAAATTCCTTTCTCGGTGTGGTTCGGATCCCACAATAAGCTGAAGGTCCCTTTGCTGAGTAACCAATTGGTTCCTGGCCACGTTAAAATATAAAATCCTTCGGGTCAGTCCTAGGTGAGCTGTTCATCAGCTCAGCCGTCTGGTAAAACTAAGATATAATTAACTTTTCACGCAGCATGACGCATTCTTGTCAAAACTAAGTTAAACATTCACAGACTTCTTCATATAAAAATTTACGTTATTTATGACAACTTTTAAAAATTTCGACATTATTCATGTTCCTAGTTAAAATATACATTATATTTCCCATAATTTACAAGGACAATATCATCAGTCATTCAGGATCTGTGGATTTTCGAGTTTCCGCAAGCACATCCATAAATAAATAAACATATAATTATATATATATATATATATATATATATATATATATATATCATATATAATATATATATATATATATATATAGATATATAATATATAATATATGTGTATATACTTCCTTTTCTTCTAATGCATCGTATTCATATACGGATGACGAAATAATCATTTCAATTCAGTATCCCAGACCCCAACCGTATATAAGCAACAACAAAGACCTTGTTTAACGTACAACTTAGGAGGAGGACCGTAAGCGCGATAAGGTGTTAAGAGGGTATATGAGGCTTGATGCGGACCTCTGGACTCATCAACCTACTGAGACGAAAGGCAAGTATGCAATCTAAAAGCCGCGAGAGTGCGTGCTGTGTCTGCGTCCCAGAGAGAGAGAGAGAGAGAGAGAGAGAGAGAGAGAGAGAGAGAGAGAGAGAGAGAGGGGAAACATTGCCCAGATCCTTGGGGGATATCCCATCGGAGAAAGTTAGGGCGGTCTAGGTACATTCCGAAAAGCCGGCTGAAAGGGAAACTTGGGGAAGTCTCTCTCGAAGCTCGAGAACCGCTACACGAATTGTCAGGGAGAAACAACAAACATTGTATCAGGGAGAAACAACAAACATTGCATCCGGGAGAAACAACAAACATTGTATCAGGGAGAAACAACAAACATTGCATCTGGGAGAAACAACAAACATTGCATCCGGGAGAAACAACAAACAATGCATCAGGGAGAAACAACCAGCATTGTATCAGGGAGAAACAACAAAATTGCATCAGGGAGAAACAACAAACATTGTATCAAGGAGAAACCCCAAACAATGCATCAGGGAGAAACAACAAACATTGTATCACGGAGAAACAACAAACATTGCATCAGGGAGAAACAACAAACATTGTATCAGGGAGAAACAACAAACAATGCATCAGGGAGAAACAACAATAGATGAGACAACATACACTGTATCAGGGAGAAATAAAAATGTATTCGAGGGAAACAAACAATGTATCATGGAGAAATAACAAACAATATATGCGAGAAACTACAAACAATATGAGAGAAACAACAACGCATCCCGGCAACACAAACAAACATTGTATAAGGGAGAAACAGCAAACAATGTATCCGGGGAGAGACAGCATACATTATAACCGGGGGAGAAACAACAAACAATGTACCATGCAGAAACAACAAATTATACATCACAGGGAAACAACGAAACAATGTATTAAAAGAGAAACAACAATGCATCCGGGAGAAACAACAAACTACATATCAGGAAGAAATGAAAATGTAGCACTGGAGAGACAACACATAATGTATAAGGTAGAAACAACAAACAATGGTCAGAAAAAAAAAGGCGGAAGGCCACGAGCACACATTTAAAAATGAATAAGACTCTGCCTAACGAGTAATAATATATCTATGACTGGGCGACTTCCATTACTCAACATACACAGAATTCTTCCAAAACAAGAATGGTTTACAAGTTTGAAACAAAGCGACGCAGCACGCTTCACACACACACACACACACACACACAGAGAGAGAGAGAGAGAGAGAGAGAGAGAGAGAGAGAGAGAGAGAGAGAGTCAATACAACAGTACATGGCAACAGCCAGCCCCCAACAACCAAAAAAGGAAGGAAAAAATGTATACCCGTATTCCCAAGTAATAGCCAAAAATAAAATAGAAATACCCAAATCTATCTGAGCGTCAAGAGATGGAAGTGAAACGTCCCACTAAGGGTTCTTAATTGGCAAATAACTCTTTGAAAAGGATAAATTTTTAACACTAATTGGATTTGGAATATAACATTTAGGCCAAAGGCACAGCGCTTGGGCCTATGGGATCACTCAGCGCTGAAAGGGAAGTTTAAAGTTAAAAAGATTTGAAAGGTGCAACAGAAGGAAAACCTCAAAGCAGTTGCACTATGAAGCAACTGGTAGAAGAAGAGGGTTGAAAGTCAAATGGAAGAGAGAGAATACGAACGGAGGTTCAGTAAACGGAATGAAAGAGGTTGCAGATAGGGGTAGATGGGACGATGCAGAGACCCTTAAGTAATGCCTACAGTACCCAACGTAAAGTACACTGGCGTAAAAGGGCATTTCTTTGTTATCTTCAACGCATATGTAGACTTATACAAGTGACAGGTTAAATATGTCACAAGTAGTAAAAAAAAAAATTAAACCCAAATGGGGCATTACACTCAGTAACGTAGGCTATTTATATTACCATTATATTATACAAGAAAAAAGAAGCCTTTCACATGATAAACAATAAATTATCAGTCTGATCATTTGAGTCTAAATCCAAATCCAATATCTCTTTTGCCCCTTCGGACATAAACCTGGCAGGAGAGATGATGAGAGCATCGCTCAGCATTGTTTGGGTTGCCAATGGCTCTGTAAACAATCAAAGGTGATTTTGCTGCTGTCAGACACCGATACTGCACTATCCAACACGAAAAATTAAATAAATAAACAAATAAAAAGTTGGAACCATTCTCATGGTATTTGAATATCCGACTTTATTGGTATGCATTTTTAAGAACTTAACTATACTCAGATGTCGTCTTTCAGGTTGACGAATACCATAGAGAATGTAGGTTACAAAGGCCAAGCGTTAGGACCTATGAGGTCATTCAGCGCTGAAATGGAAATTCACACTGAAAAGCCTTTGGAGGCGTAACGGGTTGTAAACCTCAAAGCAGTTGCGCTCTGAATCAACGGTTATACTGGAGGGTT
The DNA here is from genome assembly GCF_015104395.2 of Macrobrachium nipponense. Lineage (NCBI taxonomy): Eukaryota > Metazoa > Arthropoda > Malacostraca > Decapoda > Palaemonidae > Macrobrachium > Macrobrachium nipponense. The sequence continues at coordinate 52,279,662 of NC_087208.1, read as the reverse complement.
GAGGAATGAAAGAGGGAAGAGGGAGAATATGAACGGAGGTATCAGTAAAATGAATGAAGGGGGGTTACAGCTAGGGGCCTAAAGTAACGCCTACAAAGCATCGCATGAGGTGCACTGACGGCACTACAGGGAGTTTCAAGTTACAGTTTGGGTTCATATCAATGTGGGTGTTAGTGGACGGTACAAAGTCCCTCGTGGTTATTCAGTATCTTGCTTACGCAAGGTATAAAGACTTCAAGGCACAACACGTTATCACTAACGAGGTGCTTTTCCAAAGCTCGCGGAAATTCCACAAACAGCCGGATGTTCTCTGCAGTCAATCTATAAGAGGTGATTTTTCCTGCACTCCTTTAAAAATAGGTGACGAAATTCCTTATTATTACGGACAACTCTTCCGTAACCGCCGGCGTTAAGTCCTATTTATTTAGTTATTTATTTATTTTTATTTTCATCTCGTTCAGGTTTGCAATACAAGAAAGTATGTGAACAGAGGTATATTTACGTAGTCTATATGTACAAATGAACATAAATAACTTTAAAATTTCACTTGACACTCTCTCTCTCTCTCTCTCTCTCTGTGCGTGTGAATGTGTATTGTGTAAAATCACATACACACATTATTTCCATCCTAGTACAAAGATTTATTGCCATACAAATGCCATACATAAACAATTGGGTGTTACAGATTGCGTGCGAATATAAATAATTGTGTGTGCGTGCGTAAACCCACAAACATTTACTTTCCTCCTGGTACAAAAAAAGTCCCATGCATGCAAAAAGCAAGTTGGCTGGTTATCAGATTGTATGGCAATCTTGTGCAAGTGCCGTAACACTCCCTCATTACTAACTGATATCTCTCACTGCCAATCAAACTATTGAATGATTAACACTATCCTCAGGTTGGGGCTTAGACATCAATATATAAACCAGCAACAACCATGACACTGTTATTCTCATAAATTCAAACTGACAGAAAGAAAATATAGAAAAAACAATGTCTATAGTAACTCATAGAAAAAACAATGTCTATAGTAACTCCTGTCTCATATGGCATTGCCGAACTCCAATACCTACCATTCCCTCACTTTAACCACCCCAGACGCTACACCGGACGTTGTCTTAATTGATTTATTTTGAGCAGGCCTTATGCCAGCACGGGCTCTTGCTCCTAGAGCAGCCCGTAACACACCGAACGACAAACAATCAACAATCTCCTGACTGACTGAAAGATCTCCGAACCTCTTCGCCAGAGGAGAATGCAGCAGGTCTCAGCAATGACGCAATCGTCGATGCAACTGGATGGATTAATTATTAATAATCAAGATGAAGATGATGCAAGTCTCGCGACAGCCTTTTCATTCTATAATGACCAAGACCCATTTAATTAATGTGATCTTGGTCTTCTACTTGCGCATAACATATATATTATATATATATATATATATATCTATATATATATATATGTGTGTGTGTGTGTGTGTGTGTGTGTGTGGTGTGTGTGTGTGTGTGTGTGTGGGTGTGGGTGTGTGTGTATGTTTGTATGTATTATATATATGTATGTATACATATACATACTACATACATACATACATACATATATATATATATATATATATATATATGTTCTGCTTACAAGCATATAAATCATTAAATAAAATAATATGTATGTACATCTATATAGATGTATTATATATATATATATATATATATATATATATATATGATGAGAGTGAGAGAGAGAGAGAGAGAGAGAGAGAGAGAGAGAGAGAGAGAGAGAGAGAGACCCTAACCACAAAAAATAAAGAAAAAAAAGAAAATGTACAAAAAAAATCACGCACAAATTTCACATACTCGCATCTATACTAGAAACAAATGATCTAAATCAACACCTGGTCAAAGCTTTCTGTTGTCTAGTTATCGAATAGAAAATACGGGGCAGGTGTCACTAATTAGGGGAGCGAGCGCATCCAATCAATTATATCACCGTAATGACATGCTTCCAACACTTGACGCGTGCGAGCGTTCAAGCGGACGTCATGCAAATAGAGTTTGCATGCATGACCATGAGTGCTAGAATGGGAATTCTGTATTTGTGCAGATCCTTAGGTTATACGAATTAGTTTTCCTTCATTATGTATGTATGTAGATGTTATATACATATATAATATATATATATATATATATATATATACTATATATATATATATCTGGAAGTGTGAGGGGCATGAGGCAGAAAACAAGGGAAAAATCTAATTAGCTGACTTTAATTACATTTGGGCTAGAATTCTAATATATTCCTTGAAAAATAAAAATAACTTAAAAAAAGCCAGGGCAATATCAAAAGAGACTTCACTGAATTACTACTTTACCGATTTATCTCTCACTTCTCGTGAGAACGTCATGTAAACGCTAAAGTATTCGGTTGACAGAGATGACCTTTATTTAAAAGATAATGGCATATTTCAGAAAATAAATGACACTTTTCAAGGAATAAAACATAAAATCATATAAATGACCTTACTTACTGAAGAAAACGACACCTTTCGGTAGAATATAGCAGCATAATCTAAAATACATCTGCAATCCTGATAGTAATTCAAAACAGACTTGCATCATATTTCTCAATCTACAAAAATCAACAACAACAACAACAACATGTACTTGAGTCTTTAATTAATTAAAGAAAGAAATGCTTAATCAACAATATTATTATTCAAAAGATGAAGCCTATTCATATAAAGCAAGCGACCAGTGGCCATTTACTTGTTAGGAAGGAAAAAGGAAACGAACAAATTAATAAAGACAAAAATGTTAGTAAAATATTGTTTGTTTGTTTGTTTGTTTTACGTTGCATGGAACCAGTGGTTATTCAGCAACGGGACCAACGGCTTTACGCGACTTCCGAACCTCATCGAGAGATTAGTAAAATACAAATACATGAAGAGGAAAATAGTTCTTTACAGAATAAATGCTTAATCAATACAAAAAAGAAAACAGATTAAAATCCTTCCACAACGCAGTCCACATTAGCCTTGTTCTCAGCCTCCAAGAAGCTAAGACCAATTCCAGAAAGAAAAAGAAACGGCGACTGAGATGCCCTACAGACACGCCGAATTTTTAAATAAAATGAAATACGCCACCTAAGGGTTTAAGCTCTTGTAACGTCACTTTATATTTGCGTTTGAAAAGGGAACTACACCGGAGATTGTGAAAATGAACTGACGTGTGACAATAGGGTCATATGTTTCAGCGGTGAGGCATGGAAAAGAAAGATGCCTGGAAACTAGTACTTCCCTTTAAAACAGAAAGAAATGCCAGATACATAAACAACAATAAAACAAAAACTATAATAATAATAATCTTACTATAATGGGCGTATTATCTGTCCCTCAGTCCGTCTGTCATTCAATCACGGCCAAACGGCTGGTCCG
>NC_087208.1:52271692-52273231 GCF_015104395.2 Macrobrachium nipponense | reverse complement strand
TATGACTGTCTGAAAAGTAATAAAAAAATAACAATAAAAAACCTAAAAACTGACACTGAAACGTCAGAACAACTGAAGGTGCCAGTCGCAACGTGAAAACACACACACACACGGCGCATCGAGTTTTCTGTACAACGTATAATGCTGTATGAAATTCTCGATGAGCTGCAGTATGAAACTCACAGCTATGAAAGGGGTAGCAACCAGTTGCTCCCCAGATGCAGTCAAGTGAAGGCGCGTCGGCGCCAGCGGGGTCTCTGGAATTGGACTCAGTGGTGCTAGACGCACGATCATGGCTAACTTTAACCTTAAATAAAATCAAATCTATTTAAGCTAGAGGGCTGGAATTTGGCTAGTTTGCTTATTAGGTGGGTGGTCAACATACCAATTTACAGCCCTCTAGCCTCAGGAGTTTTTAAGATTTGTGAGCGGGCAGAACAAGTGCGGACGGACAGACAAATAGCCGTCTCGATAGTCTACCCTTTTACAGAGAACTAAAATAGAAAAGACTGGAAGGTTACATCTCGATAAGAAGAGATCAATCCGAAGGCTCCTGTCAAAAGGTACAACTTCAAAGAAAGGCAAGGCAGGGATTACGACAGGGCATAAAAAAAAAATAGATCAAACGCAGCCTGGGAAAATTCAACGGTTTCAAAAGTCTGATGAGAGAGAGAGAGAGAGAGAGAGAGAGAGAGAGAGAGAGAAAAATGAAAACACGATACAACAGATAATCCATATCTCTCAAGCACGTTCATGAGAGCGAGAGCGAGGAACGCTTGTGCTACCTAGAGAGAGAGAGAGAGAGAGAGAGAGAGAGAGAGAGAGAGAGAGAGAGAGAACTGTCGTACCTGAATCTCATACTCTCAGCATCAATTTCCCTTATTTAACACGAGTACCATAAAGCAGAAAAGAATACCGAACAAAAACTTGTATCACCTCCAAACCTCACATTTAATTGAATTCTTCAAAGTGAATCAGCTGTATTACTTTCGGTGGTAACTTTCATTCCTACTAGAACTATCAACCAATGATTTCGCAGAAGAGACAAAAATCATCCAGAGAATGTCGCCTGAACTGATATATAACGAAATACATAAAGACTATATATATATATATATATATTATATATATATATATATATATATTATATATATATATATAATATATATATATATAATATATATATATATGTGTGTGTGTGTGTGTGTGTTATTGATAGTAAGGATGCACCTTTTGCTCTCCACGCCAAATATTTTGTTATTCATAAATTCAATAATGCTACTAGTCTAAAAATGTATAATAATAATATATAATAAACAATAATAATAATAATCCGAGTGGATTTAGTTTGTCCTCCCCCGGGTGACAATAAGGGAAGACATGACACAGCCACCCTCCTACTTCTAAACCAGTTTTCTCCACTCACGTGGAGGCGGGGTGGGTAGGTGGGGAGACATCCTCCCTCCTCGGCAAACCTGTTTGTCCGCCCCAAGTGGTGGCAGGGTAGGTAAGGGGACGGGGATTGTAGGGGAGACAGCA
>NC_087208.1:52249192-52266692 GCF_015104395.2 Macrobrachium nipponense | reverse complement strand
AGTATCAATAAATAGAAAAAAAAAAAATAAAAAAAAGCCCCAACCACCTCCCACCTTTTCAATCATAAAAAGGGAGAAGCAATCACCCCACCACTCCCATCTTTTCAACCATAAAAAAGGGAGTATCAATCACCCCACCACTCCCACCTTTTCAACCACAAAACCCCAAGAAAACTGATAAACAGAAGTTCTTCACTCAACGAATTAGTTAGAAAAATAAAATAAAAAATTCATATGATAACAGTATTGTATTGGCTATAACCCCCCCCCCCCCCCCCCCAAACAAAGGGTTCCGGTCAACTGAAATACAATTCAATTGGCTTTTGGTGATACTCATATTTATTTCATGTTCTAATCCTTCCTCTTTTCATTTTCCAAATTTCACATTTATATTCTGCTTATTTTCCAGGAGTAAGAAGATATCCTATAGCAAGTGGTTGCCCTCTGTGATCTGACTGTGCTTCCAATGCTCTAGTACAGTAGAGGTTAACCTATCTAAAATTATTATTATTATTATTTTTTTATTTGTAGTCAAAAGAGCAATGATGACAAATTATACGCATAAGACACAATTTATTTAAATTTTTACTTATCTATTGATTACTTTGTTGATTTATCTGTTTTCCTAAGAACTTCTCTACTCTTTCTGTATTTTCATTTACATTCTGTGATTCTCTGGAAGTTTGAATTTCGAGTCAATGCCCCCTCTGATGAGCTTGTTCCGTATGAATAGGGTTCATCTTCCGAATGATAATATTAATGTGTCATAAAAATCCACAATAATATATTAGCAGTATAATATTATGTGAAACAAACATAAATTTTCGAACACCGTTCACAGTGTCGACGTTAAAATGTGAAAGGAATTTACATTTTAATGCCAACACTGGTGTGGATGTTTGTTTTACATAGTAATATTCTCTAATACATTATTGTGGATTTTTATGACACAGACTGTTCTTCACGGGATTGTGAATTTCTTCTTCATAATAATAATAATAATAATAATAATAATAATAATAATAATAATAATAAAAAAAAATAATAATAATAATAATGTTTCTTGCACAAGCCCTCCACTGGAGCCTGTGCAAGAAACATCAGCTACCTTGCAGTAATAAGTGGTACGAGCACCAACCAGAGGGAGTGATAGAAAACGATCAGGCAAAGATCCTCTGGGACTATGGTATCAAAACAGATAGGGTGATACGTGCAAATAGACCAGATACGACGTTGATTGACAAAGTCAAGAAGAAAGTATCACTCATTGATGTAGCAATACCATGGGACACCAGAGTAGAAGAGAAAGAGAAGGAAAAAATGGATAAGTATCAAGATCTGAAAATAGAAATAAGAAGAATATGGGATATGCCAGTGGAAATCGTACCCATAATCATAGGAGCACTAGGCACGATCCCAAGATCCCTGAAAAGGAATCTAGAAAAACTAGAGGCCGAAGTAGCTCCAGGACTCATGCAGAAGAGTGTGATCCTAGAAACGGCGCACATAGTAAGAAAAGTGATGGACTCCTAAGGAGGCAGGATGCAACCCGGAACCCCACACTATAAATACCACCCAGTCGAATTGGAGGACTGTGATAGAGCAAAAAAAAAAAAAAAAATAATAATAATAATAATAATAATAATCAAAACAAGTTAACCACCTAAAATTAAATAACATGTTTTTTTTTCATTCAAACGAGCAATGATGTCAAATCAAATGCATAATAAACAACATTAGAATAACCATACGCACACTCTCTGTCAGTCAGTAAGTCTCCGTTCACGAGAAAAAATAAAAAAAATATTCCTTTTCCTCCAGACACCCGAATCTGCCAGTAATCCTTTCACCTCCCTCGTGAATCTCGAACGTGGACAAGCGCCGTGATAACAGGTTCAGATAAAACCGCATCATTTTGCAGCCACTTCTTCCTGAACGAGAAGTCTTCACAGACCAGGACTCGTTCTGAAAGGCGCGTCACCCATGAGGGGCCAGCTTTCTATTAGAGAAACGCGCGATTCTTATATAAAGAACTCACAAACATTCGACGAAATCAAAGAAAATTATAATCTTATCCATAATCTTTTTTATTTGACTTTAACATGATGCCACTTAACAAAATATTAACAGGACCAAAATGAAAAGCAGTATTTGCATGAAAAGGTAAACCGGTCCAACCGCACCCCATTAACAACATGTCATTATTTAACAATCAACAAATGAAATATATATTAAACAAAGCACCAGCATTTGTTTAAATCTCCAGTAATGATGCTTACACATCATTTCAAATGAGGGATAATAAATACAAAATAATCAACATACTTTCGAAATTCTGAGAGAGAGAGAGAGAGAGAGAGAGAGAGAGAGAGAGAGAGAGAGAGAGAGAGAGAGAGCAAACCTCGATATAATCCAATCTTAAAATACTCACTAACCCGGCATGCCCGTCTACTGAACCAGTGAATGTGAGCTTACCTGAAAAACAAAAAGGAAATCAATATTAACATTGAGGAAAATCATTCGTAGATCGGAAATAAATACAAAGTACCCATTAAATTTTATACCCACTACTTGGTAATAAAGGGACCTGGTCTTGCAAGACTGATACAAACTGGGATTAATGTATCAATATAAAACGTAAACTGTAAAAATCATACTGGTATAGCTCGTGACGACGAATACATTCAAGTGCCTGGCACACATTTGAGGAAGAAATAAAATAAATAAATAAATTTTTTTAAATATATTATACAAAACTAAAAACTTTAATATAAATTAACCCTTGAGATTTTAAAACATGAAAATATGACTCCAGTCGCTATTTAGTATAAAAAAAAAAAAAAAAAAAAAAAAAAAAAAAAAAAAAAAACTTAACTTTGAATATTAAACCCTTGATTATTTTAAAACATGAAAATAATGACTCCAGTTTACTATTTAGTAAACCGATTCTAAAAGAAGAAAAAATAAATAGAAAATTAGAAAAAAATAATTTGAAACACATTATAATAAAAATAAAAAAACTTTAAGAAATATAAACCCTTGAGATTTTACAACATGAAAATATGACTTTTCGTTGCTATTTAGTAAACAAAGATTTATACTATAGGAGGAGGAGGAGGAGGAGGAGGAGGGAGGCCCCTTGAAGGTGCTCCTCTTACACCGAGAGCAAAATCAACAAGCAGCAAAGTACAAACAGCTTCCACTCACCCGTGATGAGTTTACCAGCTGAAGAGCGCCGGATATGTACACAGAAAAAAATAAAATAAAAAATAAAAAAATAACACCTAAAAATACAAAACCATACATATTTACATGTACCACGTCGACTGTTTCAGAACTGAAGAATAGAATCCCACTTTCAAATATATATAAACATCTCGACCCACCGTAGTGATATAAATATTAACACAAGTAAAAAAGTGCGTCGAAGTTTCTTCGGCGCAATTAAGTGTTCTGTATACTCGCTACAGCGTACAATTAAGGCCAGCGAAAATAGATCTACCTTTCGGTGTTGGCGCTGGTCTAGCTGGCGTATTCACGTGTGCTTTACAGCTGGTGTTGGCGCTGGTATAGCTGGTATATTCACGTGCGCTTTACAGCTGGTGTATTCACGTGCGCTTTACAGCTGGTATATTCACGTGCGCTTTACAGCTGGTGTATTCACGTGTGCTTTACAGCTGGTGTATTCACGTGCGCTTTACAGCTGGTATATTCACGTGCGCTTTACAGCTGGTGTATTCACGTGTGCTTTACAGCTGGTGTATTCACGTGTGCTTTACAGCTGGTGTTGGCGCTGGTATAGCTGGTATATTCACGTGCGCTTTACAGCTGGTGTATTCACGTGCGCTTTACAGCTGGTGTATTCACGTGTGCTTTACAGCTGGTGTTGGCGCTGGTATAGCTGGTATATTCACGTGCGCTTTACAGCTGGTGTATTCACGTGTGCTTTACAGCTGGTGTTGGCGCTGGTATAGCTGGTATATTCATTTGTGCTTTAGAACTGGTGTTGGCGCTGGTATAGCTGGTATATTCACGTGGGCTTTAGAACTGGTGTTGGCGCTGGTATAGCTGGTATATTCACGTATGCTTTACAGCTGATGCTGGTATAGCTGGTATATTCACGTATGCTTTAGAACTAGTGTTGGCGCTGGTATAGCTGGTATATTCACGTGGGCTTTAGAGCTGGTGTTGGCACTGGTATATGCCCGTGTGCTTTACAGCTGGTGTTGACGCTGGTATAGCTGGTGTATTCACGTGTGTTTACAGTTGGTGTTGGCGCTGGTATAGCTGGTATATTCACGTGTGCTTTAACAGCTGGCTGTGACGCTGGTATATTGGTCACGTGTGCTTTACTGCCCTGTGCTTTTATTGGCGCTGCGTATAGCTGGTATATTCACGTGTGCTTTAGAACTTTTGTCGGCGCTGGTATAGCTGGTATATTCACGTTTGATTTAGAGCTGGTGTTGGCGCTGTTAGTTATTACAAAAAACATTCAGTACGAACGTCAGGTACTGTACTAGCACGTTTCAATATATAATAATAATAATAATAATAATAAATAATAATAATAATAATAATAATAAAAAGTCACACAGAATTCTTCAGAACTTCTTTATCCTGGGACTAATTGGTCCATCTCCTCCCTAAGCGAACAACAGAGCTCAGTAGCTGAAAATCTCTGTCGAGGGTTCGAATGTCGATTTAAACTTGATCCCAAAATTTAAAGCCTTCAGAAACTTTGTGACGAGTTATCGACGCTCATTCACCTTCCTTTCTTTTTTTTTCTTTCTTATCTCCTGCTGCATTACGTCCGTTTTCTCAAACTATTCCACTCCTTCCTTCTTGTTTGCCTTCCTTGCTCCCTTCTTTTTTATCTCCGCCATGCTGAGAGAGAGAGAGAGAGAGAGAAGAGAGAGAGAAGAGAGAGAGAGAGACTAAAATGTAAAAAAGGAAAATGTGTGCAACTCTAGTAAATAGAAATAAAGGCGAGAAAATTAGAAAAAACTTTATAAACTACGGAAATACAAAAAAAAAGAAACGGAGGTTAAGAGGGCTGCAAATTGCTATTTTGATCATCCAGCCTCCAATCTTCAAACGTGCTAAATTGCAACCCTCTATACTCTAGTTTTCAGTCTATTTAACGTTAAAAGTTAGCCAGGCATCGCTCATCTGGCAGCGCTTTCCGGAGCCATGGGACGCGACCTAACTCAACCGCATCTGGAGAGTTGCCGGTCAAAGCTGATGGTTTTATACAGCAGAAAATTCAATCGCGCCAAAGAAACTTCGGGGGTATTTTCTACTTGTTTTCTATTATTTTTTTAAACTATTGTTTGTTATGTTGCGTGCCTCAAATTCCCTACACATCTTGCAATATGGTTTTCACTTGTAGCAATCAACGATGAAACTATACCTAATGCAAAAGCCCTTTCTTGTCACAGCGTATCAAAAATACATTTCCACATGCATATGGACAAGGCAAATTCAATATTCGAAACATCGACGTATGGAATCCCCTTAGATATTATCATCTCTTCAACATTTCATCATTTCCTGCGACGCAAAGTGCAGTGCTCTCATGTTATCATAGTGAAAATTAAACAGTCATTAGAGAGAGATATAGAGGCGGGTTTTATTACATGTATTATGCATACGAGCCTTCGTTAAATTTTAAAGGTTCTACACTGAAAAGCAATATGCCCTCCTTCCAGAGAGAGAGAGAGAGAGAGAGAGAGAGAGAGAGAGAGAGAGAGAGAGAGAGAGAGAGAGAGAAATTAAAACGGTATGATAATTTTAAATAAGGCAGATGAACATCTAAGAAACATACCATTTTTAAAATGCCTGTGTTAACAAAATTTTAAAGGTTCTGAACTGAAAAGCAATATGCCCTTCTTCCAGAGAGAGAGAGAGAGAGAGAGAGAGAGAGAGAGAGAGAGAGAGAGAGAGAGACTAAAAATGTCAAATGAGACACCTCAGCAAAATTAGACAACAAATAAAATTTTCATTTTTAAAAACCTTTCAAAACGCCTCTTCAACCTGAAGATTAAGAGACTGAAATAAAGATAACGGGTAACTATATTTCCTTCAGTATTATATATATTATATTATATTATATTATATTATATTATAGAATAGTCAGTAATAGTAATGGCAGATATTTACTAAAAAAAAAAAATTATAAAATAACAGGTATACATCGTCAGTAAGATTATACTCATTGCCAGCAATAGTAAAATCAAGTACAAAATGCGCCGAAGTTTCTGCAGCACTATCCAGTTTACTGTACAGCCGCTACAGCGAATAATCAAGACCACCGAAAATAGATCTATCTTTCGGTGGTCTCGGTAAAAAGCTGTATGAGCTGCGGCCAATGAAACTTTAGCCACGGCCCGGTGGTGGCCTCTTACAGCGTTGCCAGACGAATGATCATGACTAACTTTAACCTCATATAAATAAAAAACTACTAGGGCTAGAGAGCTGCAATTTGTATGTTTGATGATAGGAGGGGGAAGATCACCTTTCCAATTTGTAGCCCTCTAGCCTCAGTAGTTTTTAAGGTCTGAGGGCGGACAAAAAAAGTGCGGACAGATTAAAGTGCGGACGGACAGACAAAGCCAGCGCAGTAGTTTTCTTTAACAGGACACTAAAACGGTTTATTATTAGAATTAATTTTCCTCAAGTAATAACCATACCCTTTCATGGGCAAAAGAATGAACAAGTGACAAAGGAACACTTGAGTGCCGAGTAAAAAAAAAACTAAAATAAATAAATAAATAAATAAAAATAAAAAGGAATTATGGTGTAATAAAAAAACTGTACGTACAAAACACCTAATACAACCACGAGAATCCTCTTCACTACAGCATCATCAGGAACAAAATAAAAACGAAAATGATAAAAAAAAAAAAAGGCAAAGTGATTAGGAAGACTTTGAAGCTAAATGTGGACCAACACTGACGCAACGACTGACGTCAAAAGCATAGAAAAAATGACGGCGGTCACAGCAATATTAACACTACGAATTAAAGTTTTATAAATGACCCGGATGACCTCTTCTGTATCCGACAGAAGCACGGATGCAGAGTAAGAGTTGCCCCACTAATAATAATATAATAGTAATAATGCGGCTTAATCGACCAATTTAATGAAGAGATTATCCTTACTCTCGTGAAATAGCAACACGGGACAAAGACCATTACTCGCTAAAATAAAACCCTCTATAATCAGAGAATTAACATACATGTCACACGTTTTAATTAAAAGCCAACAAGGGCAATGACACAATTAGCGAATAAAAAAAACCTCCCTAAAAGTAGATCATTAAAATACATTTCACATGCTTTAAAAGGCAAGCAGGGGCTAAGGCTTAATTCGCCAAAATAAAACTCTCTATAAGCAGACAATTAACTTACATTTCACACGTTTTAATTGAAAGCCAAGCAGTGGCAAAGACGCAAAAACGTCATTCGCCAAAATAAAACTTTAAAAAAATCAGATAATTAACATAAATTGCATGCGTTTTGAAGCCAGGCAGTTCATCCATGGATATTCATGTGTCATGTGGTCGTCAAGGCGAGGGAGTCAATTCTTCCCCTCATTCTTCCCAGAGAACGTTTAAAAATATATGATAATTGTGTCTAAAGAGACATAAATCGTGCAGCGGGTTACCACTGGAAAACTAACCACCCAGCAAAACGCGAGATCTCCATCATTTCGAGATTATTTGTAACCAGCAACAATATCATGACTAGCAGTTTTACATACATATTTGTGAGAAAGTAAGCCAGTGAATATTCCTTCCTAAAAATTCATGATACAAGTGAATCTTGAGTATTTGCGAGTATTACCACTGAACGCATGATTGGAATATGTAAGGATGCGTGCATGTTTCCACACTGCAGTGAAACAATGTCATAAAAATATGTCAGTAACTTGTCGCAAACAAATCACGAACAGATTAAATACAAGTTAATGACTTATTGTCTGCCCTAAGCAGCGCTTTCATACGATTATCCAACATACACACACAAATTTTACCTTTTCCTGAACGCGCTGAAAGACAAGATAAAAAAAATAATCCAACACAAAAGGAGGATGAGGAATTCAAATAGACTATCATCTCAAAAATGTGTAAAAGTCAACGACCAACTGAAGACGATCTGCGCGTTACTCTCCCAACTCCACAATTTTACTGGAATTTCAATATTTTACTTACATTTAAATCTAGTCATCTCATTTGTTATTTTATCTTTCCCTTTCAAATACCTGACCTCGTCTTTCTGTATTTACTGCCATCTGTTACTTCTTTCAATTGAACACCATAATATTCTTTGGAAGCTTGAATTTCCAGTCAATGGCCCCTGTGGTGGGCTTGTTCCATGTGAGTAGTAGGGTTCGTATTCTGAATATAATAATAATAATATAATAATAATAATAATAATAATAATAATAATAATAATAATAATAATAAGTTAATAACAGGTATCATCAGCGAAAGGCTATACAACTACCTAGAGGATACAAACACCATCCCCCACCAACAGAAAGGCTGCAGAAGGAAGTGTAGGGGCACAAAAGACCAGCTCCTGATAGACAAAATGGTAATGAAGAACAGTAAGAGAAGGAAAACCAACCTAAGCATGGCATGGATAGACTATAAGAAAGCCTTCGACATGGTACCACACACATGGCTAATAGAATGTCTGAAAATATATGGGGCAAAGGAAAACACCATCAGCTTCCTCAAAAATACAATGCGCAACTGGAATACAATACTTACAAGTTCTGGAATAAGACTAGCAGAAGATAGATGCCGGGTACCAACTCAAGAAAAGAGGCAACAGAATTAACCATCTGATGTTCATGGACGACATCAAGCTATATGATAAGAGCATCAAGGAAATAGATACCCTAATCCAGACTGTAAGGATTATATCTGGGGACATCAGGATGGAGTTTGGAATAGAAAAATGTGGCTTAGTCAATATACAAAAGGGCAAAGTAACAAGGACTGAAGGGATAAAGCTACCAGATGGGAACAACATCAAACACAAAGATGAGACGGGATACAAATACCTGGGAATAATGGAAGGAGGGGATATAAAACATCAAGAGATGAAGGACACGATCAGGAAAGAATATATGCAGAGACTCCAGGCGATACTCAAGACAAAACTAAACACCGGAAATATGATAAAAGCCATAAACACATGGGCGCGGGAATGGTGGAATGGACGAAGGCAGAACTTCGCAGCATAGACCAGAAAACGAGGAAACATATAACGACACACAAAGCACTACACACAAGAGCAAATACGGACAGACTATACATAACACGAAAGGAAGGAGGGAGGGGACTACTAAGTATAGAGGACTGCGTCAACATCGAGAACAGAGCACTGGGGGCAATATATGAAGACCAGTGAAGACGAGTGGCTCAAAAGTACATGGGAAGCAGGACTGATAAAAGTAGATGAAGACCCAGAAATATACAGAGACAGGAGAAAGACAAGCAGAACAGAAGAATGGCATAACAAACCAATGCACGATAATACATGAGACAGACTAAAGAACTAGCCAGCGATGACACGTGGCAATGGCTACTGATGGGAGAGCTCAAGAAGGAAACTGAAGGAATGATAACAGCGGCACAAGATCAGGCCCTAAGAACCAGATATGTCCAAAGGTCGATAGATGGAAATAACATCTCTCCCATATGTAGGAAGTGCAATACGAAAAATGAAACCATAAACCACATAGTAAGCGAATGTCCGGCACTTGCACAGAACCAGTACTAAAAGAGGCATGATTCAGTAGCAAAAGCCCTCCACTGGAGCCTGTGCAAAAAACACCAGCTACCTTGCAGTAATAAGTGGTACGAACACCAACCTGAAGGAGTGATAGAAAACGATCAGGCAAAGATCCTCTGGGACTATGGTATCAGAACAGATAGGGTGATACGTGCAAATGGACCAGACGTGACGTTGATTGACAAAATCAAGAAGTATCATTCATTGATGTCGCAATACCATGGGACACCAGAGTTGAAGAGAAAGAAAGGGAAAAAATGGATAAGTATCAAGACCTGAAAATAGAAATAAGAAGGATATGGGATAACCCAGTGGAAATTGTACCCATAATCATAGGAACACTAGGCACGATCCCAAGATCCCTGAAAAAGAATCTAGAAAAACTAGAGGCTGAAGTAGCTCCAGGACTCATGCAGAAGAGTGTGATTCTAGAAACGGCGCACATAGTAAGAAAAGTGATGGACTCCTAAGGAGGCAGGATGCAACCCGGAACCCAACACTATACCACCCAGTCGAATTAGAGAACTGTGATAGAGCAAAAAAAATAAATAAATAAATAAAAAAATAAAATAATAATAATAATAATATTAATAATAATTCACTCTAGCATCAACCACCAACAAAACATTACTACGGACGAATGAGAGAGAGAGAGAGAGAGAGACTAGAAGGAGCGAGAGAGAACCGCCCATGATCTCCCCGACCCACGAGATATTACTGCCTTCCCAAAATGGTCATAAAATGCACTTCAATTCCATCTGCAAATTAGAGCACAGAGGATCCGGGAGAAATACGATGGCACTCTGGGAAACTTCTATTTGCTGCATCTGCATACGAACGACCCCCCGCCCCCCCCACCCCCCCCCCCCGCCCACACCCCACCCCACGAACAAAAATGGCCTTGACCATGGGGCTCTGAACTGTAATTATCAGTTGAAATTATATGTACGATATGCCCTCTACACAGAATGTCAACTTTCTTTTTCCCGCCCTCGAGCTGGGTTATTCATTTTCCCGCCCTTGAGCTTGGATATTTATTTTCATGCACTAAGCAAGGTTATTTACTGGCACGCCCTAGGCCTAAAGCATGAATAACCCCTAATATAGGGCATATCAATAACCATCTACCATGGTTATTCGTTTTCATACCCTTAAGCAGGATTATTCATTGCCGAAAATCGTCGAAAAATCTCCGAAAAAACCCTAAAACAGAGCAAGAAAATAAATAACCATCAAGCAAGGTTATTCAATGTCATGCCCTTAAGCAGGGTTATTCATGCTTTAGGGCATGGAAATACAGAATTATTCAAAGTGTGCGTGGAAAGCATAATATGCAGAAGAGCAAAATAACCCCCCCCCCCCCTCCCCCCCCACAACACACACACACACAAAAGCTGCAATAAAAATGAAACAGCACTCGTGCAATCATATTTCAAACCTGCTTAATGGCACAACTGGTGAACATGAATCCAGGCTCGTTGTGTGATAAGCAAGACCTTTTTAAAATGAGACCACGTGACAGCGTACTGAATATTTCCCCGATTACAGCAAATTCCAAAGCGAACAAAATACAAATGCAGAGGTTAAGATCATACGATACAATCTAGCCACAGTAAAAATAAGAAATAGATACGACGTAGCGAGCTCAGATTGCCGCTAATAAAAAAAAATTACATATGTTATATTACTTTCACTGAATATCATTAAAAAAGTCGCTAATTAAGATTCTAACCTGAATTAGACATTAACCATGACACTTTCATGAGAATACCACTAACGTAAAGATATTAACCAGCAACTACAAATCCACAGATGATAATCACATAAATATTCCCATATTACGATCTTTTACACGAGAGAAAAAAAAATGCAAGGCATTTAGCCAGCATTAGGTTTCAAGCAACATCCCACATGATTACTCTTCTCTGATTCAGAGAGAGAGAGAGAGAGAGAGAGAGAGAGAGAGAGAGAGAGAGAGAGAAATTTGGCCAGTAATTAGTCTTTCAGACAAATGTAGGAGAGTTGTCCACATGTAGCACAAACATACGCACATACGAGAGAGAGAGAGAGAGAGAGAGAGAGGAGAGAGAGAGAGAGAGAGAGATAAAAAACCCCGTTTCCTGGCTGCGTTATCAGTCACTTGAGACCTGAGGTTAGTCACTGCGGAATTCTTGTCGGTAACCCGAGTTGTACGCAAAATCTTTCATAACAGTAACTCATTGACAAACTTCAGAATGAAGCATTCCTTACATTTGTGAACTTTCCTATTATTATTATTATTATTATTATTATTCAGAAGATGACCCCTACCCTATTCAAAGGGAACAAGCCCACCACCACAGGGGACCCTGACTAGAAATTCAAGCCTTTATCAGAAAGAAGTAACAGAAGGTAATGGGAAATATACAAAGAAGAGAGAAGCTATTAAAAAAGAAAATATAATAATATAAATCAACAATACATAAATATATATTACAATAGACGGACAATTAGACAGAAGTAACAGTTACAATAAATAAAAAATAAGCAAATACTTATTAAGATAGATATAAACTAAATGATTAAAATACGAGGAGAACTGTCTGAATATTAAGGAATTTTAAAAAGACAGACGCAAAATAAGACTGATCTCAATTAATAACCAGGCTGTAGCGAATAACTCTTCTTATTCCATGTCACGCAAGATGTATCGAGGTCGGAAATAATAATACTGGATAATCAGTCAGCTGGAACACGAGCTTTTCCATGACCGACGATGACGCAACATGCTTCTAGAAGCATCCCACGACAGTAATGAGGACGACTATGGACTACAGATTAAGTTATTTATTTCATCATAATGATGAGCCAGAACGACCTCGTTGTAGTGACTACGAACTGTTAATATTATTGTAATTGCTTAGGTATGTTTGTCTGTTTGTATGGAGTTTTTACGTTGCATGGAACCAGCGGTTATTCAGCAACGGGACCAACGGCTTTACGTGACTTCCGAACCACGTCGAGAGTGAACTTCTATCACCATAAATACACATCTCTAACCACTCAATGGAATGCCCGAGATCGAGCTAGCGGCCACCGAGGTGGCAGGTCAAAACCATAACGATCACGTCACTATGGCGCTTTGGTTCGGTAAGGAATGGGCGAATTTTAACGAGGAATGGGCGAATTTTAACGTGGTAATACTTTCAATTATGAAAGAATATTCTGAAGTCGTATTATTCCAGTGACTAAAATAGATTTTCTAGGCTTGCCTCAAGATGACTGAACTGTTTCCATTGGGAACTTGGTTTGTTATTACTTCAGACGAACATTTCATATGGAATACTATCATTCATGTTTTCAAAGCACTGTGAAAGGTAATCAAAATCATACGCTTATAACTTTATCAGTATAAAAAAATTTAAATTTTGTCAAAAAAGAACGAAAAAAACTAGGCTTTGTCTAAAAAAA
The DNA here is from genome assembly GCF_015104395.2 of Macrobrachium nipponense. NCBI lineage: Eukaryota > Metazoa > Arthropoda > Malacostraca > Decapoda > Palaemonidae > Macrobrachium > Macrobrachium nipponense. The sequence continues at coordinate 52,253,436 of NC_087208.1, read as the reverse complement.
ACCATGTTACAAATTATATATATATATATAGTATATATATATACTATAATATATACTATATATATACATATATATATGTAGTATAATTATGTGATATATATATGTATGTATGTATGTATATATATATATATATATATATATATATATATATATATATATTATCCATATATATCTTGAAACCTTCACGACCACAGCTAAACGCTTCTGACTACGGGCTCCAAATAGGCACTGAGAGATGACCCAGATCGGCTTTCCTTTCTAAAATACTTACATGTCACGTTGTTGGGGGCAGGTTGAAAAACATGTCGTCTATAAGTGGACGTTCATAGACAAGCTGAACCATACACGTCCATACAAGACTAAAACTGCGAAAGAATTTGCCCATCGCAGTTCAGGAATCTTCTGATCTCCGAAAGCGAGGAGCAATTTCATTCATGTTCTCTGTTGCTGTCCGGTGGTGGCCTATCCTATACCAATGCCAGACGCACGATCATGGCTAGTTTTAACCTTAAATAGAATAAAAACTACTGAGTCTGGAGGGCTGCAAGCTGGTATCTCTGAAGATTGGAGTGTGGATGACCAACATACCAATTTGCAGCCCTCTAGCCTCAGTAGTTTTTAAAGATCTGAGGGCGGACAGAAAAAGGTGTGGACTGACAAAACAAATAGTCATCATAATAGTTAGCTTTTACATAGATATAAAAACTAACAGAACCCAGTGTTATCTTCAAAACCCAAGAATAATACAAAAGCAAACTGCAGTGTGTGTGTGTGTGTGTTTGTATGTAGTATGTATGTATGTATATATATATATATACACACACATACACATATATACACGCACGCACGCACGCACACGCACACACACACATATATACACACTCTAGATGGAATGCAGACGAGAGAGAGAGAGAGAGAGAGAGAGAGAGAGAAGACTGCTGTCAGTCAGTCAGCCCTAAATTTCATCTAGGCACGGACGTGGAATGTTTCCCCGAAGGAGGAGAACGCGACACGAAAGAATTCCACTAACGACGGCATTTCTTCTGCCTTCTGAGAACCGACTCGCAGGCAAAGTTTATCTCGTTAAAGAGATATTTGCCGAGGATTTGGTTTCGTTAATTTCAGGGCCAAGGGATACATGTATATATACTACACATCAGGAATAATAAGTTTAGCCGCCCCACCGTCGCGTACCGATACAAACGGGGCAAATTGGTACGGGTTCGTGAGAAATGTGTTGACCTACAAATACGTTTGTTTACAGATCAATATTGATGGAAAGTTTGAAGTTTAGTAGACATCTTGATCAAATCTGATTTACTAAATTTACGCGATTTACAACTAGATTTCTTCAACCAGAAGACAGATATAATTCTTTATAAACACAAGGACAGATTATGACAAGTCAGTCTGAAGTTTAGACATTTTGACCAAAAGAGATTAGCTATAGTACTTATGCGATTTTCCAGGACAAACAAAATTCTGTACATAGATTATGGAGAGAGAGAGAGAGAGAGAGAGAGAGAGAGAGAGAATCGCGCCCTTACACCGTATTTCCAAGTCTTCAAGCAAAGCAAAGCTGAAAACAATTCTCTTCAAAGACGCGAATCCAATTCTCAGTTTCCTGGATCACAATTATATAGCGCAACAGTTTTCAATATTCGAATCTAAGTGATAAGGTCGTCACATAAACTATAATTATCCTGACATGCTTGTAAAAAAAAAAGATTGTAGCAAAAAATAAAAGCCGACTACTACTCCTAGTATAGGTTTGGTACTTGACAATTCAGAGATAACAAAAGAAAAGTGAAATACTTCATCTACATACAAACATGAGAGAGAGAGAGAGAGAGAGAGAGAGAGAGAGAGAGAGAGAGAGAGAGAGAGAGAGAGAGAGAGAGAGAGAGAATCTCCTGGAACATGACAGTTATATCACGCTGTAAAAGTTCAGCGAGATTTTAGGTTTCAAATCTGACAATCTACTAAATCTCTCTCAGTACACCTAATGGGGAAGTAAAAAAAAAAAAAACAAAAAAAAAAAATTCAAACAATAAACACTTCTGGAGTATAAACACAAAAGGATTCTTTCATCAACTTGGGACGCCCTCTGACGGTGATAAAATCTGTGAGGCAAAACAGAATTTAACCATATATCATTTCTAGTACAAATGGCAAGCAAATGTTAAAAAATGGTTAAAATGAACGTGCTCGAAACTTGACCTATACATTATACTTAAATCACTTTAAACCATTAAGAACTTGATATACTGTCCGGTTGCTAACTCGATACCAATATATTTTTTATCTAAGCACACTTAAGTTAACTTCCTCTACGTCAATATCTTTTATTTCAGTTTGAAAGTTACTCCAAAGGCGAACAAAATATTCACGGAATAACACTATATACCTCAGCAAAATATACAAAACGAAGAGGTGACGTGTTCTGCGTTCTTACCAAATGTCAACGGAATCACGCCTTACAATGCATTCCAATGCCACGATTCAATAGGCCATAAAGCAAGCGTGAAATCCCTCCTTACAACCTAACTTGGGCACTGGAAAGGTGATGACTTGACAAACATTCCTTCAAATGTGAAGAGTTCAAGAACCGTAGATGTGACATGTTTTCAAACATCACATTGAGACCTGAAAATACAGACGCCGAAATTTTCTAACAACAGTGTCAAGGGGACGTTTCCTACTATGATTTTCGCTTATTCTGGGAGTAAGCCTACAAATACATTGTTGTTGTTGTTCTTGTTCTTGTTCTTGTTGGTGGGTGTAGGAAAGGTCTATGGAAAAGCCTAAAAAGGTCTGAAAAATGTGTTTCGCATGGAGTTGAAGATACATGAATTTGAGGATAGGATATTTATGATTTGTGTATTAGAGTGAAAATGTAAAAAATAAATCATGTGCATGTTAAACAGTACAAAACAATTATTTGTAATAAACTATAGAGTATTTATTTTCATTTTCGTTGGTGAAACAACGCTCTATTTGACAATAGATTTTAGCACGTGCCCAGAGACCCTGGTTCAAAAACTTGACAACAAACATTAGAATAATAACTTCGTGTGTGTGTGTGTGTGTGTGTGTGTGTGTGTGTGACGTTAAACCAAGGTAAAAGTACATGGTACTCTCAAAGATCTACATATCTCAGTAGTATATAGCATCTTAAACCTCCTCTTTTTATTACATACGGAGAACAGATTTATCTCCCAACTACTCACAAAGGCTTCCGGTCTGTGTATAGGGATTCCTCAGCGAACAGGCCAAGTTTCAGTAGCAAAGATTACGGAAAGACGGTTCCTGTTCTAGCTGATGATGAACTTCCACGTACTTTATCCTACATAAAAGACTTTTACCCCCATTCCCCTCCAGTAACTGAATTCTAACTTCATTCTCATTTTCCACTTACACAACTTTATTAAGTCTATATAAACTCGTTGAAAGCATTTTTATTTGGGCAAAGCAAATATAAGACTATAAGAAGGCGAAATTTCTCATCTTTAAAGCTGGTCGTGCTACCAGGAAATGCCAGATCCCCCCCCATCCCCCCCGTATGGTTTGGCTTCCATGAACATCTGTGGGGCTGAGCGCAAGGTGGCTAGTGCCTCATTTGACGCTAATTTCTGAAACACACACATGCATTAATGTGTCTATATATATGTGTGTATGTAGGTAGATATATAGATATATAATATAATTACTTACGTATATATATATATATATATATATATATATAATATATATATATATATGTTACATAACATTTATAGGAAATTTCAATTAAAATAACAGGGAGTGAAAAATAATGTTAACCAACATAAAGACACGAGCAACCACATTCTCTCGACACACACACGTATATATATATATATATATATATATATATAGTATATATATATAAAATGTATTATATATATAATCTACAACTTACGAGACCTATAAAGGCCAAGTGTCCAGTCCTTAGACATGAGATACTATAGACTTGGCAGGCATAACAAATATGCAACATAAAGTAAAAAAGAAAAAATAAACAAAAACAAAAACTGAAATCCAGGCATGCATACCGTGTCGCAATGAAAGCATGAAAACAAAAGAAGGGGAGTGAAGAAAAATGGAAGCAGAAAAAAATGACAAAGGAAAAAAACTACAGAAAAGGTAAAACAGCAAACCTTTGGGGGGGGGGGGGGGGGGGGGGGGGGGAAATGGTGGTTTGAATCCAAACACATCACGAGAAG
>NC_087208.1:52239192-52244192 GCF_015104395.2 Macrobrachium nipponense | reverse complement strand
AAACTAAACCGGAGGCCTTCAATCAATAGGAACCCGAGAGATTAATGCGATATTTTTAGGAAGGGGAAAAAAAAACCTTTCATCAGAGTCAATATGAAGAAAAGCTTCGAAATGAACCTCCCTCGCGCTGTCCAAACACAATCAGACCCTGACACCATGAACAAACATTCACTCTTCTTTCACTCCCCCCCCAAAACCCGGCCCCCGCACTTTTTGATGACAGCTCTCCTCATCGCCCCCTTCGTCTCTCATTCGTTCGGGTGAATTATTTTGCAGTTTCATTTCTCTTCTAAATCCTGTCCTAAATTCGGTACTCAAGAAGTGTTCGTAAATTAGATACTAATATTTTTATGCAATATTTTATTCAGCAAAGGGACCAAGGTGGCAGGTTAATATTTTAAAATATTTTTATGTACTTTAAAAAAAAACTTGTTTAAATTTACTTCACGCTACATAAAGCACTGGTAGCCCATCACTGAGAAAAAATTAATTCCTCACTTAGATAATATATAAGTTGTGACACCTAAAAAAAACTCGAAAAAATACCAATAAAAAACAGTCTAAAGCATTGTGTACCATACTTACGCAGAATGACTACACATCTTACAGTAATGGGCGTAATGTCTGTCCGACCGTCTGTCATTCAATCACGGCCAACTGGCTGGTCCGATGAGCATGAAACTTAGAGGGGTTATAGTGGAGACCCCTAAGATGGTTTTATAATGCGGTTTCATCCTACCCCCCAACCCCCACCCCCCCTAATTTGCTAGTACGAAAGAATATTAAAATCTACATTCGTCTTTCGAAAAGTCTATATTAATTCATTTTCTTTCAGTCTTTAAGGTCGTTCAAACCTCTCAGAGTGCCGACGTTTTTCTTGCACGCCAATAGGAGTGAGGGGAGGGGGGGGAGAGAGAGAGATGGAGTGCCATCAGTTTACTTCACGCGGCGCACTGTAGGCGTTACTAAAAGGCTCTCTGCAGTCCCTTCGGCCCATAGATGCAACCACCTTTCATCCTTTTACTGTGCCTCCATTCAAGCGTTTTACTGTTAATTTGCGTTTTAGCGCTGAATGCCCTCGTAGGTCCCAGCACTTGCCTGAGGCCTAAATTCTATTTTCTATCCTAATCTATCAGAAAAGCTCGCCTGAATTTCCAGCTCAGGAGAGAGAGAGAGAGAGAGAGAGAGAGAGAGAGAGAGAGAGAGAGAGAGAGAGAGAGAGAGACTAAAATAGCGTTAACATCGAGACAAATACGATTCCTATTACAAAGGGCAGAATTTGCCCCCCACCCCAACCCCCCTTTTTATTTGACGTACTTCGGTGCAAATGGAAAAATAAGATTGAACGGTAGAACGCCTCCGGTAAGGCGATGATGTATTGCGGGGAATCACGGAAAATGGAAACCGAGAGAGAGAAATCCAAAGCTTATTCGACCATGCTATTGGACAGGGCGATAGAGAGAGGAATTATTCGCGCTAAAATAGGATGAAAAAGGAATCCTTCCCAGAAATGGGAATTATTCACTGAAATGGGAAGGAATTATTCGCTGAAATAGGAAGGAAATATTCCCTGAAGTGGGACGAAGAAGGAATTATTTACTTAAATGGGAAGGAAATATTCGCTGAAACGGTTCGAAAAAGGAATTATTCGCTGAAATGCGACGAAGAAGGAATTATTCGCTGAAACGAGATGAAAAGCAGAACTAGATTCGGTTTATTTTCTTTTTAAGATTCGATACCTTGAATGATAGTGATACTACTACTACTACTACTACTACTACTACTACTAATACTACTTATCATTATTATTATTATTATTATTATTATATTATTATTATTATTATATATTAGAAAGAAGAAAGACGAGGTAAAGGGATATACAAAAAGAAGAGATCTCCCTTGTTAAACAAGAAAAAAACAAACAAACTAATACATAGATAAAAATGTATCGAAACGAAAGGACGTTACTATTAGGACATAAAAAAATATATCACATTCATTTTATTCAAACAACACCAATTAATCCGTTAGTGGTCATTTTTTTCCGTGCCTCGTGACTAACTAGACACTAACTAACTACTGCAATGCAGTCTCCAAAAGATGCCAAAATGAATATGTTTTCGACAGTTCCGCTCCTCTCGTCAAATACGCTAAGTCATGACATCCGACAATAATTCCTTTCCATAATAATGTTATAATGTTGGAATGTTAATACACAATATATAAAAAGCAATACATACGCCAAAGTTTCTTCGACGCAACAGTTTTTTTTCTGTACGGCGTATAATGCGGATGAAACTCTCAGCTGCGGCCCATGAAACTTTCAGGCAATGCCCGGTGGTGGCCTGTGTTGTTCAGTCGCCCGGTCATGGCTAACCTTAACCTTATATAAAATAAAAACTCCTGAGGGTATTAGGCTGCAATTTGGTATGTTGGATGATACGAGGGTGGATGATCAACATACCAATTTGCAGCGCTCTAGCCGCGGTAATTTTTAACATCTAAGGGCGGACAGAGAAAAAAGTGCGGACGGACCGACAAATAGCAATCTGAACAGTTTTCTTTTGCAGAAAACTAAAACCCACACTGGGCTAGATTTATCTCTATATTTTTAAACAGAACTTTGAGACCAGGTGTAATAAAAAAAAAAAATTATATCTCAATACTAAAAACATATTGACAGTATAAAGAAGCTTTATCATGGAAGTAAAATAAAGAGAGAGAGAGAGGAGAGAGAGAGAGAGAGAGAGAGAGAGAGAAAAGGCGTTCACAGATCTGAAGCAATCACCCACCACCTGATGCACACAACAACAACAACAACAACAGCAGCAGCAGCAGCAGCAACAACCTTATTCAGAAGCTTATCTTAATCCAGACGGCGCCAAAACACAGCCGTGAATGGCAGCAGTTCGAATGGGCAAGTGCTCCCCATTAATAAATGTGAAAGAGGGATAAGTGTATTCAAGAAGAGACACGACAAAGAGAACCTTTCATACGAACAGTGAAAACAAAGATTCCCGAAGCCCTCAGAGAGGAGAGGTGAGTTGAGAGAAAGGGAGAATCTCTTCCCGGAAAAGTGAAGTAAATAAAAAGTTTTCTTATTTACCTATTTTCCCAGAAATACTAGGCAAGTTGATAAGGAATTATTTCACTAAGGATCTGAGTCCTCCTTTGTACTGTGCTATGCGTTTTGGCCATTACTTTAACCCCTTTATCTCGCTCATTCTTACGTCTCTTTCAGGAGAGAGAGAGAGAGAGAGAGAGAGAGAGAGAGAGAGAGAGAGAGAGAGAGAAAATCCCTTTTTCGTACTCATTGTTATGCCTTTGGCACTGGAGAGAGAGAGAGAGAGAGAGAGATATTATTACTTTAATTAAACCCCTTTTTCATACTCATTATTATACCTCTGACACTGAGAGAGAGAGAGAGAGAGAGAGAGAGAGAGAGAGAGAGAGAGAGAGAGAGAGAGAGAGAGAGAGAGAGAGACCAGGTCTTGTAAAACCTACTACTGGCATCATCCACGCAATATACCACATATTATATGAAAACCGCCTTCAACCCAACTCAGGGGCAAACAATTGTGGTGACATTGAAATAATGACAAGCCACTCCCTTTTAATCATTATAACCGCCCCAGGGGACGTTTCCTGCTACCCATTAACTTTATTATGGTATAAAATGCCCAGTCAGGGGCAGAGGGGGAGGGCGCGGGCGGCATCAATAACGAAAGCGAGGAGAGACGTTTAACGAATGCATGGAAATGATCGTAGATTATTGTCAACCCAATTGGAACCAATTATTGATGCTTGATAAGGCAATGGAATAATGGAAGCTTAGTTATTCATGTGCCATGAGTGGAAGAGATAAGATACATTAGGTAAATAACAATCCATACAATATCTATGAAACTCCGTCAAATAAAGTGACCTAAGTTCACGATACAGCTACAATCGAATTCACACAGCCGCCTGAAATGAAGATTTCAGAAATTATATTAAAATGCAAACACATTGTAGTCTGCTATAGTAGATTCACATCACCAGTGCATCTAATGTCTAGGCCAGTTCCTTACGACGCTCCTGATTGGCTGTTGATACGCCAATCACGGGGCTGGAAACTCTCAGTCTCTCTCAAGTGTTCACATAGGCAGGATGTATGTACCATCTCTCCTAAGGGATACGTCTTTCAGAAGCGTCGAAAGGGCCTGGCCTAGACGTCAAATGTGAATCTACTAAAGTATGTATGTATGTGTATCTCGCATACCAAATTTCGTGTGTACCTCGCATAATACCAAATTTCAAATGAGAAGATTATTTTCCGATATGAAATAAGCAGGTAAACAGTTATATCTAGTGTACCTCAAAAAATAATAATGACCGAGGCTGATCACACTGAACTGGACTGGAATATGAAACTTAGGCCAAAGGCCAAGCGCTGGGACCTACTATGAGGTCATTCACAGCCGAAAATAACGTAAAAATAATTGTTAGGAAAGGGGGCAAAGCAAGATGGAAAAAAGAGAATATGAAAGACGGTACAGTAAAAGGAACGAAAGGGGTTGCAGTTAGGGGCCGAAGGGACGCGGCAAAGAACCTTTAAGTAATGCCTACATCAAACCGCGTGAGGTACACTGAAGAAAGCGTAATATTTCAGAAAAAGATTTATCAAACAAACATCGAATATCCTAACACACTTCTTTTGTCCAAAGTCCGGACGTGACATAGACTTACTCAATAGACCTATAGCTGGTTCACTTAAGGTAGATTCTTGAGTGAGCCCTATACCTGCGAGACGTTTGTTTGGTCGCCGCTGATTGGCTGGGAACTGCCTACCTCCCGGTACCAGCCAATCCACGGCCGCCAAGCAAACGTCTCGTAAGCATAGGGCTCATCCAAGAATCTACCTTAAGTGAACCAGCTATACTTCTCACTCGCTCGACAACTGTTTAGTTGATATATATTGGGCAATACTGCCCTGTACACCACAGATCCTTAATTATATC
>NC_087208.1:52234192-52236692 GCF_015104395.2 Macrobrachium nipponense | reverse complement strand
TCTTGGCTTCTACCTTTGTGTATATATATATATATATATATATATATACTATATATATATATATATATATATAATATATAGAGAGATAGAGAGAGAGAGAGAGCCAAACCCACCCCTCAATTCAGGTCGCCTGATTCCGTCATTGACAAACTCCTTCTTTCCTTTTATAATCTCCTACCGCTCGGCGTCTCTCATTCCAGTTCCTCCCCAAAATTGGTGTCTCTCACCTTTCGGAAGATACATATATTCGTCGGAAACGACACCGATGTGTCCCTTCACTGTATCTAACGTAATCCGGCAATCGTTAATCCGGTTTCATCCGCAATCTTTATAATAATTCGCTAAGGATTACCGAGTTCGAGGGAAATTGGAACAATCATTTGCAATATCTCTTTTGAATTCAAGGAATATTAAAACATTCATTTGCAATATCTCTTTATAATTAGCTAAGAATTACCGAGTTCCAGGAACATTAAAATATTCATTTGCAATATCTCTTTATAATTCCCAAAGGATTAACGAGTGTAAAGAAAATCAAAACATTCATTTGCAATATCTCTTTATAATCCGCAAAGGATTACCGAGTTCAAGGCACATTAAACCATTCATTTGCAATGCCAGGTCTAACATCAATCAATGTATGTGCATTGTCAATAAACGGACGTAAGTTGACAGATGAATAATGACAAGTAATATACCTGAAGTCACACATTTGAAAGGTTCACCTTTAAAAAATTAATGAGAGGCACTTTTTAAAATAAAAAAGCCAGGCACCAGTGCCGTCATTATTCTACCTACAAGGTTTGTTTTACATAAATATTTATGTCTGTCAATGAACTTCCATTGATTAATCTTTTTTCATATATGTGGTATATATTTCGTTGCAGAAATCTCTGCGTGTCTAACAGTCTGGTAGGTTCTTTCCAGATTAAAACTTCTTCCTTCCCAATAATGTTAACGACGGCTGACGTGCAAGGAAATCTAATTCACTGGACGAACTTTGAATCTGAAATATAATTATATAAAAGCAAATGCAAACAAACCTATTGCAAAACCAACCAGTGCAATGCATGACGTCCATTGGAACTCAATAGTTACAGCATAGATGTTATGCATTACTACCCCAATACAATTCTCCTTGTAATATATATTATTTTAATCATTGATTCCATACTTTTCTCTATTCATTAATCTTTTAATTTCTGTTTCTTTTTTAATTCTTTGGAAGCTTGAATTTCAAGTCAGTGGCCCCTTTGGTGGGGTTGTTCCACATGAATGAGGTTCATCGCCTGAATAATAATAATAATAATAATAATAATAATAATAATAATAATAATAATAATAATAATAATAATAATAATAATAATAATAATATATATGTATCATTCATTAATAAATGGTGAGATTGAGATTGGTATCAAAATAAAAAATTGTTACGATCAGAATGTGTCAATGAAATGAAGTATGATTTATTCCTTCAAGCAGGTGACTATAGTCTATTTCATTCCATCTGTCCACTAACCAAAGTAGGTTCTAGGTAGTTGTGGCAATACACACAGCTAGCTTTCAAATGTCTGAAATCAATGTTTTAGATGTCTTAGGGTTACTATGATAAAAGATGCAAGTTTTTTCTTCAGTAATACATCTGAATGCTTACATATACAAAGAACCCTTATACCTTATCTAAATCATAAACATACTTAGTGCTGATCACATACACAAGGCATAAAAAGCTAATACAGTACATGTACATACTTTTTTTTTATTGTTGGGCTCTGGAATGAAACTTCAAAATAATGAATAAAGGTTACAATAAAAAGAAATTCTGACAAAAAATATCTGGTGAATCAGTAGCAAAGACCTAGCATAAGTGGTCCATGCTTTATGTCCTAGTGGTAACAATATTACGGGTTATTAAAAAAAAAAAAAAAAAAAAAAAAAAACACACAATAATAATAATAATAATACTATAATGGGCGTAATGTCTGTCTGTCTGTCATTCAATCACAGCCAAACGGCTGGTCAGATGGGCATATAACTTGGCAGGATTATGGTGGGGACCCCTAAGATGGTTTGTAATGGGGTTTCATCCTGAAACGGAGCTGTTTCTGGCCGTGAAACGAGGCTGGTTATTCCCGTAGACTTAGTTACTTTACGAATTTTCATACATAATTTCTGTACAACTTCCCCGGAGAAAGCAGCGAATATTTCAGCTCGGACACAATAGAAGATGAAAATTATCATCAATATCCGCAAGATTTTTTTAATAACTGAAATCCATCGGGACTGCCAGTGCACAAAATAACGTTGAAGAAGTACTGCCCGGTAATGTTGCTTCGGAATTTCGATCCTGCCAATGGACATTGCAACGGAACGAGGTACAACGTTATGGAGCTAAACTCCCACGTCATCGAAGCAGTGATAGCAACGGGCCCTCACACCGGCAAACGTCTGTTCATCCCCCGGATTCCTCTGATGCCTTCGGACAACCAGTTTCCGT
>NC_087208.1:52144192-52229192 GCF_015104395.2 Macrobrachium nipponense | reverse complement strand
ATAATAGCTTCAGGTACTTAGGCAAATCTATCGATAGGTAAATATAAGTTAATAAAATGCTTCTTATTCAGGGCTTCATTCCTCTATTTTCAGGTGAAAAAAAAAAAAAAAAAAAAAAAAAAAAAACAAAAAAAAAAAAAAAAAAAAAAAAATATATATATATATATATATATATATATATATATATAATATATATATATTATATATCATATACATACTATATATATATACTTATACATACATACACACAATATATATATATTATATATATATATATATATATATATATATATATATATATATTGTTACGAAGTGCCAAGTATCTGGTTACCATTTATCAATTATTACCTCACAAAAGCCAGACACCTGAACCCTCATAACACGTTTAAACGACCTGAATACACTAAAGGCAACAGTGATCCTTAACACTTACCAGTATTGCAGAAAATCAGACTAAGTTCATCAAAACAGGTGTGAGGTAATCTTGTAAGTAATTAAATTAATCAAAGGGCATCACTCCTTCAACAACTTTAAAACTCTAAGTATTTCCCTGATTTCAGAAGTCTAAGTACTTCCCTGGTTCTAAGTCACTTCAATTAAATTGAAGGAAGCAAATCAATTACCACTCTATGTTTCTACCTAACATGAATATAATCTATTAAATATATTTACTGGTGTAAGATAAAGAAAACACTTATAAAAATTTTAAATACAAAAATTTATTAGTTAAATTCAAAATTTGATAAGTGAATTCACAATATCAGGGGGGGAAAATTACTGTTACTTGACAAACAAAGTAAAGTTTATTAATTCTTGAATCAAATTAAGTAAAATTAAATCAAAATTAATTTATCACAAAATTCAAGAAAATTAATTCAATCAAAATTCAAAAGTGTTAGGCAATAATTGAAAATTTGAAATTAATTCACAAGTGCTAAACAACAATAAAACTTGAAAAGAATTCTAAGTAATGCAAATCAATTCACAAGTGTTAATTTAATTAAATGTGCAATGATAAAGCAATGAAAATAACTAAGTCAATTAAATGGTGAATGCAAATGAAAATATAAAACAAAAAGACACACTTCAATAAGAAAATGAATAATTGTGCACAAACAAATGGAACAGACACAAACATCAAAAAATATCAGCAATGTGTAAAAAGTGTAAATCTTTTTCATTCAAAACACTGTAACCAACAGTTTTTACCAAACCTTCGTAACAGACAACAGTGTTAAACACAATTCCTATCCGTTATTAGTTAAACACACTCCCTATCCATTATTAGTTGCAACTAATAAAAATATAACACACTTTACTTTTTTGGTATACCAACTTCTTTCTTTCTCTTGTATATTACACTTTCACAAAAAACCCAGGCGCCGTTACGAAATGTTTGTTCAGATTCCCACAAAAGAAATTAAATAAACAAATAAATTCTAAGAATATCAAATATAGAATTCTCACAAGTTATGAGTGACCAAATTTACGTTACGTTAATATAATCTCGATGTCGAGTGAGAGAGAGAGAGAGCGAGAAAGAGAGAGAGAGAGAAGATATCTAACTGCCTCCGAGGTTTAAGATCGAAATGAAAACTCTTCCTTGCGGAAATTTGGGGCTAGGCAGATGACAATACGTTCTGGTACGAAAGCTTCCAGAAAGTTCTGAAAATCTGACGCAATCTTACACACATAATGTGCAACATCCACTGGGACTTGACAAAGATATACACGTACCATACAAGTCTGCTCAACAGATACGTACCCGATTGAAACGGAGGGTAAACGATAATTAAGATTGACATGTTTTTGATGACACGAGCTCGCTATCAAACACGCTGACAGAGCAGGGAAGCAAAACGGATCTCGCAGACCTCTAATCTTAAAGTGCTGACATAAAAGTTAAACATTTGCAGCTTTGAAAAGACAAGGATCTCTCTCTTTACGTTATATATATATTCTTTTACAAGACGTTAATGCGAAATCTGAACACATTTTAAAGCATCCTATTCTAAGCTATCTAGGAATCTGAAAAAATGTTGCACAATCTACATGACATTTCAAAAGAGGGGGAAAAACATGCATTTTGAAAGTAGCAATATATAAATACCTCCCCCCAGAAGATTTTTTTATCACGGTGTTGAATCCAACGATTCGCAACGAGATAAAATAATCAGCAACTACATTGTTTTTGCCACTAATGTGCTGCACTCTTAAGTTATACTGTTGCAGGCACAAAAGACCACCTGGTCAGTCTTTGATTGTGATTTTTCATTTTCTGGATAAATGACAGTGGATTGTGATCTGACAATATTAATATTTCTTCATTCCTAGGTCTATTCACATACACTTCAAATTTTTTCAATGCAGTGATTAAGGCTAAAGTTTCCTTTCAAATTGTCGAATATACTTTCTGATGTTTTTTCAATTTTGTAGACATGAAGCATACAGGATGGTAGATATTATTTTCATCTTCTTGAGTAGAACAGCTCCAACACCACAGTCTGACGCATCAACTTGTATCACAAATTTCTTGTCGAAGTCTGGAGCTGAAAGTACTGGTCTTGAAGTTAAAATGGCTTTTTTTACCTTTCTCAAAGGATTCTTGACACTCTGGAGTCCAAATAAACTTAGCTTTGGGAACTAGTCAAGTCTGTCAGGGAGCTACTACGGCTGAGAAATTTGGGCAAAAACGACGATAGAAACCAGCCATGGCCTAAAAATCTCTGTAGCTGTTTCCTGGTAGTTGGTGGTGGGGTAGCCTTACGGATACCTTCTACATTAGCATTTACTGGAGCAAGAAGGCCTTTCCCAACTTAAACACCCAAGATACTGTACAGTTGCCTTTCCAAACAAAACTCACTCTTCTCTAGGTTGATTGTTAATCCTGCTTCTTGTAGTTTCTTGAAAACTTTGCTTCAGAATCTTCAGATGTTCTTCCCACGTTGTAGAGTAAATCACTATGTCATCTAGGTATACACCTACTCCTATTGATCCTAACAGTTGATCCATCACTCGTTGAAATGTTGCGGGTGCATTCATCAGACCAAACGGCAGAACAGTATACTGATATAGTCCAAAAGGAGTAATAAAAGCTGACAGCAGCTTCGCATTCTCATCTAGGGAATTTGATAATCCTCCTTTCAACAAGTCTATCTTGGAAACAAACTTGGCTTGCCCAATATTATCAAGTAACTATCTATAAGAGGCAAAGGATAATCATCCAGCACTGATAGTTCTGCTTCCTATAATCAGTACACATCCTAAATGAACCATCTGGTTTCTTCACTAACACACATGGAGAACTAAAGGTGACTTGAACTGGGTTGTCGCTAATCCATGTTGCAGCAAATACTCAACTTCCTTCTTCAAACATCTTCGATGATACGGTGATAAGCGATAGGCTCTTTGCTTGAAAGGTTTTCCATCTTCTTTAATCTTGATTTCATGCTTGGTCAGATCAGTACGTCTAGGCACATCTGAAAAAATTTCTGGAAAACTTCTAATTACGTCACTTAAGTCTTC
Source organism: Macrobrachium nipponense (assembly GCF_015104395.2). Lineage (NCBI taxonomy): Eukaryota > Metazoa > Arthropoda > Malacostraca > Decapoda > Palaemonidae > Macrobrachium > Macrobrachium nipponense. The sequence goes on along the minus strand of NC_087208.1, from coordinate 52,225,667 downwards.
ACCTTGTTCAACACTCAGATGTTTCAGTTTATCCTCCAAATTTTCCAAAATTGAAGAATTATTCATCTTGCTTGCAGCTCCCAATTCGTAGCCATCATCGTCTTCTGTAGATAAAGTTGTCTGGGTTACTGACACAGTTTCAGTTTTAAGTTTCTGAGAAATAAGGTTTCAAGAGGTTTCACATGTATCTTCCTTTGTTTTCTTCTTCTTTCTGGTGTTTCAATCACATAAGTTCTATCACTAACTTCTGAATTATCTTGTAAGGACCTTGAAATTTATTAGTGATGGGGAAATCTCTTGACAGGTAAGAACACTAACACTTGTTGACCAACACTAAAACTTCTTAGCTTAGTCCTTAGCATCAAATCTCCTTTTCATTTTCTCTTGACTCATTTCAAGTTTTTTTCTAAAGAGAATTTTCTAATCTCTTTCAACCTCTTCCTTAAGTTCTTCACATACTCTGCTTGGCTTTCCTCTTGATTTTCTTCCCTTCCCAATTTTCTGCAAGAATCTTCAACGGTCCTCTCACTTCTCTTCCAAAAATCATCTCATTAGGTGAACATCCCATACTTTCTTGATAAGCATTCCTAACTTCAAACAACATTAATGGTAAACCAACATCCCATTCTCTTCCTGACTCAGAACAATACTTTGTCAGCAATACTTTTCAAATGTCTGGTGGAACCTTTCCAAGGCACCTTGAGTTTCTGGATGATAAGCGGTTGATAACTGTTGTTTCACCCCTAACAAATTCATCACATCCTGGAACAACTTGGAAGTAAAGTTCGTTCCTCTATCACTTTGTACAATTTCTGGTATACCAAACTTGAGAAAACTCCACAAGTTTTCCAGCAACTATCTTGGCAGATATGTTTCTAACAGGGATTGCTTCTGGATACCTTGTCACAGGACACATTAATGTCAATAAATACTCATTTCCTTTCTTTGTCTTCGGCAATGGTCCAACCATATCTATAATCACTTTGCTAAAGGGTTCTCCTCTAAACTTCTATAGGTTGTAGGGGGGGCTTTCTTGATGGTTCATTCGGTTTTTTTTTGGGCCAAAGCTATCTGGCAGGTATGACACTCATGACAAAACCTGCTAACATCTCTGTGAAGTCCAGGCCAGAAAAATATTTCATGATCTTCTCCACAGTCTTCCTGATTCCCATATGTCCAGACTCATGAGCTACTGTAGTTTCACTACTGTCTTCAGCAACACTTTGACTACTCGGAGTCTCTTCAGGAACATCAGGTTCTTCTTCTTCGTCGTCGTCTTCTTCATCTTCTTGGGAAATCTCTTCTTGGTCAGCACTATGGGAAACTTCACTTCCCTGGAATAATTCTTCTAAGCACAAAGATCCTTCACTTGATCCTTCTTGAGTGTGTAAATCCTCAGTTTCTTCACTTACAGTCGTAGTCCTCTTCATACTTTCTGGTAGTTACGCACTAGGAAACAGGTCGGGGGGTGGATTCTTTCTCCAACTCTTCTGTAGACTAATCCTCAATGGTTTGTCTGTCACTACAGGACAAGGAATAAATGGCACACCACCAACTTCATTCCCCAACAGAAAAACATGTATACCTTCCACAGCTAGTGAGTCTTTACAGCAAATCAACATTCCCTGTCACCAATTCACATGACAGGTGGTAAGCGGCATATAGGAGTTACTTCCTCTCCTCCTATACCCTTCAAAATAACTGAATCTCCTGTGAGACTCTTCTCCAACTGAGGGTGAGAACCACGTACTACCACACTATGGTTACTCCTGTATCACGTAATATCTTGACTGTACCTGCATACTTCCTTCTTGAGTTTGACAGCATGCCCTTATAGATATATGGCTTAAAAGCCTCCACACTGCTTAACCACTCACTGCTTGAGGTAACATTTCCACTGGTTTGCTAAACATTCAGCTTGTTTAGTTCATTCTTCTCTGGAGTCTGATTCTTTCCACACTGCTCTTCGTAGTTAGTTTCACAACTTGACTAACTGGTTTTGACTGCTGTTGATTCCGGTAACACTCTTGACTGTAGTGTCCTACTCTTCCACCACTTGAAACAGACAAACATTAGGTTTTCTGTAACTGTCTTGAACAAATGGATGAGGATTTCACATTAATTTGCTGAGCTGTATTACCTTGTATACTCTTAGTAGTATCACTTGAAGGTTTCCCATTAAATTTGTTACCTGTTATTTGGATAAGACTTAAAACCTGGGCGTTGTTGACTCTGGTACTTGACATTGTAATTACGTTTGCTATGATTATATTGTAATCTTCACTAAGTGTAGCGGTCTTTTGTCAAGTTTCTTCACTTCTCTCTCTCGTTAAATAGGCTCTTATATGTTCAGGAATTCCCTTAAGATACTGTTCAAGAACAAGTAACTCTTCTAACTCATCAAAAGTTTTAACTTTCAGCAGCTTCTACCAATGTTTGAAACACCTTCTCACTTTGTAAGCATAATTCTAAGAAGGTTTCCCTTCTCATCTTTTCTTAAATTTTCTTTCTGAATCTCTCATTGTAGTACTCTGGGGTCATCTGGTAAACTTGTAGCACACTGTGTTTAAGTACCTTGTAGTCTTTACACTGATCAGCTGTTAAGGCTAGATAAGCACTTCTCCCTTTACCAATCAAGACACTTTGTAGCAAAAAACTGACCATTTATCCTCTGGCCGTCCCATACCTGAAGCCACTTTCTCGAAGTGATCAAAAAACTCATCTGGAGCTTCTTCAGTAAACTTAGGGATTAACTTCTGTACTCTCACTACATCAAATACAGGGTCTTGATTACCTTGGTTAGGGTTAGACGGTGGTACAGGTAATGTGGATCTAGCTCTTATTAATTCATTCAAACTTTCATGTCTGCGATTTCTCTTCCTCTTTTATTCTTTTGTTCTCTTTCCTCTTCTTCTGCTGCTTTTTCCTCTTCTCTTTCTCTTCTTTCTTGTTTTTCCCTGTCTATTCTTTCTCTTTCAGCTTGCATTCTCTCTCTTCAGCAAGCATTTTTAGCTTAATCAAATTCCTTCTGCTTCAATGCGTCTAAGCTCTAACTCTGCATCACTTTTCTCTTTCTTTTCTGCTTGCTTATTTATGAGATCAGCACGTGCTACATTCAACAACTCTTGAGCCAATTCTAACTCATCTTCATCAGTATTCTACCAGAGTTTATCAATGATTCCATAGCAATAATTCCATAGCAATACATCTTATTTGTGCCTTTACCATACTAGTAGACACATTAACCACCACATGCCTCTGCTAAAAGCGCTCCACTGTGCTCTAGACAGAGTGGTTTTCAGACAAACTTGGACGGAAGGAGCTGCTAAAAATTCCTGAACATTGAACTGAGCCATTTTCCTCTAAGTTATCAACTTACAATTCAATACAATAAATGCAAAACAAAAACTATATGGTCACTCTCCTAACAAAATATATTCCTAACACCACCAGTATATTCTAGAGTGATAATGAATCTGCTTTCCCTGGTCTGGGCACCATTAAAACAATGTTACGAATAAGTGCCAAGTATCTGGTTACCATTTATCAATTATTATTGACACAAAAGCCAGACCACGCTGAACCCTCATAACACGTTTAAACGACTGAATACACTAAAGGCACAGTGATCCCTTAACACTTACCAGTATTGCAGAAAATCAAGACTAAGTTCATCAAAACAGGTGTGATGGTAATCTTGTAAGTAATTAAATTAATCAAAGGGCATCACTCCTTCAACAAACTTTAAAACTCTAAGTATTTCCCATGATTTCAGAAGTCTAAGTACTTCCCTGGTTCTAAGTCACTTCAATTAAATTGAAGGAAAAGCAAATCAATTACCACTCTATGTTTCTACCTAACATGAATATAATCATAATTAAATATATCTATACTGTGTAAGATAAATAAAAGAAAAACACTTATAAAAATTTTAAATACAAAAATTTATTATTAATTAAATTCAAAATTTATAAGTGAAATTCACAATATCAGGGAAAATTACTGTTACTTGAAAACAAAGTAAAGTTTAATTAATTCTTGAATCAAATTAAGTAAAATTAAATCAAAATTAATTTATCACAAAATTCAAGAAAATTAATTCAATCAAAATTCAAAAAGTGTTAGGCAATAATTGAAAATTTGAAATTAATTCACAAGTTGCTAAACAACAATAAAACTTGAAAAAAGAATTCTAAGTAAATGCAAATCAATTCACAAGTGTAAATTAATTAAATGTGTGCAATGATAAAGCAATGAAAATAACTAAGTCAATTAAATGGTGAATGTAAATGAAAATATAAAACAAAAAGACACACTTCAATAAGAAAATGAATAACGTGCACAAACAATGGAACAGACACAAACACAAAAAATATCAGCAAGTGTAAAATTGGTAAACTCTTTTTCATTCAAAACACTGTAACCACAGTTTTTTACCAAACCTTCGTAACAGACAACAGTTCTATCAATTATTAGTTAAACACAATTCCTATCCGTTATTAGTTAAACACACTCCCTATCCATTATTAGTTGGCAACTAATAAAAATATAACACACTTTACTTTTTTTGGTATACCAAGTTCTTTCTTTCTCTTGTATATTACACTTTCACAAAAAACCCAGGCGCCGTTACGAAATGTTTGTTCAGATTCCACAAAAAGAAATTAAATAAACTAAATAAATTCTAAGAAATATCAAATATAGAATTCTCACAAAGTTATGAGTGACCCAAATTTACGTTACGTTAATATAATCTCGATGTCGAGTGAGAGAGAGAGAGAGAGAGAGAGAGAGAGAGAGAGAGAGAGAGGGAGGGAGATCTAACTGCCTCGAGGTCTTAAGATCGAATGAAAACCCTTCTTACCTTGCGGAAATTGGGCTAGGCAGATGACAAATACGTTCTGGGTACGAAAGCTTCCAGAAAGTTCTGAAATATGACGCAATCTTACACACATAATGTGCAACAATCCACGTGGGACTTGACAAAGATATACACGTACCATACAAGTTCTGCTCAAACAGATATGTACCCGATTTAAAACGGAGGGTAAACGATAATTAAGATTGACATGTTTTTGATGACAACGAGCTCGCTATCAAACGCGCTGACAGGAGCAGGGAAGCAAAACGGATCTCGCAGACTCTAATCTTAAAGTGCTGACATAAAGTTAAACATTTGCAGCTTTGAAAAGACAAGGATATCTCTCTTTACGTTATATATATATTCTTTTACAAGACGTTAATGCGAAATCTGAACACACATTTTAAAGCATCCTATTCTAAGCTATCTAAGAATCTGAAAAAAGGTGTTGCACAATCTACATGACATTTCAAAGAGGGGAAAAAACATGCATTTTGAAAGTAGCAATATATAATATATATAATATATATATATATATATTATATATATATATATATATATATATATAATAGAACGACTGGATTACCCTTTGACTTGAAAAAACTAAGATTTTCTTATAGATGAAGACCACCAACGTTTCCCGACAGCAATCGATGCAACAAAAAAACATTGTAACAAAACACTCTTTAAAGAATAAAAAAGCAATACCAGGATACAGTTTCACATACAATGAAGGATCGTGCACAGCTGTAGGACTGCGTGCAAGAGATAATTGCAAGGAACTCCGCCGGGCACAGGATGTAACAACACCACTTACATAAGCCTGTTCAACTGCACGAGGAAGCGCACCCAATCTCAATGATTTTTTTCCTTGAGCAATTAAACAATTACCCAGTTAACAATATCAAAAGAAAGGAGGAGGAGGAGGAGGAGGAGGAGGAGGAGGAGGAGGAGGAGGAGGAGGAGGTGGTGGTGTTGGTGACGGAGGAAGAGGGGGGGAGGAGGAGGTGGTGATATAGAAGTAGGAGGAGGAGGAGGAGGAGGAGGTGATGGTGATGTTGAAGTAGGAGGAGGAGGATTATCTACGATAGTAATACAGATGAATTCAAATTATTATTATTATTATTATTATTATTCAGAAGAGATCCCAATTCATACTGAGCCCACCACAGGATCCAATGACCTGAAATTCAAGCCTCCAAAGAATATGTTCATTAGAAAGAATTAACAGAAGGTAATGACAAATACAGAAAAAGAGATCACTTTTTTTGAAAAAAATATAAATGAATCAATTACATGAACAAATTGTTTTAAAATATAAATTAACTTATTAAAATACAAGGCGAACTGCCCTATAGTAGTAATGCATTGCACGTTCGTTTGAACTTTCGAGGTTAAAATTGCGCAACATCCTCTGGGAGACTGTTTCAAAGTATGTAATGACCCTTTGTTGAGATGAGTTCAATATAGAAATTAGGCCAAAGGCCAAGCATTGGAATCTACGAGGTCATTCAGCGCTGAAATGGAAATTGGCAGTAGAAGGTTTGAAAGGTGTAATCAGGAGGAAAACCTCAGAGCAGTTGCGCTTTGAATCAAGTGTTAGGAGAGGGTGTAAAGTAACATGAAGAAAGGTAATATGAAAGGAGGTACAGTGAAAGGAACGAAAGTAGTTACAGGTAAGAGCCAAAGGTACGCTGCAAAGAACCTTAAGTAATGCCTACAGTGCACCGCATGAGGTAGGACCCTTTGAGAACGAATGGGTGAACTGAAATCAGTTTAGTGTCGACGGAAAAACCATGAGTCCGCCTTCATTTTCCTTCATCCTATAAAAAAAAATGCATCTTTACATCATAGCTTCTGAAAAAAATATACATTTAAGAATAAAATGCTATGATATACTTGGGTGAAACAAGAGGTAATGATAAAAGGGAGCAGAATTTATAATCCCCAACGAAGGGATTAGCGAATCACATGCAAAGCAGCCCTTTGAACTCTGCAAGTAATCAATCTCCACGCGAAAGATGCACGGGAACGATGTTTGGAGGAAACCTTCAAATCGCATCGTTACCGAAGACATGATACCGGGTAGGATATCTGAGAGATCATAGAAAATAACCCACTATAAAATGAGTCGAACCAACCAATTTCACATCATAACCTTAGGACAAAACCGCAAACAACCCAGTTACATTCAATGGCAAGCAGTGTGGCCTTCCTCCCGAAGATCTCAGAACAATTACGGTCATAGTCACTCTTTCAGAAGATAAGCTCCTCGTCCGCCAGTGTTTGGACGCTGATAACAACGCAGACCAAACACTGCAATCCCCGAATACCTCATTTCTACGTCAATACTCGGTCTTCTCACTATTGTATTCAGCTGTTGTATTAAGGCGCAAACATTCGTAAGGAAATCATACAAAAAAAAAAAAAATTAATAATTGAAATGCAAACTTCTGCCAAAGTCCCTATGCACGGAGAGAGAGAGAGAGAGAGAGAGAGAGAGAGAGAGAGAGAGAGAGAGAGAGAGAGAGAGAGAGCTGTCATTTCACTGCTATGCTCTTGCAACATTGCAAAACGAATGCAAGACGTGTGCAATTCAAAGTCTTGCATATGTCTGACAGTAGTCAAACTTTAAACAACAGAGAGACCTTACCTTACCTTACAGACCTTACATCTTGTTCGGGTTGCCCCAGGTCCCTCAGTGTGAGGCACCTCTAATGTCTACCAGAGAGTTGCTAGTACATCTTCCGGTATATTTTGCATCTTCCAATCTTGGATGGTCTGGGATGCAGTTTAGATATTTGTCGAGCTTATTCTTAAACACATCTACGCTCACTCCTGATATATTCCTCAGATGAGCTGGCAACGCATTGAATAGACGCTGCATTATCGATGCTGGTGCGTAGTGGATTAATGTCCTGTGTGCTTTCCTTATTTTTCCTGGTATAGTTTTGGGCACTATTAATCTACCTCTGCTTGCTCTTTCTGATATTTTTAGTTCCATGATATTTTCTGCTATTCCTTCTATCTGTTTCCATGCCTGAATTATCATGTAGCGTTCTCTTCTCCTTTCTAGACTATATAATTTTAAGGATTGTAGTCTTTCCCAGTAGTCAAGGTCTTTAACTTCTTCTATTCTAGCTGTAAAGGACCTTTGTACACTCTCTATTTGTGCAATATCCTTTTGATAGTGTGGGTACCATATCATATTGCAATATTCAAGTGGACTACGAACATATGTTTTATAAAGCATAATCATGTGTTCAGCTTTTCTTGTTTTGAAGTGCCGTAACAACATTCCCATTTTTGCTTTACATTTTGCCAACAGAATTGCTATTTGATCATTGCATAACATGTTCCATATTCATCATCACACCAAGGGTCTTTAAACTGCTTCCTTATTTGTGATTGTCTCATTATTAGGTCCCCTATATGCATATGCATTTTTTTCTCTGTTTCCATAATTTATTGATTCAAATTTATCAGAGTTAAATACCATCCATATTTACCTCTGCCCAATCATATACTTTGTTAAGGTCTCTTTGTAGAGCGTTCCTATCTTCATCACAAGTAATTTCTCTACTTATTCTTGTGTCATCAGCGAAACTACTCACTACCGAATCCTTAACATTACTGTCTATGTCTGGTCAATCATAATAACAAACAGTATTGCAGCTAACACCGTAACCTTGCGGCACACCGGATATTACTTGGCTTCATCCGATTTCTCGTCGTTTGCAATAACTATCTGTTTTCTGTTGTGTAAAAATTCTTTTAACCATTTTCCTACTTTATCCACGATATTGTGTTTTCTAATTTTCTTCGCTAATATATTATGGTCTACTTTGTCAAAAGCTTTTGCAAAGTCTAAATAAACCACATCTGTTTCATTTCCGCTTTTCATATTTTTGAATATGTTCTCACGGTGGACTAACAGAGAGAGAGAGAGAGAGAGAGAGAGAGAGAGAGAGAGAGAGAGAGAGAGAGAGAGAGAGAGAGAGGCGAAGTTTCTTCGGGGCAATCGAGTTTCCTGAACAGCGTATAATCAAGGCCACCGAAAATAGATGCAGTATATTTCGGTGGTCTCAGTATAATGTGCGGTATGAACCGCGGTCCATGAAACTTTCAGCCACGGCCCGAAGCACGATTATGGGCGTGGCTAACTTTAACCTTAAATAACATAAAAACTACTGAGGCTAGAGGGCTGCAATCTGGTATGTTTGATGATTGGAGGGTAGATGAGCAACATACCTATTTGCAGCCGTCTAGCCTCAGAAGTTTTCAAGATCTGAGGGCGGACAGAGAAAAAATGCGGACGGACAGACAAACAGCTATCTCAGTAGTTTTCTTTTACAGAAAACTAATGAAAATGAAGCAAAGATAACACAAACAGATAAATACCTACACCAACCGCCAACAAAGGCACGAAAAAGTAAGGCAATGGTGTAGGGCTTTTTAAGTCAGCACTGCAATATCTCCCAAAATACCAAAGAAAAAAAAAAATACTGTTGCACAGTGTTGTGGCTACTTGGCAGCTCAACACACAGGAGGAACTCTGACGCTCCATAAAGTGAGTAATATGCACTCATCATATTGATTGTAGACACTGAACACGATATCGGTAGCTCTCCCAAGAAAGTGGGTTAAGAAAAATTTGAGAAATAAGGAACTCTCACCAATGACCAAAATCAGCAAATATTCCTTCCTTTCGGAAGGTATGAGATTGTAGTTAAAAGATTAAAATAAATAAATAAGTTCTTAATTCTCTGTTACCGTATTCAATTACCCTGATACTTCAAGTGATCCTGGTTTGATACAATCTTCATCTAAAATTATACCAACTTTATTCTCGTATTTTATACAACTCTCTCTCTCTCTATCTCTCTCTCTCTCTCTCTCTCTACATATAATATATATATATATATATACGTATATATATATATATATATATATATATATATATATATATATGTGTGTGTATATATATATATCATATATATATATATATATATATATATATATATAATATATTAACTTATAAAATTTCAGTCACAAGTCTTTCTCGAAGCGTACAACTTGAGTGATGAAGCCATTATACGACATCTAGCGTGTGGTCGAATTTCCATGTAATTTAATTACCGCACTGAAAACACAAGTGTCCCAAATTAGGGTGTCATGAATATTTCAAGTCATCCGTAAGTGTCAGAGCAGAGATCATTAAAAAAAAATTAAGAAAAAAAAAAGAGGTTAACGAAAGTTACCCGAGTGTACGGGGGGGGGGGGGGGGGGTTCGGGGGGGGGAGGGGGGGGGAAGAGATTCACTTCAGCTCATTTCACAGGATACCACGAAATCGTCTTTCATTGAGAGAGAGAGAGAGAGAGAGAGAGAGAGAGAGAGAGAGAGAGAGAGCACGAAATCGTCTTTCCGTACGTTACAAGAGAGAGAGAAAGAGAGAAAGAAAGTAACGGGGCTTGCGCATGCAAGAAATAAAAAAAAAATAAAGTTAATTAGCGGCTGTTAATTACATTCGGACTTGAATTCTTCTTGATGGATTTCAGGGAAAGAAAAAAATGACTCTCCACCGACGCAATATTCAACGAGATTCTCTCTAATTAAGTTCGAGACTTTCCTACCCCCCCTTTTTTTTTTTTATTATTTCTGGCCAGAACTTCAGTGAAAGCGACAGAATATCAAATTGGGGGAAAAAATAACGATCGGAGAAAAATATATATCCCTCTTCAATGATGAAGTCTTCTCGTTATCATGTGCGTACTAAATCAATTACACGATGTTGTAATAGTCCCTCGTTGGACGAGTGGTTTATGTGCTTGCTTACCGATTCGGTAGAGCCGAGTTCGATTCCCCGTTCTGGCAACGTGGAATCAAGAGGTAATTTCTCGATTGAATGTGGTTCGCATCCCACAATAAGCTGTAGGTCCCGCTGCTGGGTAATCCTTCGGGCCAGCCCTAGGAGAGCTGTTAATCAGCTCAGTGGTCTGAAACTAACTAAGATATACTCAACTTTAAGGAGGTTCTAATACATCAAGTCTATCATACAGAAATTCGGCATCGGGTCATTGTCACATATACTCCACATATGTAAGAATTACATTATATATGAACCAGTGACCTGGGGTCATGGCATTAGGAGGGTTTTACGTGACCAAAGCAGACCTAGATTACGCTATGCGCTGTCTGCAGTAGCCTGATCTAGCTCTAAGCTTTGTCAACATTTTTATGTTATGATGACTTTGCACAACAACTTCCATGGGAAGCGGTTGACCTGTTAACCTACTCGGAAAGAACTTGTAACTTCCGAGCCGGCAAACTACGTATGTGTTTTTTATATGAATTGCTTAGATAGCTAATGTTCCGCTATCGACGCGATGCTTTAGAATGGCAGTTCCACGCCAACTATCAAACATATCGGTCGTCCGACCGAGCTGCATCTCCTAGTATGGAGTTACAGAATAAAGTTGTTAACTTGTTCAACTAGCCTGTTTGAATCATCTCCTCTAGTCAAGAAAGAACCTCTCTACTAAGATATCCAAGGGAGATGAGAGGAACCAAACATTACTTACGGATGACAGCCGTAAGGAAAGAACTAAAAGTCTATCGCCAAGCGATAAGACATAAGAAGTGGTGGCAGCGGTGGGATATCTCCCAACAAGTCTCCAAACACGACGTTTATCATACGAGTAAAAGTTATAGGAGCACAACGTAAACCAAAAGGCATACGCAAAAATTCATAATGTCCCCTGGCTGTGCTGAAGGCAGTGTATGGGATACTTTCTTGTTATTTCCATCGGAATCTGATGAAATCCTTTTAGTAACGTCTAGGCTTGTGAAATATTTATTCTGGCCTAGTAAAGATAGGATATCATCGGTACATGGTACTGGGAATCTGTCAGGGATTGTTTCTTCTTCGTTTAAACGACGAAAAATCTACGCATATCCGCCAAGTTCGATCTTTTTTTCGGTACTACTATTAACGGAAAATTATAAAGGGCTGTTTGATTTCCTAATGACTCCTTCCTTTAACATTTTACCTACTTCCTCTGTTATCTCATTCTGAAATTTCATAGGAAGTCGGTACGAAGGTACATAGATTACTTTCTGTTTGTCCTTGAGCCTGATTTGATGCTCTATGACATCCGTTTTTCCTAAGGTTCCATCCGTAGTGGAAAAAACATCATGATATTTAGTTAACAGATTCAAAAATTTCTGCTGAATTTCTTCTTCGTGAATGTCCTGATTGATTTTGTTCTTTATAGATTGCAAAAGGGTTTCATCCGCGACTGATTGAGCGTGATTTATCTCAGCTACGGTAAGAATGCGATGTTTATAACTTCGGCATCCAAGATATGTTGATTTTTGTGGATTACTAAAGTGGTATTCAAATGATTACAGACTTCGTATTACATTGTTGTTGTGAGCCGACTGTATAAACGGCTTGTGTGACGGATATCCTGTGTGTTTTCAGAGTTTCGGAAAGGATTAATGTTTCAGATCCTGGCAAGGTTCTTTTTACGCACTAATATATTTAAGAAGTTACGTTAGGCTCGAGAGTTTGCGTGCAAGCTGATATTACGGGTGAGCGAGAGTTCTGTTGGGTTGCCTGTATTATTTCTTGGTTCATGAGACAGGTGATTGGTTCCGTAATGTAAGTGACAACTCTGTCTGTCTCTTTATTATCTAAAACAGATTTTAGGGTATTAGAAGACCTATAGAATTTCCCTTTGATATACACGCCGTGTTTTGCAGGTGCTAAGATAATATTTTGTTTGGAGTGCCCATAGACGGGTATCCGATAATTACTGCGGGATACATATTAATGTTTTGTACAACGACAAAGGTATCAGCAAACGTGCGCTTACCGACCTTGTACTGTACATGAGTTACGCCCACAACATTTAATTCATTATTCCCAATGCCTGAGAGCCTTATTCCGGACTTTTCTATAGGGAAATTTGAAAAGAGTAAATGATGAGTCCTTAAATCCATTATATTACGTGGACTACCAGAATCAAAGAACAAAGTGAATGACTTATGGTCCAAATTTTACTGCATGTAAGGTTGGTCGCAACTCGTTTTGACTAATAATTGCATGAATTTGTTGCAAATCTACGGGAACCTGCACAGCTTTTTTTGATTCGGCCGTGTGTTTCATAGGTAAAATCAATTGTCTCCACAATGATCTGATAAATGATTAAACTGATTATTTGATACAAAAGATGTTGATATTGATGAACCAACCATCGCCCTCTCCCCCCTTGGAGTGAACTACGTGGTATTTGTTTTGTTTATCACACCCTGAAAATTCGCTTGCCCTTGCGAGTTCTGGCTAGACGGCCCAGGAACAGAGGTGCCTGAAGCACGATTTGTTTGTTTCTCTGCTGTTGTGCAGAATTTCCGTTTGGTTGTTTCTTCTTATAGTACTGAGGACCCTTCTTTTTATTTGCACTAGCAACTGGTTGCGTGTTTGTAGCATTTTGCTGTTGATTCCTCGAGTAGCAACGGTTATATGAATGAGTTGAACTATTGTGTATTGAACAAAAACGCGTCCGACAGTCTGAAAATCATGTGACCTGGTCGTTTACAGTTATAACAAACCATCCCTGTAACTTGATTATTATTATGTACCACATTTACTTGTTGTGGCTTGTTGTTCTCATTTTTTGCAAAAACTTGAATGAGCGAAGGATCTAGGTCGGTACATTTAGACATGTGTTTTTTGATTTGTTTATACACATCTAATTCCGTACTGTCGGGCTGCAATTTTTTTATCAAAACACCGTACTAACGCTTCAGGCAACATTACAGTGATAGACGTAAGGTAGATCAAACGGATAAAATCTTTCACTTTGATTTTAGCACCCGCAACCCACCCGGAGTTACTTAAACTATCCTGATATTCATTTAGCCGGTCGGCAATTAGCGCCGCCCGCTCGAACAACATTGAGCTGAGTCATGGAGGCTTGGTTAAGGATATTTCTCAATGCCAATACTAACCATCTAAAGCCTCTTCACCCCATACACGGCACGTAACCTAATTTTGAACTCGTCCCATGTAAGCGCTTCTTGGAAAGAAACCCCCCTTAGATACGCACTTGCGTCGCCTTTCGCAAAGTCAACGAAGCTCTTGGCCTCCTGTAATTGTACTGCTGGGTCTGTGATGCTTTTTGCATTTAAATGAGCGTCTACAGATGAGATCCATGCCTCAACATTTTGAGGCAGGAACCCATTGACCCGACCTTGAAAAGGGACAATCGCTGACCTCGCGCTAACGAGGAGTCACCACGTTGGGGAGTTGCCAGCCGGAGTGGTTGCCATTTCGGCTTTCACTTTTTTCTTATCACTTCTATTCCTTGCAATCCTATCAAAATATCTATAAGAGTACACTCGACCACTACGTAAACGCATAAGCAATGTACTGTATAAGTGTGTTATAATAATAGGAAAATCCCCCAAAAGATACAAAATACAGACAATATGATCAATATTATACGGAGAATTCCTGCAAGAAACGGTTAATGACAACGAGAAAAGAAAAAAAATTAATCTGCGGGCAGAGAACCTCGTAGTTGAAGATAGGTTCTGTAATAAAGGAAGATTAATATGGCGAACAACTCACCCCCAGAATACTGGGACGATCGACTCTTGATGAACAAACACTTCACTGAGGAAAACAGACCTGAATAGATAAAAATGGTACTTAGCTCCAGATTATATTGCGAAGGATTGTTGACATGGGATGACGTCTCGCGTCGGAAGTCGTGATGAACGTCAACGGTCTTCTCTCGGTGCACGATGCTCTGGGAAGTCCAAGATTGATGACGTCACAGCCTCCGTCCTTGCACTACTTGCGTTATAGCTGTCCACTCTGCGTCCTTGCTCGTGAACGGGTGATGTTCCCTGTGTTTGTTTTCTTCTTTCCGTTGATGTTCAATGCTGCTCTCGTCCGGTGTAGATTCTCGAAGATAAGTGACAACAGTTGCTCAAACGTCAGTGTTAAATGCTTGTATTCCTCTCGATGAAGGACATAGTTGCGTCTTCATAAACTGTTGCGTTGATTGAAGATCCCGTTTCCTCTGTTTCGTTTGATGTTGAAGGTGGAAGTTAGTTCTTGTAGACCTTCGGTCGGCTGATATGGGTCTTGTTAATTATGTTCTTCGTTTATACGCTGCCACCACTTCTTATGTCTTATCGCTTGGCGATAGACTTTTAGTTCTTTCCTTACGGCTGTCATCCGTAAGTAATGTTTGGTTCCTCTCATCTCCCTTGGATATCTTAGTAGAGAGGTTCTTTCTTGACTAGAGGAGATGATTCAAACAGGCTAGTTGAACAAGTTAACAACTTTATTCTGTAACTCCATACTAGGAGATGCAGCTCGGTCGGACGACCGATATGTTTGATAGTTGGCGTGGAACTGCCATTCTAAAGCATCGCGTCGATAGCGGAACATTAGCTATCTAAGCAATTCATATAAAAACACATACGTAGTTTGCCGGCTCGGAAGTTACAAGTTTCCGGCGTAGGTTAACAGGTCAACCGCTTCCCATGGAAGTTGTTGTGCAAAGTCATCATAACATAAAAATGTTGACAAAGCTTAGAGCTAGATCAGGCTACTGCAGACAGCGCATAGCGTAATCTAGGTCTGCTTTGGTCACGTAAAACCCTCCTAATGCCATGACCCCAGGTCACTGGTTCATATATAATGTAATTCTTACATTAGGCTCGGTCTGCTACCTATTCAAGCCTTGAATAACAAAAAAAAAATTACTTTAAACATTGTCCATAGGAGCGTGCTCGTAACATACTAAGTGATTAAATGCATAAAAAAGTTCTGTTACATACCCTTGTTGACATATTCATAAACAAAGATAAATGCATGGAAAATATAGATCCATGTTTGGTAATAATAATGATTATGTACCCAAAAATAATAAAATGGTAAAAATCAAAACATGTATACATGATTAATATGATAACATGTAACCTGATTAAGAATAATGGTTACTAAATAATGATTATAGCATGATCATGGATAATTGTTAAAGAGTACTTGACACTCTTTGTAATAGATAAATATAATTGTATAATAGTATAACAATGTAATTCTGCAGAAATTCAATATATAGGGCTGATATTTTATTAGGTGCCCGAAAAATACCTTTAGGAATATATTAATGTATAATATTGGGCTATAATGATTTATTAGGTGCCCTGGAGATACTTTAACTTGTTCAACTAGCCTGTTTGAATCATCTCCTCTAGTCAAGAAAGAACCTCTCTACTAAGATATCCAAGGGAGATGAGAGGAACCAAACATTACTTACGGATGACAGCCGTAAGGAAAGAACTAAAAGTCTATCGCCAAGCGATAAGACATAAGACATATATATACTATTTATCATCTGATTTTTCAAAATGACTCAATCTTAGGGGGGACGAGCCCGAAAGGTCATTAACTCGTAGTGGGAGATTTCGCAAGATAGTAGAACTGAGAAGTAAGAGAGAACATGGGAAAAGATTGAAAATAATCAGATGAACTAATTGGTGTTTGTGTGTGTCCAATAGCTTTATAAATAAATTTAAAAAACGCGCAAAAATGTGCGTATCTATATATATCCAAACACAGTCTTTAGTAAAGGGCCATTAAGACCGAAAGATCTCAGGCACTTCTCGTTTTTCCCTTTTCCTCCGTGTCATTACCTTTATTTATACAAACACCATCACGTCTTATATATTTCGTGATCATGATCAAAGGTCCAAAAAACAATATGTCCATATTTTACCTTCACAGGTAAAATATGGACATATGCTTTGTTATAGTATATATTCTTGTGAGACATCATCTGTCCATATTTTACCAGTGAACAAGGGCGCAGAAGGAAGTGCTCGAAATATATGGTTGCCTCTCTCTCTCTCTCTCTCTCTCTCTCTCTCTCTCTCTGTATATGTATATATATATATATATATATATATATATATATATATTATATATATATACATATATAAATTTATAAATGCATATATATTATGTACATATATACTATATATAAATTTATAAATGCATATATATTATGTACATATATATACATATATTTATTATATTTATATACATTTATAAATGCATATCTATTAAGAACATATAAATACAACCGAGCCAACCAAAAAATAGATAAATAAATAAATAAAATAAACAAACAGGTAGAGCAGCACGTCTCCTTGGGGGGAAACAGGAGCCACCTCAGAAAAGTCTGGTACCAGCGAATATATTTTGTCTTAACTTGAGCATCGTAGCCCATTTATCTTCACAATTCCGACACGAATTTTCCCCCGGAGGAAAAGACCGAAAAGAGTCGTACAAACCTCCAGCAGCAGCCGCATTTAGTTATCGAAACAGAATATACAATTGAGGCTATAGATCAAGTGCTGGGACCTTTAAGGTCACAGGGCTGAAAGGGAAATGACAATTGAAAAGGTTTGAAAGGTGCAACAGGAGGAAAACCTCGCAGTTGCACATTTGAAAAAATTGTTGACGGAAGAAAGAGAATATGAACGGAGGTACATTAAAAGGAATGAGAGGGCGCTACAGCTGTAGGGGCTGAAGGGACGCTGCAAAGAACCTTAAGTAATGCCTACAGCGAACCGAAAGAGGTGCACTGACAGCATTACCCACCTACGGGGTTAAAGCATTGAAAAGCAATGTGTGTTGTTGGGTTAATGCTGCATAGACACATTTCATTCAACAAAATTGTGTCAGGGTCGTCAGTACAAAAGACCTATTGTCACTGCTGTATCACTTGAAAGGAATGTTTCTTATCAATTTATCGGCCGCTCGAACATCGGTAGATTACTAAAAATTAGTTTTTACCAGATCACTGAGCTGATTATTTTGGGGTAGAAAGTGAAATCGTGCACACCCAACAAAACAAGAGTATCGCAAATAAACAAACGGGTACGGTGGAACGAACACGCGCATACATAGTTAACAGAACACAAGACACCATGAGATGATAAAAGGGTAAGAAAAGCTTACGAGAGAGAGAGAGAGAGAGAGAGAGAGAGAGAGAGAGAGAGTTAGCCAAAAATGCAAAGCTTCACACTCAAACCTATCATCAAACGACATCGAAAGGTGACCTACATGGAGAGAGAGAGAGAGAGAGAGAGAGAGAGAGAGAGAGAGAGAGAGAGAGAAGGGGGGTGGGGGGGCCCCGCTATGTGTCGCATCATGCATATTTACGGCCCAATCGCAATCGATGGATGTGGCAGACTAGGTTATGTCTCGATATCAGCTGGCGGTGTCTTGCTCCTATGGATCTATAAACAAGCATATTTTCTGACGTAATTTCGGACGAGATTGATTCATCACAAGCATGCATTCAATTTCAACTACAACTGACTCTTTAATTCTGACGGACATACGGGGTGACAACGTTTGCGTGTGTGCGCGCGAGTGTGTATATATATATCCACCAATCATATGGATGAAACACGAGACACGTTTTTGCAAAATAGGTCATAAAAATAAACTAATGGAAGGGTTGGAAGGTAAGACCTTATCTTCAATAAGCAAGTAAACAATCTGCAATTATTATGAACTTCTCAAATGTATCGACGCCTTTACACACATTCGTAGTGTGACCTTGAAAAGCAGGTTCAGGTCACTCTCACTATGACATAAGGTCAGGTAATATGTTTATAGTGAAGAGGCCCTGTGTTTGCCCAATATCACCATATCGATTCAGGGCACGATGCATGCTCCTCAACGAGAGAGAGAGAGAGAGAGAGAGAGAGAGAGTCTATTTTCCAAATGAGAACCATGGAAAAAAAAAGTGGGGACTTTCGCTCACCGATAACTCCACCTCACAAATTCCGCCCCAAGAACCTGTTTCTTGCGGCTCCAACCTTGAAAGTTCCCCACCCTCTTTGGAGAAGTCCAGAGAGAGGGAGGGTCTGGGACAACACACATGCAGTCCCCACTGAGCACAGCAACTGTCACAAATATGTCGCGGACCAGAAAGTAGCTATCACACGTTTTACTTAGTCTCTCTATTTCTGTTTATCAATGTATTTTTTTTCTTTTTTAACGAGTTAAAGCTCTTCTTTCTGTATTTCCCTTTACATCCTCTTACTTCTTCCTGATACACAACGTATTCTTTAGAAGTTTGAACTCCAAGTCAAATGGCCCCTGGTGGGTTTGTTCCACATGAATAGGGTCGATCATCTAAATAATAATAATAATAATAATAATAATAATAATAATAATAAATAATAATAATAATTTCAAAATGTATAAATACAATGGGCTTTGGTCTTGACCATTCAAGACCAAAACGAAAAATGTGTTTTATTACAGCATTTTTGAACGTGCGACAGAATCTACCTTTAAGAAAAGGCTTCAAAAGCCTCATTCCCTCCCCAACATCTCTTGTCATATCAACATCGAATACTACTATAGTAGATTCACATCAACCGTACATCTGATGTCTAGGTCAGTCCCTTAAGACATTCCTGATTGGCTGTTGATAAGCCAATCACAGGGCTGGAAATTCTCAGTCTCTCTCGAGAGTTCACAGATGCAGGATGTATGTTCCACCTCTCATGAGGGATACTTTTAAAAGACATATCCCTCAGGAAAGGTGGAATATACATCCTGCCTATCTCAACTCTGGAGAGAGAGACAGAGTTTCCATCCCTGTGATTGGCTTATCAATAGCCAATCAGGAACGTCGTAAAGGGCTGGCCTAAACATCAGATGCACGGTTGATGTGAATCTACTATAACTACAACGATCGTCAAGGATTTTCCTGCTTTCGCTTAGAGGTGAAATTCCAACCACAGGTACTTTTAAAACTCGTTTTTCACATTTTCGTGGGTAAGGTAAACTCCAGTTTGCACATGACAAAATTCCCAGTATCAACCTTAGTTATATGTTCTAACTTTCTCTTTTAACTTCCCTGAGAATGAAAAGCAAATACGTGGACGCTGTTCAACTAGACTTTAGTGATAAAAATGAATGGATATTATCACTCTTCTATAATCATTTAGAGAGAGAGAGAGAGAGAGAGAGAGAGAGAGAGAGAGAGAGAGAGAGAGAGAGAGAGAGAGAGACTCTAAAGGTTTCATCCTAGTGGGGTAAGAATAGCCTCAAGAACCTCCAGTTTTAGCTCACTTACTTTCATCTCAAGTGGACTTCTGAAAATTTCAATTTGTCTGACAGAATACGTCAACACGTCTGCCTGTGAGTCTGGCGTAAACTTATCACATTTCCGACCTTTCCCCCAGAGACATGAGATAAACTCCAACAAAACTTGGCACATACTCTCCTTTGTTCGCACGAGGGAACCCTCTCCTTCCTAGGCGAGATAGTATGAACAAGTAAAACGAGGAAGGAGTTACTTGAAAATAATCTTCCCTAAAACTTCAGGGTCAGATATGACAGCTTTTCAATGTGTACATCCAAGATTCCGAATAAGCATGGGAACCCTATGGGTCCACAGCTTTACGCAGGAATATCTAAGGAGAAAACATCTTAAACACACACACACACACAGGGCCTCAAACTCTTCGTCAAATAAATATGAAATCTACGTGATTTTCCAACCGGTGTCCCCAAGGTATAATGAAACCTTAACAAGTGTACGAAGCTTTATATAGAAATGTAAACGAAAAATCATATTATAATATATAATACATACGCGTATACATATTGCATTTAGTAACTGCAGCAAGGTGGCTCAAGTGAGAAGTTGCGTAATGGGGTGGAGACCCTGCAAAAACCCACGTTTTATATTTTAATTGACCTCTCCTTCTCCAGGAGGCCTTGACCCCAAAAAGGTCCACAAACACCCAGGTAACAATTCCCTGTTTATGTCACTTGAGACAAACTGCAACTGAAATCCCGTTTACCTCTGATGACATAAGGGAACCATACCGATTCACTCTAACGCCATTTCATAGGCTCGAACTCAGGGAGCAACAATTGCGTCTCAAACCACAAACATGGAACCACATTAAATTAGTCAATTAACTGACACAGAAAATTCTATCTGGGCTTTGCAGATGAAGCTCTGGCAGCATGCAAAAGCTTTCAGGCAAAGAAATGACCTGAATTTCTTATCATTTACAATCAATAACCATAATCATTATCTCTTGGGAGTAGACCCTCTTTTAAAAAAGTCTTTTTAAAAAGGACTGCTGCATCAGCTCCATTAATTTTGGATGGAGTCTTCTCTATAATTTATCAAGGATTTCTCAATGTTGCTAAAACTGGCACGTTGCTTGCCAGTTTTAGCAAAAATTAAGGGAGCTGATGCTGCAATCTTTCATAATCATTATCACAATCATATATATTAATAAAATAAAATGCAAGTGTATATACAATCCCATCCATGTCACTATCTTGATCTTTCTACGAACGTCAATACTAACGAAAACGTGTTTAGGTAGATAAAACTGGTATCAGATAAATACAGTAGTTAGATAAGCTTTATTTTCTTCAGCAAATAGCCCCTTCTAGGAAAACTGTTGGCCTACTCAACACCCAACCTACAGCGAAGAAGGAAATTCTTGGGTAAAAAACACATTCAAACGTTAAAAGCGGATCTCTTGACCAACTACACCAATGATTCCTACTTTTGTACCAGTATTCAAACACACTAGACCTCTCTCCTTATTTCTCATAAAACTACACACGCACACACACACACACAATGTACAGATACAACCGTATATATATTATAGCGCCTCAGCGGCGTGGTTGGTATGGTATTAGCGTCCCACCTCGGTGGTCGCGGGTTCGATTCTCGGCCATTCCACTGAGGAGTACGAGATGTGTATTTCTGGTGATAGAAGTTCACTCTCGACGTGGTTCCGGAAGTCACGTAAAGCCGTTGGTCCCGTTGCTGAATAACCACTTGTTCCATGCAACGTAAAAAGCACCATACAAACAAACAAACAAAAATCAACCGTATATAGTATACCTCAGGGTCAAAGCACAGTGCCTGGTCAAGAGAACTGAACCCCGCCAGGCAAATCCTTTTAACCATTCCCAGTGACCTTGACCTGGGCAAATGCTGCATGGAGCGTGAGCATCTCTAACTGCATCTCAAAGTTGTGAGGCAAAATAACTGCTAATAATAACTCGATTACTCGAGATTACGACAACCAGAGTGTAATAGACAGCAGCCTAAATTTCCGAATTATTCATCAACCCATATAATTTTTTTTAATCATTGATACAATTTTCCGTATAACTGTAATATCCTTGGAATCCTGGAGCGGCAATCAATTACATCACTCTATGAGGTCGAGATTTACGACGTGACACAAAAATTGAAAAATTGAAAATAAATGCAAAAGATATATATATATATATATATATATATATATATATATATATATATATATATGTGTGTGTGTGTGTGTGTGTGTGTATTAAAAAACAAAAGCAAACAAAAAGCCAACACAGAGCAGAGGTAAAAGTCCCCACATTAAGCAGCAGCAAAAGAAAAGTGAATAACAAACGCTTGTGTAATTACGCTCTAGGGTTACGAGACGTGGTTCTCTTCCAGCAATGTCTGCTGTGTAACATTTCCTTCTTTCAATTTACAGGAGGGGAGATAATCACCTTACAGGAAGCAATAAAACCAACGCAGACACTGCAGCCTTCCCTCGCCATAAGCCAGAGGAAATGTTTTACCACACACACCACCGAGTCTTACTATTTTTCTAATAATGTACACAAAAAGATACTTAAAAAGGTGCCCGTTTACTAAGCAATAAAAGTCACTCTGGAGACGCGTCAGCAATGAAGCAAAATTTTTAGAAAGCTAAACTGACTTTTTACAACTTAATTGCTTGTAGCACATTTGCTTACGACAAAACACTGAACATTTTATGGCATTTTTTTTTTATTTTTATTTTTTTTCATTGTTAACTTGACATTCCTGTGATAAGGCGGGATGGGCCTACCTCTCTCTCTCTCTCTCTCTCTCTCTCTCTCTCTCTCTCTCTCTCTCTCTCTGAACGGAAAGATATGTGGAAATTAGTGTAAAGAGGCATAAGAGTATGAAACTCTCTCTCTCTCTCTCTCTCTCTCCTCTCTCTCTCTCTCTCTCTCTCTCTCTCTCACAAAAGAAATATTTGACACATTTACTATGTAAAATGGACATGAAAGAAATTTAGCAACGCTGAGTAAGACGCATGGTGATTTGAGAAAATTAAGATCACGTCGAATCATATAACACATAAATAAGAATATGATGCAGTCAGAGAATACAAGTGCATCCAAATACATTACAATCAACATAACGTTAAAAACAATAAAAAAAAATTGGTATTAAAACACACTGGGAATGACTACAAATAACTACTGTATGTAAATGCAGAATCAAGAAACATGGAAACTACATTCTGCGCATAACTCAACGTAGCAGCTTTCCTATATAGACAAAAAGACAATGGATTCTTTGGCCCTGTAAGAAATACTTCTTTGAGATAAGGAAAAAAAAAATAATAATAAAATAAAAAACTTCTTTGTGGTCAGAAGCTTCTGATAAAGAGAGCTTCCCGTACTATGCATCGAATTGCCGACCTCCCCCCCCCCCACCCCCCCCCACCCCCCCCCCCACAAACAGACACCTTTCGTGCATCACACCCTTTCAACGTGAACCGAGTGGCTGGTTTCTCTCTCTCTCTCTCTCTCTCTCTCTCTCTCTCTCTCTTCTTCTTCTCTTCTTTCTTTCTTTCTTCCAAAACGGTTTCATTTCGCGAGTACGTACAAACCTAAACACAATTACCTTCGAACACAAGCTGCCTCGAAATGTTTAGGTAACTAAAAAGCGTCCAAGCAACGCCATGCACTTCAGCTATAGCCTGTGAACGTGACCATTACTGTTGTTTGACTTTTTCTTTTTTACTAATCCTTCATTTCATGGGAAAGTCTTTTTTTTAATTATTCTTCATTTCATGAGAGGAGATAAGAAGGTCCTGACTGGGCGGGCAACGAAACTCCCTTGGGAGGTGAGTCATAAGAATTAGCAGAATGGCATTATTATTATTATTATTATTATTATTATTATTATTATTATTATTATTATTATTATTATTCCGAAGATTAATCCTATTCATATGGAATAAGCCCACAGAGTACATTGACTTGATATTCAAGCGTCCAAAGAATATGTAGTTCATTCAAATTAGTAATGAGGTGGTAATGGAAAAATAAAGGAGATCAATTATTAGAAAAAACAGATAGCTTAACATAATAATACACGAATAAAACTGTAGGTAAATGATCGAAATACAAGGAGAATTGTATCAGTGTAGTAATGCACTGCATCTTCCAACAGTGAAGAAAGCACCAGCCATTCGTCTCAAGACTTAGTCCGCAGGAATGTGGGCAAACAAAAACAGCGAAATATCCAAAATTAAGAAAGGATTTATCACCAATTTTTGTCTCTTCTATCATTACGGCCGGACAATGTAAAAGAGAAAAAATACAATAACAACAACAACTTGAAGATGAAAATAGATAAAAAGATTCTCTGAAGGGTTTTAAGGCTGTTTAGCATCGCGACATCAAAGGTCATTGAGGGTAAAATAATTTGCTGAAAAGAAATACTTAAAACTGAATGAATTCAATGCCATAAAAAACTATGGAAAATGATAGTTCTTACAAAGACCACCTCCTCAATTATTAAGTTTAAAAACGCCAAACTTGGTAAGGAATTAGAACAGGAGTATAAACCTTAGGCCTAGGGGTTTTTTTTCTAAGGGCTGCTCCTATGGGTAAGAGCCCGTGCTGGCATAAGGGCAGCTTAATCTTCAACAACAAAGGCCAAAGGCTTATTCAATAAACGCTAGGACCTATGAGGTCATTCGGCGCTGAAAGGGAAATAGAGGGCAAAGGTTTGAAAAATGCAACATGAGGAAAAAGTTGATCTATGAAACAATTGTTAGGAGGTGGAAAGTGGGATGGAATCAAGTTAATATGAACAGAGGCACAGTAAGAAGGACTGAAAGGGGTTGCAGATAGGGGTCGAAGGGAGGACGCTGCACAGAACTTTAAAAGTAATAATGCCTACAGAGCACCGCATGAGGTGCACTGACGGCACGAACCCCCTACGGAGACGGAGAGACCTTTCAAACCTTTCCAAGCGAGACGACATATCAATCAATGATTGTATACCGCTTGCTATCGATAACATAATGATAACATAGCCCATAAAATGGGAAAGTATTCCCGAAACGTAGGTGTAAATAAAAATAAGAAATGATCTCCAGTCTTCTCGCTACGTACTGAGAGGGAGAAACATGACTCCTAAGGCTTAGTTAGCCACTGAAATATATATGCACCTGATCAAAAACCAGGGCGTAGGGAATGTCCTGACGTGGCAATCGATGCTTTTAGTATTTACATTCAAGATCAATATAACACTGAAACCTGCCCAAGGCTTTCCATTCAGGGTAGGATGTAACAATGCACAAAGCAATTAAAGGTGAGTCAAATTCTATAAAAAAAATTAAACATAAAACGAAATAAATAATTAAAGCATGATACTCTTACGTTACTCTAAAGCTACTACTATAGTATTAGTATCGGTTGCATCACTTACGGTAATGGATGTTAGTTAAACTAATATTACAAATAACGTAAAAAGAACATCGACATGACGGTAAATATATATATAAAAGAACATTTTTTTAATCAAGTCACGGGTAAAGGCCACACAGCACTATAGCGTGTAATGACAGTCATCAGTGAAAGCGAGGTCTATACTGAACTGACGATGGCAGTCAGACGACCTGCGTGCGACGCCAAAATTGATAAAACTATTGTGCAGTATACATATTACAACGGGCTAACACTCACTCACACATGCTGGCTAAACAAACACATAAACAAACAAACAGACATAAACAAACAAACATGAACAAACAGGCTCTCAATAATTCAGGCAGCAACGTGTTTACACATAGGTCGTGCTAACACTTGCTCACTCATGCTAAACCAACAAACAGACAAACTGACAGACAAACAAACAACCAAACATGAACAAACTGCCAGTGAACACAACAGGCTCTGAATTTCAGCATCACAGTGTTAAGATACATCGTGCTAACACTCGCTCACTCTTGCTAGCGAAACAAACAGACAAGCAGACAGAAAACAAACATGAACAAACTCAATCCCAGGCAGATAACCTCAGCAACTGCAGCAGCCATCTTCACGGGAAGGTTATTAGCCAAACGGCATTCCAAACTGCCTGTAATTCTGCCCAGGGCGCATCTAGGATTTTGCGATCAGCCTCAACAACTGGATGATAGGAATACGAATTGTATGGCGTCTTTTATGACGTACTTCTCGATTTTGAACTGTGGTCAATCAAATGTATGTACAGTAAATGCTTATATATATAATATATAATATATATATATAGATATATATAATATATATATATAATATAGTATGTATATAATATATATGTTATATATATATATATATATCTAATTTGCTAACAAGTAATGGTACGTTCCACGATTTCAAACTGACGCTATCAAAAAACACAGTAGTACTCGTGTGAAGTTAACAACAAGTGTGTGTATATGTAGATATATATATATATATATATATAATATATATATATATATATATATAAATATATATATATATATATATATATATATATATACATATATTATATATATATACATATATTATATATACATATATATATCTATATATATATATATATATATATATACATATATATACATACATATATTATATATATATATATATATATATATATATATCTAATATATATATATATATATATATATAAGTGCGAGGGTGGACCAGGGAAACCAATTAATTCCAAAATATTTCTTTACTTCCGACGTTTCGTAATAATTTCTTTATTACATCATCAGGGATCTGTTGAATAATGAATACATTACAAAACAAAAAAAGGTACCATAAAAACTTAAAATTTCATTAAAGAAAATTAAATTTCAATACATTACAGCTAAAAACACACACACACATACAAAAGAACCAAAAGCCGCTGACCAACCTGCTTTTGATATATGTATGTGTGTGTATATATATATATATATATATATATATTATATATATATATATATAATATATATATATATTATATATTATCCTATATATGTAAACATGTGCCAATGACTTACCGAAACTTTAGATAACGCTACAGGATTTAGCAAACATTATCATTAACGAAACAAATTTCAGGTAAGATGCATATCAAGACCAAACAAATTACCTTCATACAATGAAACACAAATCCCAAATCGCCAGAGATCTCTGCTTTGACTTCACAGTTCTGGCACAAGAATGCCCCCAACCCCCCACCCCCCTAAAAATGTAATTATCATAACCTTTTCCAAGGTCAAATATTGTACCTGAACTACGAAGATCAGATAAGATATCTCTGGTGATTCATCTGAACTGTCCAGACAATGCAGATAAACTACAGATGGGCGAATTCTTTACAGAAACACATTTTACAGAAATGAGAGAGAGAAGAGAGAAGAGAGAGAGAGAGAGAGAGAGAGAGAGAGAGAGAGAGAGAGAGGGTTCGCGACTTCGCTAATTATTACATTTATTATTATCTATACAGATTTGAATAGGAAAAATTTAAGACACCCAATTTTTCATCGTCAGTATTTTCCCCATAAAAAAAATTAAGACAAAACATTCTTCAAAACACAGGAAAAATGTAAGATTATATTTCACCAAACGAGCACCCATAAATCATCACTAACCAGAGGCGTCAAGCAGGCTTGCATGATTTTTTTTCTTACTTTTTTTAGTGGCCAAGGCTTTCGTGCTTAATAAAATATATACCACGAAATAAATATCTCAATATAGCTGGAGACTGGGTGCTCACTCCCACATACCAACAACACCCCCGATAACAACAGTCCTCAGAGAGAGAGAGAGAGAGAGAGAGAGAGAGAGAGAGAGAGAGAGAGCTGCACGCAAACCTGCAGTCACGTGAGGAAATAGGTTTCCGTAAGACACTGGGTCATCATTCGCTCCTTCGGTGTAACTGTGAGAACAATAAATAATAATAATAATAATAATAATAATAATAATAATAATAATAATAATAATAATAATAAGATGGAAAGAACCCCTCTTTTAAACATATCTTATTAAAAGTAATTGCTACCTCTGCTGCGTTAATGTTATAAAGGTTCTTCTCTATTTTCTGGACCTTTATAAAATTAACGCAGCTGAGGTAGCAATTACTTTTAACAATAATAGTAACTAAAAAACGAAACATGAAAGAAACCGGGAAAGAAAACATCATCAATTTCCCATTAAAATCACATTAAGAAGAACAATGTGAATGCATAATAATGCATACACAGAAAGTTAAAGAACAAATATATGAATGCATGTATAAACACACACACACACAAAAATTACATTAAAAAACATCAACTGACAAGCGTTGGGATGGATACGTGACATTTTAACAATCACCGAAGAAAAAAACCTACAATTGTTGCAGAGTAAACAAAGCTCAGATAAAATAACAGCGATCACACACACGGGTGTTTTTTTTTCTTGCGCAATGGAGTCCTTCGCGTGTGTACGACTTTCTCAGGCCTAAATCAGGACCACAGAGTAATCAAGAGCTTAAAAAAAAATGACACTATTAAGATGAAAAACATAATAGGCTACCATAATAAGTCGTAGAAAGACTGCGGACGATCATGTACTTGGTCACAAACTAAAAAAAGCAACAAAAAATGTTTCCGCGCAATCAAGTTTTCTGTACTGCATCGTATTATTAAGGCCACCCAAAATACGTAGATCTATCTTTCGGTGGTGGTGGCCTGGCTCTAGATATCGTTGCCGGACGCACGACTCTAGCTAACTTTAACCTTAAGTAAGATACAAACTACTAAGGCTACAAGGCTGCAATTTGGTAAGTTTGATGAATGGAGGGTGGATGATCAACATACCAATTTGTAGCCCTCTAGCCTCAGTAGTTTTTAAGATCTGAGGGCGGACAGAAAAAAGTGCGGACGGACAGACAAAGCCCACGCAATAGTTCTCTTTTCAGACAACTAAAACATAACAAGTAGAAAGACTGCGATTACGTATAAAATATATTAAAATAATTCAGTATACTGCAGAATCAGGCTAAATTCATACATATATCGTTGTGTCAACTTGCTCTCTCTTCATCACATATATGTCAACTTGCTGTTCATGGCTAATGTCATTCACTTGTACCACTTGGCTGTCAGTATAACCGTAATTACCAAGGCACCGAAACCACAATAACCACTCTCCGACCACGAATAAATGAGAATACAAAAGAGAGAGAGAGAGAGAGTCTGGAAAACTGAATTAATCCTGGCATGAGGAAAAACTAGTCTCGGGTTGGCAGATGTAACAAAGGCAAACCTGTACAAAATAGAGAGAGAGAGTTACAAGGATTAAGATGTCTCAAAGACTTGTTAGTCCATCCTAAGAGGAGACATCGTGTGCTCACTTATCTGTAGGAGCATGTTTTGCTGTGCATTCATAGTGTCCTAATGAGAGAGAGAGAGAGAGAGAGACTGGAAAACCGAACTAATCCTGGCGAAAAAAAAAACACACACACACAGCTTTAAGTTGCAAGTAAGTATGGCTCATTTATGCAAGACACGCGCCTGGGAGGATATGCCGGATGGAGCAAGCAACGAATTGACTCAACTCTGAGAGAGAGAGAGAGAGAGACAAATTAATACTAGTGGGGACAAAAAATCAAAATTAATCTTCAGTTTAAAAAAAATACCGACCGCACATCTGCACAAAAATGAGAGAGAGAGAGAGAGAGAGAGAGAGAGAGAAGAGAGAGAGAAAATATGAACTGCGCTAAAGCAAAATCCACCCAATGGGGTAAAAACCGACGTCAGATAACGCAAGAAAACACCTACTGCAGCGACGACCTGAGGAAATCCACACTCGCGAGCTGTCAATGTAAATGCATTATTATCAAACACTCGTGCAACGTTGAGCAACATCAAAGCCTTGACTGGATTATCATCATCATAAACATAAAAACATAGTCACCATCAACAACATAGTACGCCATGAAATCATGTCAACTCCCTCTGGGAGGGACTGAAGCTAAGATCCGAAGCTGGCAAATGACTTCTTTCCTGACCCCAGAGATTATCGCCCGAGGTAATTGCCTTCAGTTATTAGGATGGAAGGCACACGGAAATTTGTAACGAGATCATGGCAACGATGGAAGATGAGAATGGTAAGTGGTAAATGTGGACACACAGGAGTAATAAGTAAAAAAAAATATTAAAATCTTTCATTACCAATTATAATTTGTAAACAAAGCGCTCGCACTTGAATACATTCAAGCAATTTTTAATGTACATGTGTATTTATCTTTTTATAATTGAAATTATCATTATTACCATTATTCCTGTTCATTTCAGCAATTACTACATCATCCTTCACTTGGTAAAGGATATAACGACGACGTTATAAGCTTCGAGAAGTACCTATGGAGCACGCACTCAACGGAAAAAAACCAACTGCATATAAAATACTTCTTGATGTAAGGAGATCTACGTACTGCCATAATATCATTTATCTGAATTATTAAGTAAGCAGGCAAGCCATTTGCGATTCCGGCACAGGGACCCGAGACCAGGAGCCCGAAACCAGAGACAGAGGACCAGGGACCAGGGACCAGGGACCAGGGACCAGAGACCACAGATCAAAGACCAGAGACCAAAGACCAAGGACAGAGACCTGGGATCAGAAACCAGAGACCAAGGACCAGGGACCACAAACCAAAGATCTGGGTTCAGAAATCAGAGACCAAGGACCAGGGACCACCGACCACCGGAGACCAGGACCCAAGGACCGATCTAAGCCGCCGCCGCCGTACTACCAAAACTTGTGCCATTAACAGTTAATAGGTTTTACAATTTTAATCCGTATTAGCCATGTGATGCTAAACATGAGCGTGTCTCTCTCTCTCTCTCTCTCTCTCTCTCTCTCTCTCTCTCTCTCTCTCTCCTCTCTCCCCAAAAACTGACGTAGTTCCATGCTTACTTTACAATTCCGTGCGTGTGTGTATGTGACTGCCCGCCTTTTACTATTCACCGAGTCTCCCAGTAGAGGAAAGAACGCTTACTAAAATACACAAATAACTGAATCCCGTTAACGAAGTACTACCTATGACGTCTACTGAAGGTGTTACTGACAGCAAACGCGAATGAATACGAATGATCTCGGCATCGACGTCTTACTTCCTTGAATGGCTGGCTATTGACGAACAAGACCGATTCGGTTCTGCAATTCTGATAGCATCGAACTACACCGACTGAATCGATGCTCAAGATCTTTTCACAGATGCTGAGGATTCTACTCAGAAAGTCAGAATGAAAAGAGGCAAGACAGCAGAAATACCAACGACTACTGCTGTGCATATTTAAATTAGACCTGTAGCTGAAATTAAATGTCTGGGATTGAACCACACGCCTTGAAAATACGAGCCTCAACATCAGCTTAAAAGAAAAAAAAAAAAAAAAAAAAAAAAAAAAAAAAAAACGAGATTCGTCCAAGGATCTGTGTATGAATATATAATATATATATATATATTATATAATATATATATATATATATATTATATATATATATTATGTAATATATATATATATTATATATATATTATATATATATATATATATATTAATATAACATAGTAATCATATATATCTAGAGATGGGATTTCAATAAAACTAAGAAGAACAGAAATAAAGAGGACACAGCATAAGCACAGAGATGAAACAGACCAATGTAAGGAGTAATAATGATCCAGTAAGTATTCCAGTCGTTTAGAAACACTATCTCATGCAGGTTCTCTTGATCGGAAATTGAATGAAGGAATAACAACACAAATCACACAATTGGCAGGATAAATAGACCGCAGACGAAAGAAGGATTATACCTCGCTGACGGATGAGATACGAGCCTCAGTGTGACATTAAGAAAACTGCAGACACTCCATAATTAAATGAAACAATGATTAGGGGAAATGTACTACAGTAGATTCACATCAACCGTGCATTTGATGTCTAGGCGAGTCCCTCACGACGCTCCTGATTGGCTGTTGATAAGCCAATGGCAGGGCTGGAAAATCTTAGTCTCTCTCGACAGTTCACATGGGTAGGATCTATGTTCCACCTCTCCTGAGGGCTACGTCTTTTAAAAGTATCCCTCTGGAGAGGTGGAACATACATCCTCCCTATGTGAACTCTCGAGAGACTGAGGAGAGTTTCCAGCCCTGTGATTGGCTTATCAACAGTCAATCAGGAGCGTCATAAGGGACTGGCCTAAACATCATCTGCACAGTTGATGTGAATCTACTATAGTTCATAATAGCGTGAGCATTTTCTTCGCCCATTTGAAATGAATGGTACTTAATTGTGTGTATCAATCGTCGTCAATACAGTTCGACTTAACACTTTCAAGACTGCCACGCGAGTCTCCGGTAGACCTTGACCCGAGAGGATCATTGCAGCGATTATATAGATAATTATTTATCCTTTCAGAGCAGCGATTATATATACAGTCTTTATCCCTTCGGTGCAGCGATTCTATACAGAATTTGCTCTAAAATTTAGGAGAGTCAGGATATGTAAAGTTGAATGTGCTATAATTCTATGGACATTCAACGCACTTTGTAGGAGCTGTCTCCTTCTTCACTTGCAATATTGACTGATTATGGCTAATCAAGCTGGCGTCACAACATTCTAGGTTATTGACGAGTGATTCAACTAATTAGTACGTTGGAACTTCCTCGAAATGACGTACTAAACAGTTATTATTATTATTATTAAAAAATCCTCATAGTAGCACGAGTCTTCAAATGGAAAAACAAATCCACAGTTATGTAAATGTACATATATTTAAATCTAAAACTTTAAGGATAGCTTTCGGGAATCACTTCGGTTCCCCTTATTAATCTCTTGAAAAGGGGAATCGAACAGATTCCCGAAAGCTATCCTTAAAGTTTTAAGTTTAAATATATGTACATTTACAAAACTGTGGATTTGTTTCTCCATTATCATTTTTATTAGATGAAACTTAGTTGCATGGAACAAGCACACCAAAGGGGCCACCGACTTGAAATTCAAGCTTCCAGACAGTTTTAATCTCCCACTGCAGCAGGGAAGTTATTATTTTTTTTTTCTACAGAGAAATAAAACTCGAAATCTTTGAATCTTTGGGGAAACAAAATGACATGAAAATCGTACTGGCTCGATTGAAATCTCCTTTATCTCGCTGGCTTTTTCTGCGCCACTATAATTGAGTCATCCTCCGGAAGGGGAGAGAGAGAGAGAATGGAGAGAGATGAGGAGAGTAACCATGTCAAATTAAGTTTGATGGTTAATGTTTTTTTTTCAACTTTCATACATAGTTTACACGGCAGAGAGAGAGAGAGAGAGAGAGAGAGAGAGAGAGAGAGAGAGAGAGAGAGAGAGAGTCAACGAATGAAACCACTGCAATACATCAATTGGGATCAGCCCCTGACAAACAAGAGGAGGCAGCGGGCGGCGATTCAGTGATGGATAAACCTGGAAGAATTTCGTTCTTAAAAAAAAAAAAAAAAAAAAAAAATCCGAGACTAACTGCGAATGACGTTTAGTATAGTAAGGTCAACACACATCGTGTAGAGAGATCTGCGCGGCTCTGCTTGCGTTCCACCTGTTCTTTTGAAGAATGAAAAACAGCATGAACATGAGAGTAAGAAATTAACCCAAATAAAAGTGGCAGACTGATTCAGTCTCAAAGTCTACATAAAAAGAAAGAAAAAAAAACATTAGTGTGAACTGTTTCACTGACTTGAACAGGAATTGCATAAGAGAAAATATGCCCACCCCCCAAAAAACGGTATAGACTTATTCAAAATCGAAGGAATTATATAGGAGAAAATATGCGGCCCCCCAAAAAAAAGAAAAAAAAAAGTATAGACGGATTCAAAGTCGAAGGAATTGCATAGGAGAAAATATGCCCCCCAAAAAATAAATAAAATAAAAATAAAGGTATAGATTGATTCTAAGTCTAGATAAAAACATTATATTACGAATTGTGCCACTGACCTCTATACGAATTGCATACGACAGAAAACATGCCCAAATAGCAAAAATAACTATGTGGATATACGATTAATAGCAATAGAGAGCCGTTTCCGATATCAGTCACCCGGTTGAACGTTAAATTTGCCAAGGGCCTCGATGCTTCGACTTGCTGAACTATCCTCCTGCCGGACAAGGTGGTCCAGTCCAAAAATTTGGGCAATGCAGCTTTGAAGTAGACACCGATTCCCAGCTGTAATGTATTTAACTGAACTATGAGATGACCTTAAACAGAATGCAATCTCTCTCGAAAGTAGTCTGCATATACCTAGGAAATATTTATAGAATCTATTGGTCGTTTTTTTACCAGATACGCATGTCATTTTCTTGATGGCAGAATGCCCTCTTTAACTTCAGAGAATTCTCCACACTTTCTGGATACGCTTGTCACTACAAAGCCTTAGCTCAACAAGCAAATGTGAATCATTCTGATGTCGGCTCCCGCACCCACAGTATCAGAGGAGGTCACATTGCCGGCAACCTGACCTAGTCAGGTCGGGCCAGATAAAAAACGTGACCACGTTCTGATACGCCAGATGTAGGTCCGAATCTTGCTACGGACATCAGGATTATTCACATTATTTGTTTGTAGATCTAAGGTTCTGTAGTGACAAGCGTATATCCTACAACATCCCGCCCCCCTCTCTAAAAAAAAAAAAAAAAAATTACATGCAAACGTATCTGGTAAAAAGCGACCAGTTGATTATATATATATATATTATATATATATATATATATATATATATAATATATATATATATATATATATATATATATATATATATATATATTTATATATATATATATATTATATATATATATATATATATATATATATATAATATATAAATGAGATAGCCAGAAAAGTGATTATGACTTCGAATTATGGCATCTCCTGCAATCTTTTTCCCCCTTTTAATTTTTTTTTTTATTAAGATTTAGTTCCTGAAAAAACAAACTATTGTGTCGGCTATGTCTGTCCGCCCTCAGATCTTAAAACTACGAGACTAGAGGGCTGCAAATTGGTATGTTGATCATCCATTATCCAATCATCAGACATAGTTGCAGCCCTCTAGCCTCAGTATTTTTTTTTATTGAAGGTTAAATCTAGTCATAATCGTGTGTCTGGCATCGTGTGTGTGTGTGTGTGTGTGTGTGTGTGTGTGTGTGTGTGTGTAATATATACATATATATATATATATATATATATATATATATATATATATATATATATATATATATATATATATATATATATATATTATATATGTGTGTGTGTGTGTGTGTGTGTGTGTGTATAATGCAGCTGACTTCAATTTTATGGAATCTTCTTTACTTTTTCTCCCTTGTTAATTTTTGATCATCAGTTTTTTTTAATTAAAGCAGTCTACTTGTAAACCAGCGTGACGCATTGCTGGTTCGGTTGCCACCTGGCTACACCAACCTAGAAGACATCTCACCTGGGAAGTCTCGAGTATAATTACAAACAGGTCATCATATAACGCCCGGGGAGATTACATTGCTCAGAGAGGAATCAGACGTGACTGAATTGAGCTTAGGCCGAACAGACAAAGTGAACTGGATTGACGTTTCCATGGTTGCCATAGACTTCGTATTTCTAAGGCGGATACCGCTGTAAGAAGGTCTAATAAGAGATGTAAGGAAAACAAATGCATGCATATATATATATATATATATATATATATATATATATATATATATATAATATATATATAGATATGTGCAATCTATTACACGCACACACACACATATATATATATATATATATATATATATATATATATATATATATATATATATATATATATATATATATATATATATATATATGTGTGTGTGTGTGTGTGTGTGTGTGTGTTGTGTGTGTGTGTGTGTGTGTGTGTGTGCGCGCGTGTGTGTTATAGATTGCACATATCTATTTGCAAGTGGAATATTTCCATGACCTACGATAATACTTTATTTGGTAGGCATCCCATTACTGCTCAGTATTCATTAAGCGTGATGTTTCTCGTTCAACAATTAACTTTTTGATGATTACAAGAAATTACACACACACACACACACACACACACACACACACATATATATATATATATATATATATATATATATATATATATATAATTAATTACTGTAATTAATCATAGTCAGTAGCTAGATGAGGAAGACCGGACCTTATTCTGCTTGAGGTGGGCAACACCAGATCAAGCATTTATCATAGGCCATAGAGAGACAGAAGCTCCGCTTATAAAAAAGCGAAGTTCATGAAAGAAAAGACTCTTCATGTATTACAATTACACTCCGATACTCTCAGGAGAAATCTAACCTTAGAGACAGGACTCGTTAATCTAAATCCCAAAACATAATTCTTCAAAGTTGTATGGATAACAGATCCCGATCCTAACCAGACCAAGGAGGGAATAATTCTCCTCAGAGGCTTCTCCCCCGGAGGAAGGCGGGTTTCCCGCAAGGCTTGCGAAGCAGGCCTGAGGATGGACTCACCCCAGCGGCTAAAGGTCAAAGGATCCCGATCCTAACCATCCCAAGGAGGGAATAATTCTCCTCAGAGGCTGCTTCCCCGGAGGAAGGCGGGTTTCCTGCCAGGCTGGGGAAGCGGGCCTGAGGATGGACTCACCGCAGCGGCTAAAGGCCAAAGGATCCCGATCCTAACCAGCCCAAGGAGGGAACAACCCTCCTCAGAGGCTGCTTCCCCGCCCGCCAGGCTGGGGAAGCGGGCCTGAGGATGGAGCCCATTGCAAGCGGCTAAAAGGCCAAAGGATCCCCGTCCCAATCCCTAACTAAGCCCATGGAGGGAAACAGTCCTCTTCAAGCTGCTTCCCCGGACGCCAGGCTGGGGAAGCGGGCCTGAGGATGGACCCATTGCAGCGGCTAAAGGCCAAAGGATCCCGATCCTAACTAGCCCATGGAGGGAACAATCCTCTTCAGAAGCTGCTTCCCCGGAGGAAGGCGGGTTTCCCGCCAGGTTGGGGAAGCGGGCATGAGGATGGACACACTGCAGCAGCTAAAGGCCAAAGGATCCTTATCCTAACTAGCTCATGGAGGGAACAATCATCCTCAGAGGCTGCTTTCCTGGAGGAAGGCGGGTTTCCCACCAGGCTGGGGAAGCGGGCCTGAGGATGGACCCACCGCAGTGGCTAAAGGCCAAAGGATCCTGATCCAACTGCAGCGGCTAAATGCCAAAGGATCCCGATCCTAACCAGCCCATGGAGGGAACAATCCTCCTCAGAGGCTGCTTCCCCGGAGGAAGGCGGGTTGTGATGGTAATTGCTTCATAGTAAAGGAAGTTAAAGGAAAGGAGAACGCATTTTCGAGAATTTCGGCAGTAAGGAAGCTTTCGCGCCCGTGTTGGAGGCGTCTGTCCTCGCGGCTGTTCTGGAATCGTTGGGCGTGTTGTGGAGTGCAACACACGCCTAAGTGGCGGGAGAAATGCCGCAATTTCTGATGCAATACCTCGTCTAGATTAATCTAAGGGTTTCTAGTAATCTCGGGAGGCTGTGACGTTCGCCGTAAGCTCCGCCCCCAGAATGCCGTATAAATACGACTGACGAAGTAGCAGCAGGAAGAGGAGGAGAGATCGTAAAAAAGAGACTCCAGTCAGTAACAGAGAGATATCCTCAGTACGAGCCACAGATCAGATTATCAGTGAGAGATCAGCAGCAGCAGAGATCATCCGTGAGATACAAGAAAAAGGAACCAACGAAGGATCAGAAGATTTGTTCGAGAGTTGGTTGGATATTGGTCTAGTCATCTTCAGGAGTGGACGAATTATCTCGTGTTATCTCGACGTCGAACAGACTTCAGAGAAGAAAAGGTCCTGCTAGAGGTTTTGGGTAGTTCCTGCCTTTCAAGTAGACTAGTTTCTGCAATACGGAATCAAGAGAACGTCTGCAATTGCCGCTTTACTTTTGGA
Source organism: Macrobrachium nipponense (assembly GCF_015104395.2). Taxonomy (NCBI): domain Eukaryota; kingdom Metazoa; phylum Arthropoda; class Malacostraca; order Decapoda; family Palaemonidae; genus Macrobrachium; species Macrobrachium nipponense. The sequence goes on along the minus strand of NC_087208.1, from coordinate 52,187,639 downwards.
GAAGCCATCGCTTTGAATTACCAAATTGACTAGTAAGTATTTGAATTGCCTCACTGTTCCCCCAGTTCATGCACTGTAAGATTCTGTCTTTTTATGTGAATAGGAGATACCATTCTGCATTTACCTTTGTTAGTAAGCTTGTACATAAACCTTTGTTGTGTTAGTGTTTTTTTTTTTATTATTTCATATCGAACCTGAAGCGGACCTCCCTCAGAGGCCGTAATATTGTGTCGACCTTTAACCAGGATATTTCGACACCGTAACACGGGTTTCCCGCCAGGCTGGGGAAGCGGGCCTGAGGATGGATCCACCGCACCGGCTAAAGGCCAAAGGATCCCAATAACTAACCAGGCCCAAAGGAGGCGGGACAACTTTCCCTCAGAGGCTGCTTCCACAGAGGGGAAGCCGGGTTCCGACAGGATGGGGAAGTGGGTTAGGGGTTGAGGATGGACCCCAAACTAGAGGCTAAAAAGGCCAAAGGATCCCAATCCTAACCAGCCCAAGGAGGGAACAATCCTTCTCAGAGGCTGCTTCCCCAGAGGAAGCCGGGTTTCCCGACAGGCTGGGGAAGTGGGTCTGAGGATGGACCCACCACAGAGGCTAAAGGCCAAAGGATCCCGATCCTAACCAGCCCAAGGAGGGAACAATCCTCCTCAGAGGCTGCTTCCCCGGAGGAAGGCGGAATTCTCACCAGGCTGGGGAAGTGGGCCTGAGGTTGGACCCACTGCAGCGGTTAAAGGCCAAAGGATCCCGATCCTAACCAGCCCAAGGAGGGAACAATCCTTCTCAGAGGCTGCTTCCCCGGAGGAAGGTGGGTTTCCCGCCAGGCTGGGTAAGCGGGCCTGAGGATGGACCCACCACAGAGGCTAAAGGCCAAAGGATCCTGATCCTAACCAGCCCATGGATGGAAAAATCCTTCTCAGAAGCTGCTTCTCTGAAGGAAGGCGGGTTTCCCGTCAGGTTGGGGAAGTGGGCCTGAGGATGGACCCACCACAGAGGCTAAAGGCCAAAGGATCCCGATCCTAACCAGCCCATGGAGGGAACAATCCTCCTCAGAGGCTGCTTCTCTGGAGGAAGGCGGGTTTCCCGCCAGATTGGGAAAGTGGGCCTGAGGATGGACCCTCCACAGAGGCTAAAGGCCAAAGGATCCTGATCCTAACCAGTCCACAGAGGGAACAATCCTCCTCAGAGGCTGCTTCCCCGGAGGAAGGCGGGTTTCCTACCAGGCTGGGGAAGTGGGCCTTAGGATGGCCCCACCACATAGGCTAAAGGCTAAATGATCCTAATCCTATCTGGCCCATGGATGGGAAAATCCTTCTCAGAGGCTGCTTCCCTGAGGAAGGCAGGTTTTCTGACAGGCTTGGGAAGTGGACCTTAGGATGGCCCCTCCACAGAGGCTAAAGGCCGAAGGATCCTGATTCTATCCAGCCAGTTTCAGCGCCGAGTGAGCCCATAAGTTCCAGCGCTTGGCCGTTGACCTTGGTTCCCAAATTAATGAGGACGAGGAAATGGTCACAGCTGTGAGTGAGACGACTCCCATCCTTGATTTCACTTTCATACAATTAGGCTGCAGATTTTATAGGAGCATGTCATCACTGACTGGAAAATCTGGACTTGAAAATAAGTATCTTTTCCTTCCATGGTTTTTGCCAGGTCAGGGGACGCCACTATAAGTTAGGTTAGGTAAATAAGTATCTTCTCCCTCCACGATTGTTGCCTGGTCAGCATACGCGTCCCTAAGTTTGGTTAGGTAGATAAGATCTGGTTAGGTCAGGACCTGGCATTATTGGAAAAGGTTATGTCCATTTACGTATAAAAGAAAGCTGTCCCGGTCGAAGACTGAAGGGGAATCAGCCCGCTCCACTTGAGAAAAGTTATACCTTTAAAAATGCTTATTGGTCGTTGATAATGTGAATTTGAGTCAATATGCTAATATTTGCGGTGAAAGCTTTCTCAGAAAATGTAGTAGAGGAAGGAAAGATCTTGGCCGTTTCATTTCCAGCCTTCCAAGATATCTGGTCGAACTGGAATATCTGCTGGAATATCCGCGAGGTCATGTCTAGATGCGAACTATTTAATTCCCAGAGAGAGAGAGAGAGAGAGAGAGAGAGAGAGAGAGAGAGAGAGAGAGAGAGAGAGAGAGAGAGATCTATATATTTGCAATTCAGTGGATGATATTGCATAATTTCCTCTCAAAAAATTAGCGAGTTGCAATTATATAAGAAAACTCATGAGCCATTGCAGCAACAGCAGCAGCAGCAGACTTTGTTATGCGGAGTTACCCACCATGCATTGACTTTTAATTGAAGTTTGTATGATAATAGGCCATACATGCTGTTCAGAGGGCGATAAATCATCTCGGTCACGAAACTGTCTTCCGCTGGGGATGACAGGTGACAACCGCCTCATTGAATTTTCATTGGTCTGAGGAGCAGTCAAGTTGGTAGTAGTAGTAGTAGTAGTAGTAGTAGTAGTAGTAGTAGTGTGTGTGTGTACATAGTATATATATACATATACATACATGCGCATATACTGTTCAATCTATGTCCCTATCTAACTATATATCTAATATGTGTTGCATACGTACGCTGTAAATGAATCGCAGAAATATGGAACATGATGACTTTATAAATAAAGACAAATTCCACGAAGGAAACAGAGACGATGGAGGCCTGCAAGGCCTTTCGAAATCTTGTCCTTTCCTTCGTGGATTTTGTCTTTATTTATACATACATACATACAAACATACTATAGGAAAATTAAGTTAACAGTTTCTTGCAGCACAGATAATTATATATGCAACCCGTATAATGATACATAATGAAATGGATGATCAGGTAGAGGTAGCCCACTCGTATTGTCGTTAACGTTATACTCTCTCTCTCTCTCTCTCTCTCTCTCTCTCTCTCTCTCTCTCTCTCTCTCTCTCAAACAAACAAGCAAAACAAACAAACAAACCAACAAACCTCTTCAGTTCGGTATATGGTGCTCTAGGCAACTTTTTTAAAAATCTTGGTTGCGTCATTAATGAGCGGTTATTAAGCTTAATGGGTATATTATGAATAAATCAATATGTAGAGCTGCGTATATGTATGCATGTTAATAAGCTCGGGTTTATTGTTTGGGTGTGACATTGTTAACATTTAGTCTTACAGTGTGTTTTGTTCCAATTCTTTGTTGGTTTCCTTCCCTGGTGTGAATATGAACGGAACATCTCACGAACGACTGAACAAATTGTGATGTCAACACGACACCTTTATTCATTATATGACCTCGAAGTGTTTTGGAGAAATCTGCCCACCCATTTTCTCACGATTAAAGCTCTGGGTACGGGAGCGGACATCAGAATTATTCACATTTGCTTGTAGAGCTAAGGCTTTGTAGTCAAAAGCGTATGCAGAAAGTGTGGAGAATTCTCTCAAGTTAAGAGGGCATTGTGGCTATCAAAATTACATACGTATCTGGTAAAAAAACGACCAATAGATTCTATATATATCTATCTATCTATCTATCTATCTATCTCTCTATCTACTATCTATCTATATATTATATATATATATATATATATATCATATATATATCATGGTCCGGCAGGAGGATAGTTCAGCAAGTCGAAGGATCGAGGCACTTGGCGCACACACACACACACACACACACACATATATATATATATGTGTGTGTGTGTGTGTGTGTGTGTGTTTTTAGGTATATAATGACTACTTTCGAGAGAGACTGCCTGGCTCTTCAAGGTTGTTAAGAGGGGCATTGTACAGTTGTTGCAATTACATACCCAAGAACATTAAGCAGAATATGACAATCTACGTATCCAAATCATTCGCCAAGCAGAAGTCCATAAATATTTGTATATGAATTCGAGAAAATCCTTCCAACTTTCTCCTTTTATGAGTGCTGACCCCCGAAACACTGTGGGTGTGGGGGAGTGTGGGAGGAAGCGTGTGGAAGATTGTGGACACTGTGGGTGTGTGGGGGAGTGGGAAGAGGAGCTCCAAGAGAAGGTGCCAGGCAAAGGAGGCGGTAATTTCCCTCGGGTGTAACTTGGCCATCCGCTGGACCACCTCACTCCAAGAAACTGCAACATAAAAGCGCACACATACACACACACACACCTATTTGCACAAGCAACAGACGATTTCAATTAAGTTTCACGAACTGCCTGACGGAGAAGTACATTCTCATTTTCTCTCTCTCTCTCTCTCTCTCTCTCTCTCTCTCTCAAAAAAAAAAAAAAAAAAAAAAAAAAAAACGTTTTAGTAATTAAGTACATTTTCCCGACTTAATTTTTTATTTTTCATTTTTTTGAAAGTAAATAATTACATTTTCTCACCCATGAGGTCACTAAGCGCGAAAGGAAAATCGAGAGTGAAGGAGGTTAATCGAGAGTGAAGGAGGTTACAAAGGCATAACAGGAGGGAAACCTCGCAGCTGGGGGAGAGGGTTGAGGAAGGTACGAAAATACTACCACAAATGAAAAACACATGTTAGCACGATGATGGGAGTTTTCGCTGCCCAATTTCAATGAATGTATTACTTGATAGGGTCTTTTTTATGGCCATTGCTATAATAATCAAGGTCATGAGATAGGTTAAAAATATTATTGTTAAAATATCAGTACTACTATTTCCTCTCAAATACTGAAAACGAAGAACACCTACAAAGGTTGATCAATCGCGAGTGGTCAAAATAATAATAATAATATTATTATTATTATTATTCATTATTATTATTATTATTATTATTATTATTATTATTATTATTATTATTATATTATTATCCTATCCCTCTCAATTACAGAACGCAAAAAAACGCATGCAAATGCTGACAACATTAAGTCAATACCATGTATATATTAAAATTAAGTATATAAATGAAAATCATATAACAAACAGGGACCACAATAATTAAAAACTAAAAACCAGGAAAAAAAGGAAAAAATTAAAAAAGATAAAATAGGTTTTGAAATGAGGCAGGTGGGGGATGGGGGGAGGGTGTGGGGTGTGTGTGGGGGTGGGGGGGGGGTGGTGCTACTGGCCCTACTCCATTTGCGAACTGCCTTTCCTCTTATTCCCCTCGAGACCCCGAGAACTTCCTGGAATTCTCGAGACCACCGAGAACTTCCCCCGCCGCCCCTCCATGAATTCCTTCTCTGAGTACGGCTCAGCTGAGCTTCGGTCCGCATTCAGTCCTCCTCCATCCTCGATTTTCTCTCTCTCTCTCTCTCGTCTCATTCCTCTCTCTCTCATTCCATTCCTCCTCATGCTCTGAATAGACCCTTCGACCATACCCAAGATGCGATAAAAAGAATACCAGTTGCGATAGATACCTTTTCAGCTGAGTGATCCTCTCTCTCTCTCTCTCTCTCTCTCTCTCTCTCTCTCTCTCTCTCTCACACACACACACACACACAAATATATATACTCCGCGAGCAGTGGAAAACGATAGGCTCTAGCTACGCTGCAAATGGAGATAAAAAGGAATGCTGTGTTAATTTTTCCTTTGCAAGGAATGAGACGGAAAAACAAAGGCAAGTAATAAAAAAATATTGCTTGTTTTATAAACTACTCGTGCGAGGATAAAAGACCTTTTTATTTTCGAGAAGTAAACACCGGAACATGAGGCAAGCTAACACAGAACACAAAACTGGGTTTACAGAGTCCGTTTGATGTAAAAATATATACAAAACCGTAAATCGGGGGTAATATAACCTCTCTCTCTCTCTCTCTCTCTCTCTCTCTCTCTCTCTCTCTCTCTCTCTCTCTCTCTCTCTTCGCTGTATATACATATGTATGTATATATATGTATATATATATATATATATATATTATATATATATATATATATATATATAGTATATATTCTTTTACTTTTGATGGATGTCCAGAACGTCATCTACGCAAACTGATGAAACTGCGAGGAAGCTAAAAAAAAAAAAAAAAAAAAAAAAAAAAAAGGCGTCTACTTCAGGTCGGAGTACGGAGCGACAAATAAGTTACTGTTAAGACGTATTTTTGAATTTTGAGCTCCACGAAAATCCGAACTTGGAAGCCTTTCTTCCCACACATTCCAATTACGGTGTCCCACTTCGAAATTGCAACGAATGGTTTCGCAACATACGAACCAAAACGGAATTATTCGCAACGAACGCAGGTGGTGGAATTTGACGTGGGATATAAAATTATCCCAAAGACAAAGCTAACCTGGGACCTATGAGGTCATTCAGCGCTGAAAGCTGCAATAAGAGGAACACTTCTTATTGTCAGGAGAGGGATGTGGAAGAGAATACAAACGGAGGTACGGTCAAAGTAAAAGAAAAGAGGTTTCTGCATAAAACCTCAAGCAATGCCTACAGTTCACCGCCGTAATTGCAACTAATGAAATTGAATGGGCAGCGGTGCCGGCAGAGTACCTGCCAGGAATAATGCCATCCAGACCAGAGATTGCATTAGCCAGCGTCCTGGAATGGAACAGAGCAGGAAACTCCCAAGCAATTCCTGGCACGTATTCCGGGCCACACGATCAGCTCAGTAGGATTATCAGAGAGAGAGAGAGGAGAGAGAGAGAGAGAGAGTAGCATAACACTCTCTTGGCTGAAAGAATGCGAGCTGTACTGATAAAAGCTGTCAGGTACAAAAGTTGATGATTTATCTTTAGCACAGTTTAGAACGTAAAAAATAATAAAATAAAATAAAGACAAACACATTTATATCAAATCAGTGATACCTCGGATAACGAGAGACAAACACATGCAAATTCACACACACATACGTACATACTTACATATACACGATATTGTAGATTTATACATACTTGCGAGCGTATATTCAATGTGAGTATCCGAGAGTATATATAAAGTGAATAGCCGAGTGTACATATAAAGTGAGTATCGGAGCGTATATACAATGTTATCATCCGAGCGTATATTTAATGTGAGTATCCGAGCGTATATTTAATGTGAGTATCCGAGCGTATATATAGAGTGAGTATCGGAGCCAATATACAATGTTATTATCCGAGGGTATATTTAATGTGAGTATCCGAGCGTATATATGAAGTGAGTATCCGAGTGTATATATAAAGTGAGTATCGGAGCGTATATACAATGTTATTATTCAGAGGTGTATAATTTGTGAGTTTCCGAGCATTATATATAAATTAAATTGAACATCCGAGCGTATATATAAAGTGAGTATCGGTGCGTATATACAATGTTATTATCCGAGCGTATATTTAATGTGAGTATCCGAGCGTATATATAAAGTGAATATCCGAGTGTATATATAAAGTGAGTATCGGAGCGTATATACAATGTTATTATCCGAGCGTATATTTAATGTGAGTATCCGAGCGTATATTTAATGTGAGTATCCGAGCGTATATTAAAAGTGAGTATCCGAGGGTATATTCAAAGTGAGTATCCGAGCGTATATTTAAAGTGGGCATCCGAGCGTATATTTAAATGAGTATCTGAACGTATATTCAAAGTGAGTATCCGAGCGTATATTTAAAGTGAGTATCCGAGCGTATATTTAAATTGAGTATCCGAGCGTATATTTAAATGAGTATCTGAACGTATATTTAATGTTTCAGAAAAGAAAGCCTAGGACGACGACCCAAACCAACAACCGACATTCAACCTTGAATCTCTACCGCCGCCCCCCGCCCGCCCCCCTCCTTTTTTTTTTTAACCTGCTATTAAAGAATAATGGCGATATGTGTGAAATACTGTACACACACGCAGAGATCAGTAAATGTAATTTAAATAATATAACATTATAACTTGCAAAATCCCACAGATGGTAAATACGAAGGAAGAGACAACCAAATACTGGGTTGCAACCAGTAATCAGATAACGATAACGAGTCCTTATCAGCGTCTGTATCGAACTCGTTACACGGAACTTTGTCAACATAAAAAAAATCAGTGACAGTGACAGAGAGAGTTACAAGGATTAGGATGTCTCAAAGACTTGTTAGTCCATCCTAAGAGGACACATCGTGTGCTCACTTATCAGCAGGAGCAGGTTTCACTGTTCATTCACAGTGTCCTCTTAATGATTTTGTCTAGCTTTCTTTTAAACTCTTCCACACTGTTGCTAGAGAGAGAGAGAGAGAGAGAGAGAGAGAGAGAGAGAGAGAGAGAGAATTACTTTCAGTTAAGAACATTAATAAAAAATTGAAGAGAGAGCACTCTCCAATATAATCATTTACAGAAAATGGAATGAGAGAGAGAGAGAGAGAGAGAGAGAGAGAGAGAGAGAGAGAGAGAGAGAGAGAACTTCAAATTTACCATGCTAACAAGATCACCTCACGGGACTTCATGTGTTTCACATGAATGACAAATACTGAAACATCTTCCATTACCTGCCATTGTCAAATTGTGAACGTGTTACAGACACCAAATGAACAGGCAGTAAATTTTTATTTTGGGTCAATAAATTAATTTCAAAATATCTGTAATATAAGACACATGTTTCATCTCCCCGATGAGAATGGCCGGTTGAACACTGATTATGTTCCAAAACACTGTATAATAACACAGGATCTATTCCAAACCTCTGCAGAAGAGCACAGGGCCTCTTCCAGAAAGTTGCAAAATGTCACAGTGTGTTCCAGAAAACTACAAAATAGCACAGGGTCTCTTAAGACAACTACAAAATATCACAAAGTCTATTGCAGAAAATTGCAAAAACTGCTGCAAAATAACACAAGAGCCTATTCCAGATAACTACAAAATAACACAAGGTCTATAACAGAAAACTGCAAAATAGCACAGCCTACTCCAGAAAGCTGCAAAATAACACAAGGTCTATTGCATAAAATTTCCTTTAAACTAGTTACTTAAGAGCAATGATTTCAGGTTAAACTGGTTACTTTACAGCAATGTATTCAGGTTAAATTAGTTACTTTACAGCAATGACTTCAGGTTAAACTAGTTACTTTAGAGCAATGACTTCAGGTTAAACTAGTTACTTTACAGCAATGACTTCATGTTAAACTAGTTACTTTACAGCAATGACTTCATGTTAAACTAGTTACTTTACGGCAATGACTTTAGGTTAAACTAGTTACTTTACAGAAATAACTTCAGGTTAAACTAGTTACTTTAGAGCAATGAATTCAGGTTAAACTAGTTACTTTAGAGCAATGACTTCCGGTTAAACTAGTTACTTTAGAGCAATTACTTCAGGTTAAACTAGTTACTTTACAGTAATGACTTCAGGTTAGACTAGTTACATTAGGGCAATGACTTCAGGTTAAACTAGTTACTTTAGAGCAATGACTTCAGGTTAAACTAGTTACTTTATAGCAATGACTTCAGGTTAAACTAGTTACTTTAGAGCAATGACTTCAGGTTAATACTGTGAAGTAACTAGTTTAACCTGAAGTCATTGCTCTAAAGTAACTAGTTTAACCTGAAGTCATTGCTCTAAAGTAAATAGTTTAACCTGAAGTCATTGCTCTAAAGTAACTAGTTTAACCTGAAGTCATTGCTCTAAAGTAACTAGTTTAACCTGAAGTCATTGCTCTAAAGTAACTAGTTTACAGGAAGTCGTTGCTCTAAAGTAACTAGTAATGACTTCAGGTTAAACTAGTTACTTTACAGCAATGACTTCAGGTTAAACTAGTTACTTTAGAGCAATGACTTCAGGTTAAACTAGTTACTTTAGAGCAATGACTTCAGGTTAAACTAGTTACTTTAGAGCAATGACTTCAGGTTAAGCTAGTTACTTTAGAGCAATGACTTCAGGTTAAGCTAGCTACTTTAGAGCAATGACTTCCTGTAAACTAGTTACTTTAGGGCAATGACTTTCTGTAAACTAGTTACATTAGGGCAATGACTTCAGGTTAAACTAGTTACTTTAGAGCAATGACTTCCTGCAAACTAGTTACTTTAGGGCAATGACCTCCTGTAAACTAGTTACTTTAGGGCAATGACTTTCTGTAAACTAGTTACTTCAGACCAATGATTTCCTGTATACTACTTATACTTGTACACTGATCTAAGTGAAGAAAAGACGTTATATTGTGTACTTTTGATCAGTGCCACGAGTTGAAATCATCAATACCAGAGCAGCGTCCTTCGAACACTGGAGATATATCCGACGATAAAAATATACCTGCGCCATGATTGACGAAACAGAAGACAGTCAAACGCTTCCATCCCTGATGACGACAAGACCAAGAAACTAAATGACAAATCTATACATTTTGAAAGGCCTGTGCCCTAGATTTAAACATTACCAGGCACTACCAATGCATGAGTGGAAACTTCAGGGTGCCACAGAGCATAAAGGAAGATTCTCCCTTCCTTTTATAAACGGAAATCAGGGAAGAGAAGAGAAAGATGCATCTCAATAAGAAGAGATTACGGTGAATATCCTACCGCGTCCTCAAAAAGGCGCAGGATCAAAGGCAGGCAGGGATTGAGACCGCCGTAGGATGGAGAGAGAGAGAGAGAGAGAGAGAGAGAGAGAGAGAGAGAGAGTGTGCTTGGCGGAAAATTCAAGGGTCTCTTAACATGAGAGAGAGAGAGAGAGAGAGAGAGAGAGAGAGAGAGAGAGAGAGAGAGAGAGAGAGAGTGCTTGGCGGAAAATTCAAGGATTTTCCGCGTCTCATAACATATGAGAGAGAGAGAGAGAGAGAGAGAGAGAGAGAGAGAGAGAGCACATAATCATCTTGACATGTAAATGAGAAGGAGGCACACGTGTATGACCTCATGACGTGAAGTTTCCTTTTGTCAAGATGAAAAAAAAAAAAAATTATTATTTTTTCACTTTGATCTCGGTGGCATATATTACACACACACACACACACACAGCTCTCTCTCTCTCTCTCTCTCTCTCTCTCTCTCTCTCTCTCTATTATTTTTGTTTATATAACAGAACACAACAAGATATATAAAAAAAAAATATACTTCGATTTTATTTCTTAGCCACAAATACTATTAAAATAAAATAAAATAAATTAATTCACTGCATCCCTGTTCATTGCATGAAACCTGGTCGATATTTTCTTCAAGATACTTAAGAGATGGATGTAATTAATGATCAAAGAACATTTAAATCAAATTCTCTTAATGTATTAAAAAAACTAATTGTATCTTGAAATATTCTAATAATCAGAGAACGGCTAAATCAAATTCTTTTAATGAATTTACAAATACAAACTTCTTGGTGTCAAACAATACCAGACAATTTTTGCATTAAATCAGAATATGTAAACAAACCAAGTGACATTTCTAACATTATAACCTCACCATCTTTTCAAAATCCTTTTCTCTACACAGAGAGAGAGAGAGAGAGAGAGAGAGAGAGAGAGAGAGAGAGAGAGAGAGAGAGAGAGAGAGAGAGAGGCGACATGCTGGAATGACTGGAGAGAGAGATATCATAAAATATGAATAACTAAGATGGAGTTGTAAGATACAAGCAAAGGCAATATAAGACAAATATATCGAGATTACATTCGGCTCCTTGAATAAAACATCCACAGCCAACGAGAGAGAGAGAGAGAGAGAGAGAGAGAGAGAGAGAGAGAGAGAGAGAGAGAGAGAGAGTTCAAACTCAATAATTTTGTATTTTTGTTTCAGTCCCCCTCTAAACAGAAATCCTTGCCTTGCTCTCTTTATACATAGAGAGAGAGAGAGAGAGAGAGAGAGAGAGAGAGAGAGAGAGAGAGAGAAACAGAGAGAGAGAGAGAGAGGAGAGAGAGAGAGAGAGAGAGAGAGAGAGAGAGAGAGAGAGAGAGTTCTGAAAGTTTGAAAGATTGTGGTGAAAGTCATGAAAGGAGAAGTCAGTAATCATTTCCAACGTCGCAGTCCATTATAAAAATGAAAATGAGAGAGAGAGAGAGAGAGAGAGAGAATTTTCTCAATTTGAAAGCATTTGCAAAAAAGCAATTTCAAACTCACATATATATGTCATGTTGTTCGAAGTTCTTTCTCTTCTGTGATTTCATCGTGAAATGTGCACTTACTGGAAAATCAAGCCTAAACGAAAGTAAACACACATGAATACATATCAACAACAACAACTGTATTTTTTAACATTCCAATTGTATATTTGCATTAAGTATGCTCTTGTCATCCAAGGCTGATGGAACATTACAAATGACGTCCATGAAAAGGCGAAAAACTTTTAAATGGTAACTGGGGGTATTAATTCCAACAGCAAGCGTTATTCCCTGACTTTTAAAAAGTATATGAAGTGCAAACACACAAATAGAACTATTATACTGCAGGTAAAACGATTTAATATACCATTTGTATAATAATGCTTACTGATGCTCGAGTGTTTTTGAACGTTACGGCTGGTAAACATGACGGTTGCCAATGCAAGCATCAATTTCTGAATTGATAAAATGTCTCCAGTATGAATTCAACAACCATCAAATTTTAACAAGGATGAATTTCCATACATATTACAACCACATTTCATAAGAAAAAGAAAAAAAAATTATGAAAAAGAAAACAAATTATAAAACGATTTTTTTTAAAGGTTAAAGATAAACCACATTTCATAAGAAAAAGAAATGTCTTTTTTAGGTTAAAAGACAGAATAAGCAAATATGTTCTTATTTAAAAATTTGAAAGATTTTTAGGTTTGAGGGACAAAAGACCTTCCAAAAGCTACATTTATCTCGCGTAATGAACAAAATGGTAAAAATTACATTAACTTCTTGTTTTATAATCATGTTTCCCCCTCAACTACAGATACGTAACAAGATCACGGCCATGCAGGAAGGCGTAAGTCAAAAGTCTGTGTATTAACGTGAAAATCTAAGATGTAAGAAATACAAATAAATTTTTTTTTTCTAGCTAGAGTAACGACCTTTCCCAGTGAAGAGATCATCTGATACAGAAAATTAAGAAATGAGCATTGTAGGTTTCCTAATAATTTTTCTTAAATACAAATGATTCATATAATATATACGAATTTAACTTTTTGAGGCGTACTGCCTCAAGCAAAGTCCCACCCCCAACCTACATCATTCTGATGAGAAGAGAGAGAGAGAGAGAGAGAGAGAGAGGATATTATATCTTTTCAAGCCCACTGCATCAAGCCCTACCATTCTGATGCCCGAATGAACGCTACCAAATGTGGGTGAGTGAGGTAGCCAAAAAAAAAAAAAAAAAAAATTATTTGACATTTGATACTCGTCATACATACGCTTCAGCGGTCCCGCAACGAGATAGTTTCCCAATGTAGGTTAAGAGAAGCCAATGTATAAGGTTGGCAAAATTTCTATACAAGGCCTCCCTTACCCGCCCGCCCCCCCTAACAGCCCCACCCGCCCCACCCCCCCCCTACCCCCACCCCAACCTCCCTCCGCCAACGGCCCCCGCCCCGCGTACCCTTACCCGACCCCGCCCCCCCTCCACCCCCCCCCCCCCGCCCCCCCCGAAAAAAAAGCCAACCCCCCCCCCGACCCCCCCACCCCCCACACACACCCCCCCCCCCCCCCCCCACCCAAAAAAAAACAGTTGGAAATGAAAATGATCACAATTGACTCGATTTTTCGCTCAAAGGAACAATCTGGCGCTACAGGGCTCAGTTCAACCGGCCAACAATCTGCATATCAGTTCACGAGACAAAAAATGTAGACACCCCTAGAGTCCAATACGCAGAGGCAAATGATCAGGCTGCAAGAGACAATTTCTATCATCGCAGTGTTTCGCTGCACTAGAGAGAGAGAGAGAGAGAGAGAGAGAGAGAGAGAGAGAGAGAGAGAGAGAGAGAGAGAGAATTTTATTATAATACAGCATTCTCTACGTAATGCTAACTTTCTCTTAGGATATGCCGACCTTTTTTTTAATATAAAATTTTCTTTATAAAATTTTTAATAAAAACTTCTTAATAAAATTTTATTATCTAAAATTTAGTTCAATAGCCAAGCGCTGGAACCTTGAGGTCATTCAGTGCTGAATGTGAAATTAAGAGTAAAAATGTTTTAATATTGTAACAGGCGGCAACCCACGCAGTTGCACGATGAAACCATTGTTAGGAGACTGGAAATTAAGATGGAAGAAAGAGAATACGAAAGGAGGTACAGTAAAAGGAATGAAAGGAGGTTGCAACTAAGGGCCTAATGACGGAACGCTGGTAATGCCTTACGGGGGGCAAACCTCGTAAGGCGTACGATGGCACTACTCACCTGGGGGGGGTGTAACTTTTCATACCGACATGACACCTTTTGCCCAATCTTGCTGGGTTTGTGTTTTACGTCGTAAGTGCGTTTGCTGGTGTTCAGAGATCTTCCACAACAAAATCACAACATTTCCGTTCGTCGCGAGTTACGATTCATTTCAGAGTGACCATGATCGAATATAATTCTAAAGAGAAAATAAAGGCTAAGCCCGTATACGAACCATCAAGCTTAAAACAACTGGAACAAAGCATTAGATCTGAAACATTCGTACCACTGGGTGCACTGCCCTCATGCATCAAGACTTATTCCCAAACATGGCATGCGTATTACCTAGAGGTTAATAAGTATTACAGTAAACGAGGAACTGCAAAATACCCAAAACTTATGAGAGAGAGAGAGAGAGAGAGAGAGAGAGAGAGAGAGAGAGAGAGAGAGAGAGAGAGAGAGAGAGAGGCTCGAAAGTCCAATTTCCAGTCTGTGACGCACACAAATAAAGCAGATGTACCTCTCTTTCTCTCTCTTTCCTCACCCCCCCCCCCCCCCCCCCCCAAGTCTTAATTCAGGCCAGAGTCGAGGAGAGAGAGAGAGAGAGAGAGTGGAGGATAAGTGAGTTTTTCCCAAGGCACCTTTGGTGCTGGAAAATGTCCTCTCTCTCTCTCTCTCTCTCTCTCTCTCTCTCTCTCTCTCTCTCTCTCTCTTCCATTCACATGAATGCCCAAGTTCCAAGATGAAGACAAGTAGTCGGCAGGAGTGTTTCTCTCTCTCTCTCTCTCTCTCTCTCTCTCTCTCTCTCTCTCTCTCTCTCTCTCTCTCACATGAATAAGTACCATGATTTAAATACCAGTTAGTCAGCAGGGGTGATCTTTCCAGAATGAAATAAAACCTCTGGAATCAATTAGGAATCATCTTGGAGAAGTGTATAAAGAATAAACTGTCCTTCGTTCATCAATATAACAATTCCATAGCATCATCCATTAACAGTATATCTAGAAATTGAGGTACTGCTTTGAAGGATATGCAAACGCCGTAAGGTCAGTCTTTTCACACACACACACACACAAAGGAGTTGAGGTTCCAGTCATATGGCGCGCACACAAGGCTAGCAGACCAGTTACACAATAACTGATATATGACCATAAGAGGATACAAACAAACACACACACACACACATTCCCAACGAACAGAAGAAATCTTTTTTTCATCTGTGCAGACCAGTGTGCCAAAATGAGCGTAAATGTCACGAGTGAAATCCTTTGCAACAGGAAGTGAAATATCATACAGAACACAAACATACATACACTATATAATTATTATATATCACCTATAAAAAAACTAATAAAAACATTTAACCACGTATCGCAATAAGACTGGAAATGGAACCTTTCTCAAGAACCTCCTAGAGAGACTGGACTGCTTGACAAAGTCATTTTCTCCTAAAATAGTAAAACAATCGCACTGGAATAGACAGACCACAGAACGTGGCCTCGCAAAGGACCTATGATGACGTCATTCAGCGCTGAAACGGAAATTGACAGCAAACTATAAAGGTCTGAAAGGAGTACCAGTAGGGAAAACCTCAAAGCAGTTGCACTATGAACAATTGTTAGGAGAGGGTGGTGGGAAGTACGACTGACGAAAGAGAATATGAACGGAAGTATAATAAAAGGAATGAAAGAAGTTGCAGCTAACGGCCGCAGGGACGCTGCAAAGAACCTTATTAAGTAATGACTACAGTACAACGCATGAGGTGCACTGACGGCATTACAGAAATGAGATACTACATCTGTCTCGGACTAAACTAGAAAGGACTGGCCGTCCTCCTCGAGGTATATTGCAACATGAATAATCGTCTGCTGCTCCCTCCAGCATCCACAAAATGTAACAGGAGGAGGTAGCACAGGAGTGCACGGTAGTACAGTAGTACTGCAATGTACACCGTGTCTCGCAGTTCCTTCACTGCCAGGCAGTGTTCTCGATGCTGATGTTCGAAAGTATAAGATGATGTCATATTACTCTCAGGCGTCGACCACACACGCGTGATTTTGAGATCATTTCTCAACTGCGGTTTGTTTGTACTTTGTCTTTTTTTTCAATCTTCATTTATTTATTTTCTTAATTTAACCACTGGTCGACTTCGTTCCGTTTTCTCTTGTATCACAGGGCTACTTCTATGCTATAGATTTTGCATTAACGAAACAAACAGCATTTTACGTTGGTGTGTGAGGGCACATTATGATTAATAATCTTAATGGCACATGCTATTTGTATTCAACTTGATACAAAAAAAAAAAATTCAATTCCGATGAAGTCAGAAAAATCTGAACATGTTTCTCATCTCACCTCCTACAGCTCGTAATTTACCGTGTAAATATTTCCAAGAAATTAAGAATATTTAGAGAAAAATACGAAAAGTGCTTTCCCCTTATGTGAGCAGCTAACTTGTAAAATAATCAATAGATAATGACTTGAGACATAACCAAACATTAAACTACCTGATAAAAATAATAAAGAAACTGCTGGAGTTGACATAACATTACAATAAGAAAGTTAAATTCACTTAAATGGACGCCTTTCGGATGTAATTATATTGAAAAAAAATCCTATATATAAAAAAATGACAGACCTAAGTTACACAATTCTGCAGTCCAAGTACACAGACGAAAAATCCATACGTTATGACATTAAGTAAAATGATATAAAACCGAAGACATCATCAAGAAGCCAAATTGGGACAAAAGGTCCAATTCTCTAAAACAGGTGGAATTTTGAACTTATTCACTGAACGAATAACAAATGTTAAAACCAACAAACATCTAGCAGGCCTTGTGTGTGTGTGTGTGTGTGTGTGTGTGTGTGTGTGTGTGTGTGTGTGTGTGAGAGAGAGAGAGAGAGAGAGAGAGAGAGAGAGAGAGAGAGAGAGAGAGAGAGATCTGCAATCTTTCGCAAGCGGCAACGCGGCTTCGAACCGATGAACCGTCCTACCTTCTCAGGTACCCTAGGCTCTAAATTCCTTCTGATTTCAAGGGCATCAATCACCTGAGGACGACTTAAATCCTTTACCTGATAACAATGTTGCAACAGGACGCTTTTGGGATCCTCTGTGTTTTGTCAGGGAAAAAAACACGGCAAATGAATATGGTTGCTTGGTTGAAAAATACAACCATTAATTGAAAAAAAATATAAAAAAAGACATTTGCCCACTGGATTAAATACTAAATACAACTACGGACATTATCCACCTGTAATGACACATATGTCCTTTGGATTGAACACTAAATACAACCAATTAAAAATTACTTTTGACAGTACAAAAAGGCAACTGAACAAAAATACAATAAAACAAAACATACACTAGCCATCTCTCCGTTCATTACTTCGCCGTTACGGCCAAATTCTTCGTGACAAAAAAAAAAAAATTAATTCAAATTAAAAAAAGAAACAAAAAGAAAAATGTGAAAACATGAACGTCACGTCAAATAGAGAGAGAGAGGGGCACACACACACAAACGCGCGCACACAAAAAGTGCACCTATCTGTCTCTCCAGGGGGATCGTAGCCCCCTACCTCCATCTCACCGAGGACCCCTCTGTGAAAGCCAATCGTGTCGCCTCTTTTGAGAATGTGAAACGCGGCCAAGCGCGGCACCGATAACAGACCCAGATAAAACCACTCAATCTACAACAATCACAACCCACCCCCTCCCCCCAAAAAACCACTGCCTTTAAACAAGAGCTGCGAAACTGGATCGCTTCTGTGACGAGATGTGCCGTCGCCTACAAAACCAGGTTTCGACTCGAGACAAGCACCAATTTCGATTCAAATGTAAAAGGCGGAAAAAGGAGATTTATTTTTAAAAGGCTTTCGACTGACGAAAACAAAGAACAAATTCTATAAGCGTTTCAATCTTGAACGAGATGAGTGTCGTCTACGAAACCAGGTTTCTACTCGAGACGACCACAACTTTCGTTGCAAATTTAAAGATGGAAGACATCTTAAAACAGCTTTACGATTGTTTAAACGACAAAAAAATCTATATATCAAGTTGACAACCGTTCCGCATAAACATCACTTCTAATCCCCATCAAAGAAGTATGTACGATCTGAATTTGTTACAACTTTTCAAAAGCAGGGTGAGGAGATAGAGAGAAAGTAACTGGAATATAATAGAATACACAATTTAAGCAGAAGGCCAAGGGCTGGTACCAACGAAGTCATTCAGCACAGACGGGAAAACTGGGAGTAAAAATGCTTGAAAGGCGTGACGGGAGGATATCCTCGCAGCTGCACAATGAAACAAACGTTACGAGAGGGTTAGGGGAATGTCTGGTGGACGAAAGAATACGAATGGAAGTACAGTAAAAGGAATCAGAGGGGTTGTCTGCTAGGGGCCGTAGGGACGCTGCACAGAACCTTAAGCACCGCCTTACAGGGTCGGGGGGGTGGGGGGAAGGTAGGTGGGACAAAAATCCTTCTTAGGACAGGAGATGATGGGTCGACTTGTCTCGCCTGGATCTTCGCCTCAAGGAAACAGAGAGAGAGAGAGACGAGAAGAGAGAGAGAGAGAGAGAGAGAGAGAGAGAGAAACTTTGAAAGTCACCGGCTGTTTAGGATCAAACTTCGCTGTCGTCATCTTCAGGCTACGAAGACGAAAGATTGATTGATTTGAGAATACGGAGAAACTGACATCGTCGCAACATCTAGATTCTTGAAGCCGCAATATAATTAAACATAATACTAAGAAACAATAGGTTTAAAAATTTTTTATTAAAAAGAACTCTCTCTCTCTCTCTCTCTCTCTCTCTCTACACAAACAATTTGGTAGTACAGCCTAGTCAGGTGATAAAACAAAAACGCCTTTGCGTATTAGTTTAAAAAGTTTAAAAAAGTATCCTTTTTATAATATATATATATATATATATATATATATATATATATATATATATTATATATATATATATACACACACACACACACACAACACACACACACACTTAACCAGCAAGAAGCTAGAAAGTTCTTGTGTAGAACCTCATCGTTTCTTTCCTTAGTGGATTTGGTCTTTATTCACGTATTCAAAACGTTCCATTTTTTCGTGATTCAGTTGTAATATATATATATATATATATATATATATATATATATATATATATATATATATATATATATATAGTGGGTGTGTGTGTGTGTGTACATTATTAAACAAATATAGGTTTACTGCAAAAAGAACCCCAGAGAAGTGGGTACAAACAGCACCATCCAAATCAAAGATACGAATCTCGAAGAAAAAAAAAAAAAATCATCTGCTCACAAATATTTCAGAGTGGCAGGTCCCGGCGAGACAATTACCACAGGACCGCCTCATAAATATTGTTCATTCTGTCACAGCAGCTTCTGCATAATTAAATCGTAATCAAACACCTATTCTATAATTTAGAACAAGAACTCCAAGACAAATGCAGACATTGATAGGTACTTACTAATCTACCATGCTCTTTCTGACAAAACCCACGTTGACGTAAGCTTACCTGAAAAAGAAATAAAAACAATTATTTTCACAAAAGCACCAGCAACTAATAGTTTCTAGTAATACTTATGTTCACACAAATAAAAGCATTGAACAACCAGGCCAAACAACATACCACATATTACACTGTATAACAATATTTTAATAACTGATGCCTTAAGCATAAAAATAACATTCCCCAGACATGAATTTTTGCACAAGGGTTTACTGCCTGAACATTATACACTAGCGCATCTCTTATAATGAAGTTCTAACAGCGTCAAATTTGGCGACGAAAAATATCTTATAAACCAATTCTAATTTTGCAAGATCAAGTTCTCCTATTATCACGATATACTAACGCGGCTTTATTCTTCAGGGACACAGCAAAAAAAATTATATTTCAAGAGAGACTTCCACAAAATGAATGATTGTATATTATGAAAAAAAATCAGTATCTACTAAAGATATGCTATATGCATACATACACCCATAAATAAATAAATAATTAAGTAAATAAATATAAATAGATGTGCTATTTAACATTGAACAAATATACAAATAGATGCAGACAAGCTAATAAGAAAACAGACACAAGTATGCCTGAATCTGCCCTAAAGAGAGAAAGAGAGAAAAAAAAGTGACAAGAAAAACAAGAGAGGTCCCACCAGCCACCTAGAGGAACCCCTGTTAAATGGATCGCCTCTTGCAAAAACAGCAACGACAACAAACTGCAAAGTACTACTGAAAGGGGAGGGAACTTGACTCACCCGTGATGAGTTAACCAGCTGAATACCAACAGTATTGGTTTCGTTTCAAGGTCCGTACGCAAGACATTGCAAACACCGACGTCTTTCTGAATCCAAGTATCTTGATGTACCAAGAGTTGATTTCTCGCAATCAAGTATACAAATAGGATTTGTATTCTGTTTTTGAAATATTAGGATTTTTTGGGACAAAAATGATTAAACTTGAACCACTTTCGTATATACTAACATATTTGCAGATCAAAAGGTTTAAACAATATCTGCTCTTTTCCGCGATGATGGATTAATGAATACCCTATAACGTCTTTAACTTCATTAATTTAATGATACGGATTGAAATACAGAGGGTTGCCATAGACAGTATTCTGGGCATTTCTTGTCAGAAACCGTTCACAAGGATTGACGCGTCTTCAAGTTACAAACACAATCCACTGACGTCAATAACGACAATACATTCATTTTTCTTACAATGTGTTTTTCTTTATCAAAATTCACTGTGTCATGCTGACCTACGCAGTGAATTAAGTTACTGGTGGTTAGTCAACTTTGGTGGGTCAGAGACAGCTCAAGTGGGGCAATTGGTTAGCAATTTCAACTTCCTCCAACCAAAAAATATTTACACACAAACACGCACAACACTTGTTGAAAACAGATAGACATCTACCTAAGAAGTACCCCCTTTCAGCAGGCAAATGTATTCTAACACACACGCACACAAACACACACTCTGAGCAGGATATGAAGACAAGACTAGAAAAAAAAATTCTCTTAAGAATTAAACCTTCCACACCGAGTTATTTTTTATCTGTTCATGTGTAGGCTACTGTAGTGGCCATAAATAAATAAATCTTAGATGAGAGCTGTTATTTGAAATTTAAATAAGCTAGATTAGCCAAAAATTGCCAGCAATCACCTTAGAAAATTCAGTCTTCCCAAAAAAACGTCAATAACCTCGATGTTCCAACGACAGTTTCAGCCACCATAAATCGGTCAGTCAATCAATCAACCTTCGCAAAGAACTACTTCTCAAATCCTAAAAGCACAGCAAATGTAATAAAAATTGGTTGACCAACGCCAAGTCCCACAAACCACGACGAGAAAGGACGAGGTCTTGGCAGATAATTATGCAATAGATAGAATGCGAGCGACAGGAGATAACTGACGGTGCGATAATACGTGGGTGATAACTTCTCTCTCTCTGAGAGAGAGAGAGGAGAGAGAGAGAGAGAGAGAGAGAGAGAGAGAGAGAGCCTCACAATAAATTTTTTTCTCAACTTCTCACAGGGAGGATAAGCTGAAAACTGAGAGAGAGAGAGAGAGAGAGAGAGAGAGAGAGAGAGTCAAAATAACATTTTCTCACAGGGATAACTAGCTGAAAACTTGTGTGTGTGAGAGAGAGAGAGAGAGAGAGAGAGAGAGAGAGAGAGAGAGAGAATACACACACATACATATAGCATAGAATATAAATAACCTAGTTCAGGTTTCGTTTTCAAGAATCTTGTGTAATTAAGAAAACCTTTCATATGCCGTGTTGCGCTGCATTCTTCGTCCTTCCAAATTAGGCAGGCCAAAGGCTAAAGCAGCTTAATTGATAACATCATGCAAAGCAGCAACGAATCACTACTACCTGGTCTGAGGAGAAGACTGAACTGAGAACACTTCTCAGTTTCTGAAACCTGTTATGAAAGTCTTTCACCTTTGGAAGCGGATAAGAAGACCCGCGTCAATTCACAGCATTGTACAAACAACGGTCACGAAGTAACAAAATCCAAGAGAAAATAGATTTTCAACAAGGCGTGATTCGACCTCCAGCTTACTCGGTGCGCGTGCTTAAAATCTACGGTCAAATAGAGCCTTGTTTCAAAAAATATATTAAAATAAATACGCTTTATTTCATTAGCAATTCTTTACTGTTTAACATGCCCATTATTATTATTATTATTATTATTATTATTATTATTATTATGATTATATTATTATTATTATTATTCTTTTTTACATTTTCATGCTAATAAATAAATCATAAATATCCTATTCTAAAATACCTGCATCTTTTACTCAACGCGAAACATCTTTTCCAAACCTTTTTAGGCTCTTCCACAGACCTTTCCTACCACCCCTTCCCCCTCCCCCAAACAAACAACAACAACAACAAAGTAGTTCGTAGGCCCCGAGTAAGCGAAAATCTGATGAAACTGCAACTTCCACTCATAAACGCCTAATTACCTCCTCTTCCCTTATACGCATTTCTCAGGGCGCTCATTAGTTCCCACCCCCCCCCCCCCCCCTCCCCCCCCCCCCCCCCGCACAACCCTCACCTCCCATGGGGATTTCTAAATGATAAGGCTTCGGAAACTTACCTTTAATCATCTTCTTTTCTCCCTCAATTTATTATAATTTCCCCGTTTTCTCTTCCTTTCGCCCAGCCCCCTTTTTATTCCCCTCTCATCATCATTCGCAAAATTACGGTCATTTGCGTAAATGGAAAGCTGACTGAGTGGACCTGATGCATGTGAAAGGTTGGCTTATCCTTAATTTGCGTTTATTGTAATAAAAAAAAATAAAAATAAAAAAATCCTAAATTTGCTTTTATCTCACAAAAAAATATTCCAAAATTTGCATTTATCACACACAAAATTCCTAAATTTGCGTTTATCTCCAGAAAAAAACAATATCCTAGATTTGCGTTTATCACGCGCACACAAAAAAAATCCTAAATTTGCGTTTATCACAAAAAAAAAATTTTATTCTAAATCTTCGTTATAAAGAAAATATATAAAACCAAAATAAATTCTTCATAACACCTATGAATAAAGTTCACAATTATAAGAAATAGATGCTACAGCCTATGTGTCAACGCCTCAAATTCCTTAAGATATAATATAAACTTTAATTAGACGAGAGACTTTCTTTACAACCTGAGCCATTACCAAAATGACCTTGACAGGAAACTAGCCTACATTACGAAAAGTAACAAAATTCCTTCTCTGAGAGACACACCAGACACACACTGACAGATTTCGTCCCTGTCCGCTGGACGGTGGTTGGATCCCACGAGAGGACGAAATTATTATCAACTATTCCCCTTCGGTTTACATATATGAAAATATATCAATTCCGAGGTAGGGCGAATTAGATATTAAAGGACGCTTGTAGCTCGAATAGTTTACATGAATCACGATGATATATATATCTTATCATATAATATATATATATAATATATATATATATAATATAATACTATTATAATATAATACACACACACACACACACACACACACACACACACACATACACTCGCCCAAAACCCTAAAATCATGAGAAACACACTCAAACTTGCTAGTACATAACCTCAAGAAACCCCCTAAAACCATTAAACAATAAAAATTACAGACCATATTATCTTTTGTAAGCCACCTTCATAACACACTGTGATACCCCAACCCGCTTCTCTCTCTCTCTCTCTCTCTCTCTCTCTCTCTCTCTCTCTCTCTCTCTCTCTCTCTTTCTCTCCTCTCTCTCCGCGAAGCAGCGTAAAAATAGAAGAAATTCCTGGTATACGCGAGTGAGAGAGAACTATCACGGTGAATTATCGCGCGGAATGACTGGAACTCGATGAAAACCATTCTCCATGACCTCAGAAATACCTTCGAACCATGACCTGTACCATTCTTGGCAAACGATCCGAATGCAAACGCGTTATCTATTCAATTACCTGTGCATGCCATGCCTTCTCTACCTGCTTTCTATAATAACTTTTATACTTTTTAAAGGCGCAGATCTGCTACCCTAATACTATTCTCCTTGGATTTTAATACATTTTTATCTATTTACTATTTTTTTTTTTTTTCATAAGAGAGAGCTCTTCTTTGCGTATTTGCCTTTACTTCCTCTTACTTCTTCATACTGAAAGCAATATTCTTTGGCGAGCCGGCTTGTTCCATATGAATAGTTTTATCTTTTGAATAATAATAATAATAATAAAAACGCCGGAAATAATAATAATAATAATAATAATAATAATAATAATAATAATAATAATAATAACGCCGGAAATATGATAAAAGCCATAAACACATGGGCAGTGCCAGTAATCAGATACAGTGCAGGAATAGTGGAATGGACGAAGGCAGAACTCCGCAACATACACCAGAAAACGAGGAAACATATGACAATACACAAAGCACTACACCCAAGAGCAAACACGGACAGACTATACATAACACGAAAGGAAGGAGGGAGAGGACGACTAAGCAAAGAGGACTGCGTCAACATCGAGAACAGAGCACTGGGGTAATATCTGTAAACCAGTGAAGACGAGTGGCTCAAGAGTGCATAGGGAGAAGGACTGATAAACGTAGACGGAGACCCAGAAATAT
Source organism: Macrobrachium nipponense (assembly GCF_015104395.2). Taxonomy (NCBI): domain Eukaryota; kingdom Metazoa; phylum Arthropoda; class Malacostraca; order Decapoda; family Palaemonidae; genus Macrobrachium; species Macrobrachium nipponense. The sequence continues at coordinate 52,162,827 of NC_087208.1, read as the reverse complement.
AGAGAGACAGGAGAATGACAAACAGAACAGAAGAATGGCACAACAAACCAATGCACGGACAATGCATGAGACAGACTAAAGAACTGGCCAGCAATGACAATGGCAATGGTTACAGAGGGAAGATGAATGGATGTATGATATTAAGGGCTAAAGCCCAGGCACTGGGGCCAAGAAGGCCATTCATCGCCGTAATGAAGGTTAAATAAGTTGAATTATGGTAAATGAATTAATGAATTAGTGAAAGAAATGATTCATAAAATTAGATGTGACTAATAAATAAATTAAAAATATGAATTTTAATGAATGGAGTAATATATATTAAAAATAGTTTAATGTCTTTAAAAATCTGTATATGATATATAAAAAATTATCTAAATATTATTAAAAATTTCTACACACTTTAAAAAGGAGATGAGAGCAGAAATGTCTGCTTCATCTCCCAAGATATTTGAGAGGGATTTACCCTGGAAATATCTTTCCCTTTGGTTAAAATATCTGGGGCAAACCATCAGAATGTGCTCCACTGTTAATATCTCGTCACAGTAAGCACACACTGGTGGGCTGCTTCCTTCTAAAATAAACTGATGGGTTAAATAAGTGTGCCCAATCCTTAACCTAGTTAAAATAACCTCTGCTCGTCTGTCAAGCTGGAATGACGAAGACCATGGCTGTATATTTTTCCTAATTCTTCTATACTTACTGTTATTGGCAAGAAGAGGAGAAGTCCACCTTTCTTGCCATTTACTTAATATATAAGGCCTAATAGGACTTCTTAGGTCTGTATGAGGCACTTTTGCTTCCCTGTCTGCAGTCTCGTTTCCGTGAATCCCCACGTGAGAAGGAACCCAACAGAAAGAGACTGACTTACGCTGACAATATATACGAAAAAGCGACTCCTGAATTTTTGGATTAATGGATGAAAGCTATTAAATCTTTTGATAGCTTCTAAAGTGCTTTTAGAATCCGAGTATATGACAAAATTAGTGCCACTACTTTGAAGAACTAAATCTAGGGCAGAGACTACGGCTGTTAATTCGGCAGTAAATATTGATGCAAAGTCAGGTAATTTAGCTATATATGATGTGTCACCAAGATAACAGCACACCCAACATCATTATCTGACTTTGATCCATCTGTATAAATCTTCACATAATTGGCATGGGTAACGTCGTGCTCTAAGAATTTTCCCCTAATCTCTTCAGTACAATCCTTCTTCTTAAAGGATTTCTTGCATACTAATGCTTCAGGAATAAGCCATGGAGGATTTACAGGATGTTTTACTTCCAGGACTTTCTGGGATTTGAGATGGTTATCCCTAACATCCTCATTCAGTCGAATTTGGAATGGTTTAGAAGCTCTTGTACCAGAAAAATTCCGTGAGTCTGTTTCCTTAAGTACTTGAAAGGAGGGATTTTTGGGAGCATTTTTCATTCTAGCCACGTATCGCAACCCTAGCTCTTGCCTTCTTAGATCAAGGGGAAGATGATCTGTGTCGACATATATGCTTTCAACAGAAGTTCTAAAAGCCCCTGAGCATATTCTCAACCCCATGTTCTGTACAACATCCAATTCCTTTAGCTTGGTTTTACAAGCTGAGGAATAGATCTGACAGCCATAGTCTAGCTTGGAGCGACACAGAGTCATATAGCCTCAAAAGGGATTTTCTATCAGCCCCCCAACTAAAACCAGAAACAACCTTAAAGATATTCAAAGATTTTTTTCGCATTAATCTTTAGGGCATTTATGTGGCTGGCCCATGTTAATTTGTGGTCAATAATCATCCCCAGAAATTTTACTTCACTTTCATAAGGAATGATAGATCCTCTTAAACTAAGTGTGGGAACTTCTTCCACACGCCGCATCTGGTAAATCTTACTGCAACTGTTTTGGAAGAGGAGAATTTAAAACCATTCTCATCAGCCCACTTAGTAATTGCGTTAATAGACCTTTGCAGATGTTTACATACTGACAATGAATCATATCCTGTGCAGTATATTGCAAGGTCATCAACAAAAAGTGAGCATTTAACAGGAGGCAAGATTTTTTCAACCACACTATTTATTGCCACTGAAAAGAGCGTTACACTTAAAACGCTTCCTTGGGGAACCCCTTCCTCCAGCACAAAAGGTTAGGAGAAAGGGTTTCCCACTTTTACCTTAAAAAATCTGTCCGTTAAAAGGGAATATATAAATCTGATCATTCTTCCACATATGCCCATATTGTGCAATTTTTTCATGATGCCAATTCTCCAGGCAGTGTCATATGTTTTTTCGAGGTCAAAAAAAAACACTCCGATGGTCTGACATTGTTTGGCGAATCCTTGCTGGATTTGGTTGGTCAGCCTCAGCAACGGATCAAGGGTGGAGCGGTTTTTCCGGTTTTTCCTGAAACCAAATTGAAATAATGATATTAATCCTTTAGTTTCTAAGCGCCAAACTAGTCTAGTATTTATCATTTTCTCCATCAGCTTACACACACAGCTGGTTAGAGCTATTGGTCTATAGCTGGTGGCTAGGGAAGCATCTTTATTAGGCTTTTTAATTGGAACAACTATGGATATTTTCCAGTCGTTGGGTAAAATTCCAGTTTCCCATATTTTGTTTATAATCTTCAGTAAATATTTTTTGGCATCGTCTGGAAGGTGTTTAAGCATTTCATATATGATTGTATCCTCCCCTGGAGTTGTGGATTCACTAGAGGAGAGCGCCTCCCGTAATTCTCTCAAGGAAAACCTGTAGTTGTATGGTTCAGATTTTCCTGAATCGAATTCCAGAAACATTTCAGAATTCCTAATTTTTTTAAATTCTCGAGAATAATTCTTGGCGCTGGAAACTTCAGAAAAGTGTTTTCCTAGCTCATTGGCAACTTCAGTGGGCTCTGTGATCAGAGTGTCATTTATTTTTAATGAGGGTAATGGTGATGCAACAAATTTCCCACTCAGTTTCCTTATTTTGCGCCACACCACTTTCAGTGGAGTCTTTGAGTTTATTCCATTAATATAGTAAAGCCAACTTTCTCTTTTGGCTCTCTTATAAAAGCGCCGTTGCTTGGCTAAAGCACGTTTGTAGATTAATTTAGACTGGGAGAACCACTAGTTTGTAACGTCTGTAGCACTTCCTAGTAACTTTCCTCAGAATACCATAAGTTTTATTCCACCATGGAACTGCAGGTCTACGAGGTTTGCCTTTTGTTTTGGGAATCGAGCCTTCAGCACTCTTCAGAGTAGATTCAATAAAGTAATCATTATCATCTAGATGAGAATGAAATGACTCAAACTCCCATCTTGTATGACGCCCTTACTGAATTTATCCCAATCTGCCTCCTCTACCTTCCACTTCGGTAAAACTTCAGATGGACCATTCACAGCATATTTCAAGTGGATCGGGTAATGATCACTCCCATTTAAATTTTCGTTAACAGAACAACTAAAATCAAGGTAGATACTTGTTGAAGAGATACTAAGGTCCAGTGCAGAAAAATGATGATCATGAATGCTGTGGAAAGTCATTGACCCATTATTATATAGGATAACATCATTCCTATCAATAGCGTCTTCTATTAATTTCCCTTTACTGTCTAGAAACCAACTTCCCCAAAGGGGGCTGTGGGCATTAAAATCACCTAGGAGAAGTAAAGGAGCTGGAAGTTGGTTAAATTAAGGACTGAATATCTTCACTGTTAAAAACAAGATCTGGTGGAAGGTATAAGGAGCAGACTGTTATCTTCTTTTCCAAGATGACTGAAATAGCAACAGCCTGTAGAGTTGTATTTAATTGTATTATGGAGTGCTGCAGAGCTTTATTAACAATAATTGCAGCACCTCCATGGGCTCGACCACCACTTGGGGGAGGGGAGTTAAATATTGAATAATTTAGTCCATGATTATAAGGAGAGTTACCTAACATTATCTCCTGCAGGCATATAATCCCTGGATTGAATTCATGAATTAAGACTAAGGTCTTCTGCACGGGCTCTGAGACCTTTACAGTTCCACTGAAGGATATTGAACATGAATTTTTGTTAAAGGTTTTGGTTTTAAAAAAAAAAGGGGGGGCTTGCTACTTCCCACTCCTTAGAGGGGAAGTACTGTTCCTAGTGTGGAGAGGAAAGTTCTCCTTTATAATCCCTATTCATTTAAATTGGAATTTAGAGTTTGCGGCTGATCATATTCTTGGTAATTATTCTGATCAGAATTTCTACTGTGATTCTGCGAATCACAAGGTTTTTTTGTCTTAGGGCGGCAAGACTGATCAGAGCTCAAATGTTTTTGGGCTGAAACTGCTTTTGGAACCACCTTTCTAGGTGGAGAGATCTCTTCCAAAACACTGAACCCATTTGAAGTTTTTATTTTAAAGCCATCATTATTTGGGGATGTATTCCTTGTGCGCTTCTTGGTGGTTGTAATTATAGTTTTGTTTTCATTTTTATTTGTGGCTGTGACAATTGATGGCTCTGAAGTAGCTCTATCTAATTGGGATTGGTACCTTGGCTTATTCTTGTTGGAAGTGTTTTTGAAACAGCTTCCTGAATTATTAATTGATTTTGGCTCCCTTTTTTTGGGAGGTGAGCCTGCAACTATCATATTAGTCACCTTTGTATTGACTTTGGTAGGTGAGTTTTCTGTACTTCTTGAAGTACAACTTTTGATGTTGGACTCAAGGCACTAGCAGATGAAAATTTCTTTACAGTCCGTGAAGTAGCAGGTATGTGATGCCTATTATCAGATGCAGTTATTAGTTGCCTTACATTGCTGTAACTTTTCATAAGTTTTATTACTGAAGCAGGTCTTTTGAGTATACTACCCCTTTCAGTGTGTTAAAGAATCTATGCGATGCAATACATTCGATATTTCCACTTTCAGGAGGTTTAAAATTCGATAGCAAAATTGCTTGGGTTTCATTACCAGCTTTTATTAGCAAGTTCTTTCCATAACGCTTCAAGTTTCCAATGGGAATGGAACCTACCTTGCTCTCGATACATTCAGCAGCCTTTATAAAAATTTTTCCTCCCTCCTTGTAACTAGCAACGTGCCATATGGGGTAGGAAGCGCTCTGGTACATGGGGCTGGTCCATGTTCTTCGTTCTTAGGGATAAAATCAAACGGCTCATCATTTAAATTTTTCACTGAAAACACTTTCGTGCTAAGAACCGAATCATTAAGAATGTGGCCATGGAGTCTTTGTTGTGCCTCACTAGCTTCCAAGGGTGAGGAAAATTTAACATAAGCAGAAAATGACTGCTTGTCTTTTTCCAGAACTAATTTCATTCTTTCCACTTTACCAAATTGTTTCATTACACTGTACAAACACTCATAATCTAATGACAAGTTTATATTAGTGCAATGAAGGACTCTATTATTAGGATCAAATCCACCAGATTTACTAACACCCTGGTGTCTCAAGCCGAGCTCATATCCATCTTCAAGACAGAAGTCGTTGCCAGTGCCAGTAAGTCGTCGGATCCAGGGGAGGGAAAACTTTTGTCCAAATCCATAGAATAATGCCGGTTCATATTCAGAAGTCCAAAAAGTGCGCACCCAAAATCCAAGAGCCCCGCTGAGACCCCAACAGCACATCAGAAAGGGAAACCAAGGCAGCCTCTAATGTCCAAACTCCCCACACAACAAACCGCACAAGCCCACAAAGCGATCCCAGGATACTAAGCACGCACACACCAGACCACCTCCCACAAACCGGCTCACCTACACACCCAAAACTGCTTGGTTTTATCAAGAAAGTATCGTGGATCAGTCAGGTATTCACATTCTCCAACAATGGCACAAGTGAGAGTTGATTCCCAGTAGTCCACCCCATACCCTACCCTTTCGGGATAGCATAAATATGCTTGCAGTGGCCCAGGTATAAGCCAATCCGCCTGCTGGGAGTTCTGCCCCCACTAATGAGGACCGACTCCCCACTCCAAACGTATTGGTGGGCTTCCGGACAGAAGCCAGGAGTCCCATCCCCAAACACCAGGCCCCCCTGGATTCCGATGGGCGGATCCCTGGAGATGGTTCCGCCCTCAAGATAGCAATAGGAAAATCCCATCACTATCTCTTAGGTCAAACCATATTGGGTGGCGACTCAACCACCACAACTCCCACAATTAGCTTCGAATGCAAATGCCTTCCAAGGCACGATCCCTTCTCAGACTGACCTAAGCAGTAAAATTTTCAAAAAGTGGAAAATTCCACTAAATTAATCCAAAACATTTCTAATATTTTAAATACATGAGACTCTTGGACTCAAACCCGGGAACAAATTCCAGGGGTTCAAGAGTCAAGGTCTCACTTTGAGGGGGTTACAGAGGGGAGAGCTCAAGAAGGAAACTGAAGGAATGATAACAGCGGCACAAGATCAGGCCCTAAGAACCAGATATATCCAAAGAACGCTAGATGGAAATAACATCTCTCCAATATATAGGAAGTGCAATACGAAAAATGAGACCATAAACCACGTAGCAAGCGAATGTCCGGCACTTGCACAGAATCAGTACAAAAAGAGGCATGATTCAGTGGCAAAAGCCCTCCACTGGAGCCTGTGCAAGAAACACCAGCTACCTTGCAGTAATAAGTGGTACGAGCACCAACCTGAAGGAGTGATAGAAAAACGATCACGCACCAAAGATCCTCTGGACTATGGTATCAGAACAGATAGGTGATACGTGCAAATAGACCAGACGTGACGTTGATTGACAAAAATCAAGAAGAAAGTATCACTCATAGATGTCGCAATACCATGGGACACCAGAGTTTGAAGAGAAAGAGCGGGGAAAAAATGGATTAAGTTATCAAGACTTGAGAATAGAAATAAGAAGGATATGGGATATGCCAGTGGAAATTGTACCCATAATCATAGGGAACATAGGCACGATCCCAAGCCCTCCCGAAAATGAAATCTGGAAAAACTAGAGGCCGAAGTAGCACCAGGACTCATGCAGAAGTGTGATCCTAGAAACGGTGCACATAGTAAGAAGAGTGATGGACTCCTAAGGAGGGAGGATGCAACCCGGAACCCCACACTATAAATATCACCCAGTTGAATTGGAGGACTGTGATAAAAAAAAAAATAATAATAATAATTAATATCATTATTATTATTATAAAGCTTATTACTTTGAACGCAACTTCAAAGTCATGGACAAGTCCGGATAAATAAAAAAAAATTAAAAAAAAATCCAATGCATGAACTTGAAACCAAACTTACCGCGTAGACTAATTACAACAAAAACCAAGGTGTGTCACGCGTATTAGAGGGCAAAAAATTTAAAATCTGCGCCCCCGTCCCCTCCCCCCCACAAAAATAAATAAATAAAAAGAATATTCCGTATCCAACAATATAATACTGAAATATTACCTATGTCGTCGCACATATAAAAGACAACAACTTGAAAATGCCCCCCCCCCACCCCCCCCACCCACACCCACACACACAAAAAAAGGACAGTAACAGCTAAATATAACATCGCCTAAATTTAGCCCAAGAAATTGCAAACCATTAACGTATTTAGACGGCGGCTTTGCGTAAACCAAAACGAACCTTACGCAGTTACGCAGCACAGCAATATAATTGCAGGGACGCTGATGACGGACGCGGATGAAGAAGCACGAAACGAATGACGTCAATAAAAAAAAGGGGAGGAGGGGGGCCGCTACATGCCGACCAACATTACAAGATTATATTGCCTATAAATCGTACGATTAACTGTGAGGTTTTTTTTAGCTCTTTCAGTTAAAAGGAAGGCTAAAAATAGGGGCCCATTAGTGCAATATTACTAGGCATTCCATAGACAAAAAGATTTTTTCTTTCCGTCTCTCTTTCAGTTAAGACAATATTTAATACAGGCTTCAATTAAAGCTCTCTCTCTCTCTCTCTCTCTCTCTCTCTCTCTCTCTCTCTCTCTCTCTCTCTCTCTCTCTCTCTCTCTCTCAGTTAAGACGTCCATTAATGCAATATTAATGGAGGAAAACCTCAAAGCAGTTGCGCTATGAAACAATTGTTAAGAGAGGAGATGGAGAGGAGGACGGGAGAAAGAGAATATGAACGGAGGTACAGTAAAAAGGAATGAAAATGGTCGCAGCTACTTTCCGAACCTTAAAGAAATGCGAGGTGCACTCATGGCAATACCAAGCTAAGGGGTCCTTAAAGTATAAAAAGGGCCATAAAATGGGTTACAATTCCTTCAGCAAATAAGGCCGCAGTAACGAGAGAGAGAGAGAGAGATTAAGTCGATTAATCAGTGGTTTCTGATTATGGCAAATGGCATCGCAAATATTACGACGACAGAAACGCTACCAAGAGAGAGAGAGAGAGAGAGAGAGAGAGAGAGAGAGAGAGAGAGCAAACTAATTGCGAAAAAAATTCATAAAACTAGCTGGAGAGACGACAAATAAATTAATATACTCAAACTCATGTACTCCTCGAATGAGATTTTTTAAACTGTACCCCCCCCCCCCCCAAAAAAAAAAAAAAAAAAAAAAAAAAAAAAAAAAAAAAAACACACACACACACACACAAACACCAGGATGACCCAGAGGTGAATTAATTAGACATTTTCCTACCAGACCAAACGGATTCTCCTGACGTCACCACAACCCGCAGGCCTCAATTACCGAATTCGCAAACGACAAAGTCATTGTTCCTAACCGCATGTTTAATAGACCTCACAAGAGTCCATAAAACATTACATTTATAAAACTCGAAACCCGTCGCCCTTGGGCGTAGCTAAGACGAACTTCAAAGGTCAGGTCAAAATTTCGTTGACGACAAAACACTTGTATAGAAATGGTAAAGAGCGGTATCTGTTTGTTAATACCTTGCAGCAGGGGGGTAATGATTAAACCAAACTGATTTAATCAAGTGATTAAATCATTGCTTTTTAAATGTAAAAATTCATGATTTTTTATATTTTTTCATTGTTTATTTTTTAAATTTGAAACCAAACAAATTGAAAAATCTGGTTTGGAGGTTAATAAAAACAAATTGAATCTGCTTTGGAAGTTAATAGAAACTTATGCATAACTTGCATCTATTTATTTTGATATAAAAAACATCTAACAAATCAAAAAACCAAATAAACAAAAACATCAAATAAATAAAAACATCAAACAAACCATTGTTTTTTTTATTTATTTAAAAAAAAAATCACCAACCCTGCCTTGAAGACTAAACAAAATCGAAGAGAGACACTACTGACGTCTGAGCTTACGTCACAAGGACTGCTTTTCTGGGTTAATCGCTTCACTAAAAGTGAAAAACATAAGTATACAGTTTAAAATAAGTTTCCTTTTCACCGACACGTAAAGTATGAGAACTGCAGTTAACCCCATTTAAACTGACATCCTCCTCTAAAGAGGAAGTTGTAGTTTTACGTGAGAAACTTTGATCTCAATTTTATTTCCAACTCAATAAACTTTCCAAGTACAGATTGCTAACCATTCCCTTCTCTGTTGGAGTAAAGAACGTGTGGTTTAGACAACTTATAATCTAATTAATAGTCAACCTGTAAAAGAATTTGAAGATAAGATTCCAATGCCTGCCAATATTTAAAGCTATAAAACGATTTACAAGTGAAATTTGATCTCGATTTCATTTTCAGCTCTAAAAATATTCTCAGTACCTGTCCTAACCATATCTTTTCTGTTGGAATAACTAACACGAGAGTCACCGAGAGTCTTCGAACTTGATATCAAAAGACATTTTTTTATTATTAAAAAATCAACTTGTTTGATTTTATGGGACAGCCTCCCTGAGGATGTCATGCAATTGGAACTAAAGAACTTCAAGAGAAGATACATTTTTATAATTTCCTTAATTTTTACTTATTTATTTGTTTATTAATGCTTTTCTAATACCTGATCTCTTTCTGAATTTCTAATTATCTCCTGTTACTTCTTTCGACTGAACACCAAATTCTTTGGAAGCTTCAATTTCAAGTCAACGGGGCCACCAAGCAACGTTGGTGGCCCTGTTCCTTATGAATAGGGCTCATCTACTGAATAATAATAATAATAATAATAATAATAATAATAATAATAATAATAATAATAATAATAAATAATAGGGAAAAACTCTCTATCGCGAGAGTATATATAATGTTCAAAAGGGTCCACAATAATAAAATGTGTTAAGAGTCCATATATAATTGTAAAGGTTTAAAATTATACACGGACTCTTAACACTTTTTATTATTGTGGACCCTTTAGAACAAAATAATGGTAATGTTTTATTAAGAGTAATTACTGCCTCAGCTGCGTTAATTTTATAAAGGTACTTCTCTATTTTTCTAATTAATGTTTTCTCATTGTTGCTTAAACTGGTGAGCAACAATGAGAAAACAATAATTAGAAAAATAGAGAAGAACCTTTATAAAATTTACGCAGCTGAGGCAGCAATTACTTTTAATAAAACATGTTTAAAAGAGGGTTTACTTCCAGCATACAATATAATAATAATAATAATAATAATAATAATAATAATAATAATAATAATAATAATAATAATAATAATAATAATAATAATAATAATAACAGCGCCGGGAAATCACGAGCAAAAGTAGAGGGACAGACTATGATGTATTAAGTAAACACTGCATATCCTGCTTCCGTACAAATAAAACTTAAAAAGGGACTCCTCAATTAATAACTCTGCTGCACTACATAGGCTTCGATTCTCACGCAAGAGGCATCGCAGTCATTATGAAGGAGATCACGATAAAGATTGATTATCATCAGCTGACGGGAACACGCACTTCGCCCCCACTCGGGATTACCAGACACGCTTTCCAAAAGACCTTTCACGAGACTCATGAAAATGATCCACGAAAAGTAAGGGGGGTCTTTTACTAGATAGTGACCCACGAACAATAAGGGGGATATTCTCCTAGATAGTGGACTCCCCCCCCTCCCCCCCCAGGGGCCTGGGATTTTATCCTGGTATGTGTTCACCTTTAAGGGGCGTTTGGTACAAGCCCGTTGGCGATGACCGTAAAAAAAAAAAAACAGAAGACTGTTAATATCACAAGAAAGAAATGACCCCCCCCCCCCAAAAAAAAAAAAAGAAATATTAGTCCTAGATAACCTTGGAGCAATAATAGTAGATAACGATCACCGAAAACCCTTGGGAGCCAAAATCTAGGAAAGATCTAATTAAAGGATTGATTTCATGCCAATCAGATTGATTACGATTTGACAGCGATGCTCCGTATTATTTCAGTTAAGGTTTATTTCCGTCAATCCACCAACTGGCAAGTAGCACCTCCGTGGCGTGGTCGGATTGGTCTTGGCCTGCCACCTCGGTGGCCGCGAGTTCGATTCTCGGGCATTTCAATGAGGGGTCAGAGATGTGTCTTTCTGGTGATAGATGTTCACTCTCGACGTGGTTCGGAAGTCACGTCAAGCCCCTGGTCCCGCTGCTGGGTAACCACTAGTTCCATGCAACGTAAAAACACCAACTGGCAGCTTTACAATTTTCGTCGTTTCTGTTTGTTCGTAGAACTCTTTTTTTTTTTTTTTTTTTTTTTTTTTTCACCTTGACATCCCTTCAATAATTGATAAATGAAGGGCAATACTCTGTTAGGCAAAGAGTACACGAGCCACTCTGTGGCGTCGTTGTGTGGCGACGATTATGTGGCTTCCCATAGGTTCCCATGGTTTACAAGCTGTGTCGAGCACACGAGCGTCTGTGGCGAGCGACCGTGGCGAGCTGTTGCCGATCCCCGCCACAGTTTATAAACAATGGAAACCTATGGGAAGCCACATATCGCCGCCACTCTGTGGCGCCACAGAGTGGCTCCTGTACTCCTGGCCTTAGACTTTACCGTCAAATCATAACACAAGCGATGCTCTAGTTGATAAATCATTAGAGAGGCAGTGGTTAACGTCACCGGAATAACAAGAAACAAACGAACGCTAATTTATTATAGATCAACAAATCAACAGTCTGTGAACAAACTGGCAATTTGTAATTGACCAGTAACAAAACAACTATGGCTGGATGCCGTCCAACCATCTTCTGATTGGTTATGTTTACATAAGAACCATTAGACCAACGGTGTTTTTTCGACCTATACATTATTATATTATCTTATTATTATTATTATTATTATTATTATTATTATTATATTATTATTCTATAAAATATTTATTATTAATAATAGATATTATATATATATAATTTCCTATATATATATATAATATATATAATATATATTATATATAATTATATATTCACAAGAAAACCTCCTCAACGGACCAACCACCCCAGGGGCCACTGACTTAATATTGAACTTCCAAAGAATATAAATCCAAAAATATAAATATAAAAATAAAAACAATAAAGACCAACAAACTTGGTTTAAAGGGCTTTCGATCCCAAATGGAAGCGAGCCTTTCTAATAATAATAATAATAATAATAATAATACTAATAATAATAATAATAATAATAACTTGACAATCAATATAAACAGTAACATCTCTGGGTCGAACCTAGATACGACACTGGACGCATTTGACTAAGAAATCCGGTTGAACGACAAAGAAGCATTGAAATGTATATTTTTATACCAAAATTCTTATAAAAGTAAGTCATTATCTCCTCCTTTTTAATTCGAAAGTACGCCCATGAGTCACGATCGGCAGAAAGTACACAACCTCGATTTAAATAAAGGAAAATGATTAAGAAAATTGCAGAAATGAATGGGCAAAAGTTCAAGGCTGCCCTATCATCATGCAGCTCCAAGCGGGAAAGGTCACACCGCCGAGAGAGAGAGAGAGAGAGAGAGAGAGAGAGAGAGAGAGAGAGAGAGAGAGAGAGAGAATTTCCTCGACTTGAAACAAAAGGCATTTTCAAGCTCACGTGAAATGTTCAAAGGTCCTTCCTTTATTTTCTTACACTTACTGGAAAACCAAGTCTAAATAAAATATAAACTTTCATAAAGTATGCTCTCGTCATCCACAGCTGATGAAACAAATATGACATGAAAGTAAACGTAACAAATCACACTCATGAAATGGAGAGAGAGAGAGAGAGAGAGAGAGGAGAGAGAGAGAGAGAGAGAATGGTCAGTGTAACAAACCAATATAAAGGGGCAGTACCACACGAATGTCAGGACTCCAACTCCCAAAATTCTTTCCCATTAGGAAGTAAGGATGGCCCTCCCAGTTCACAAGAGAACTATTTACATACTATTATTACTTGTCATGAATGACGCATCAGAACAATATTGAAATGCTAATGAAATTCTCCTTTGACCCCTCCGCAGTTCGGCAGGTCGCTTACGAAGGAATATATTATGTACGGAAAATGAACTCACTGAGAGCCACTGAGCAATTCAAAAGGCTATGTGCTCGACGTTTAACACTACCTGACTGGAAATGACATGCTATTGCTATCTGTCTATAAAGATATACACATGTTACTCGCTCTGTTGCTATCTGTCTATAAATATATATCAAAGAGGGTGGAGGAAAGTCAAGATGGAAGAAAGAGAATACGAACGTCGGTACAAGTAAAAGGAATAAAAGGGGGTTGCAACTCGGGGCCTACGGAAAGGGTCGCTGCTTCAAAGACCCTGTAATGTAATGCCTACAGTGGACCACGTGAGGTGAACTGGTGGCACTATTCCCCTACGGGAGACCAACTTATAAAAAATACTTTACGATGAGGAGTGTCATGTTATACTTACATACTCTACATCCAAACACGATAAGATCTTTCTGTCTCACTTAAAAGTGTCCACATCATGACTACGGCGGCCTGGCAACCCGGTCACTTAGTTGGGCTTAAAACTTCCTTTAGCCGAGGACCCGAGTTAATGCTATTATACCGCAGGCGGATACCGAGAGGCATTGGATTACGGAGCCCTTGAATACCATTACTGCTCCTCCGTCGGAGGAATGAATTGCTATTAAGAGGCCACTCGGTCAATAATTACAACAGTGCACTTGAAAGGTCATTGAATAAAACGTGGGCGCATTCTGCCTGAGAAGACATATATTGCAGTTTGCAGAACTAAATGAAGATGCTTATATTATAAGAAAATTTATCTACACTAAGTCAATATAGTAATGCATTTAAGGAGAATTGCATGAAACATACAATGCAGTTTGCTGAATTAAGTGTGAATGCTTACATAATAAACGCATTTATCTACTCAGTTAATATAATAATGCATTTAAGGAGAACTGAATGAAACGTGGGCGCATTCTGCCTAATAAGACGTACAATGCAGTTTTGCAGAACTAAATGTAAATGCTTACAGTTATAAGCAAATTTATCTACACTCAGTCAATATAGTAATGCATTTAAGGAGAAGTGAATGAAACATACAATGTAGCTTGCAGAATTAAATGTAAATGTTTACATAATAAGCAAATTTATCTACAATCAGTAAATATAATATGCATTTAAGGAGAATTCAATGAAACAATATAGTTAGCAGAATTCAATGTAAATACCTATATAACAAGCAAATTTATCTACACTCAGTCAATATAATTATAATAATAATCCATTTAAGAAGGCTCAATGACACATGGGTGAATTCTGCTCATACAGAATGTAGCTCGAAGAATTAAATTTAAATGATAAGCAACTTTATCTACACGTGACGTAAACGTCCAACTGGAATCACAAGAGTTCAAGTGAAGACGTACTGCATTTACTACTACCCTGCATCAGGAAGCTGGAATTTCAAATGACGTGAAAGTGCTAGGTCCGAAGATAGGGAGTTGGAAATAATAATAATAATAATAATAATAATAATAATAATAATAATAATAATAATAATAATAATAATAATAATAATAATATGTGGCGCCGTGGCAGAGTGGGTTAGGTCGTCAATGGACTGGTTAAGCAACATTGAAGCTGGTCAATTGTTGGATAGGTGACCGCTGTCCTCGGCGTTGATTCCTTGGGAACGGATCTTTACCATAATTTCCTCAGTCAACTCAGCTGTAAATGAGTACCTAACCCTCATGGGGTAGGGTCCAACTATGGGTTAAATAGCAAAACTCAGCAATGATGGAAAGAAATGAAGTAATAAACGACAACGACGTAAATGGAACCTCTGGCAACAGAGGAGCTTCGTCCGGCAGCCAGGTATTCAACTCAATTGAAGGGGAAGACGGTCAGGTACTTGGAGGTCGTCATCCAGCAACTGACAACTGACCACCACAACGACAGTAACCAACAGCCTGAGATTGGAGCTACAGAAGCAAACCAAAGGAAGAAATGGACAAGAGAAGAAAATAAGGAAATATGGAGATGCTACATCAGAAGCAACCCGACGGAGAGAGGATATAGAAGAAGGTTGCTCAACATCTGGAATGAGAGGAATAACACCCCCCAAACAGAGCAGAGGCTGGCAGACCAAGTAAGGAACATAAAGAAAAAGAACTGGCTCTCCCCAACAGAAAGAGAAGAACTGGAAAGGGAAATGTCGCACGACAACTAATTACACGAAGACGAACTGAGAGAAGAGGCCACAGAAGACGACAGGGATGATGAGGTATCAAACAACGACACACGAAGAAACACCGACGAAGTAACAGAGAGGACGGAATGGATGAAGCCAGATATAGAGAGAACAAGATCCCCTCCACGAAAGCCTACAACACCAAGAAATTAAGGGAGAAAACAAGTGAGGTCAATGAAATAATGGGCATAATACACCACCAGTATCACAGAAACAAATAACTTGGCATATGCAGGAGCAAGATTAGTAGCAGAACTGATGGGGATACGAACACCAACACCACCAGCACAACCAACCCAACAGAAACCAAAACAGCAACCTCCTAGGAAAAGACGCCTGGAAAAGCAAATCATGGTGATGAGATCTGACTTGAGTAAACTGAAAGAGATGGCAGAAAAAAGGCTAAGAAGCAAGAAAACAAGGGAGGAACTCAACGATAAATACAAAGTACAGGAGTGGTTTCTAAACAACACAATATCAAGATGTAAAACAGGGCTTAATGGCCAAAGCACCATAAGATCCAC
Organism: Macrobrachium nipponense; assembly: GCF_015104395.2. Lineage (NCBI taxonomy): Eukaryota > Metazoa > Arthropoda > Malacostraca > Decapoda > Palaemonidae > Macrobrachium > Macrobrachium nipponense. The sequence continues at coordinate 52,146,825 of NC_087208.1, read as the reverse complement.
GGTACATGAAAAACATGGAATAAGGGATACCAACAGAACAAACTATTCGGAACCAACCAGAAAAAAAGACTATACAAGCCACTAAGAAGGGGAAGACAACCACCAAGAAATTCCTGAAGCCGAACCAAGTAAGAGACTGGGAAAACATATGGAACAATCCGGTATCACACAACAAACATGCAACATGGCTCCAGAAAGTCAGGGAAGAAGAAACAGGGAGAATAAAACAAAGCACATAAGATCCAACGGTACATGAACAGGAATAAGGGATACCAACAGAACAAACTATTCGGAACCAACCAGAAAAGACTATACAGCCAACTAAGAGGGGAAGACAACCACCCAGAAATTCCTGAAGCCGAACAAAGTAAGGGACTCTGGGAAAACATATGGAACAATCCGGTATCACACAACAAACATGCAACATGGCTCCAGAAAGTCAAGGAAGAAGAAACAGGGAGAATAAAACAAAGATTCACAGAGATCACGACAGGCACAGTCAGACACCAACTAAAGAAAATGCCAAACTGGAAAGCCCCAGGTCCTGATGAAGTCCATGGATACTGGCTCAAAAACTTCAAGGCCATACACCCACGAATAGCAGAACAACTCCAGCATTGTATCTCAAATCACCATGCACCCAAATGGATGACCACAGGAAGAACATCCTTAGTTCAAAAAGACAAGAGTAAGGGAAATATAGCCAGTAACTACAGGCCTATCACCTGCCTACCAATATGTGGAAGTTACTAACAGGTATCATCAGTGAAAGGCTATACAACTACCTAGAGGAGACAAACACCATCCCCCACCAACAGAAAGGCTGCAGAAGGAAGTGTAGGGGCACAAAAGACCAGCTCCTGATAAACAAAATGGTAAAACAACCTAAGCATGGCATGGATAGACTAAAAGAAAGCCTTCGACATGATACCACACACATGGCTAATAGAATGCCTGAAAATATATGGGACAGAGGAAAACACCATCAGCTTCCTCAAAAATACAATGCGCAACTGGAATACAATACTTACAAGCTCTGGAATAAGACTAGCAGAGGTTAATATTATCAGGAGAGGGATCTTCCAGGGCGACTCACTGTCCCCACTACTCTTCGTAGTAGCCATGATTCCCATGACAAAAGTACTACAGAAGATGGATGCCGGGTACCAACTCAAGAAAGGAGGCAACAGAATTAACCATCTGATGTTCATGGACGACATCAAGCTATATGGTAAGAGAATCAAGGAAATAGATACCCTAATCCAGACTGTAAGGATTGTATCTGGGGACATCAGGATGGAGTTTGGAATAGAAAAATGCGCCTTAGTCAACATACAAAAGGGCAAAGTAACAAGAACTGAAGGGATAAAGCTACAAGATGGGTCAATATCTGAAAACCAGTGAAGAAGAGTGGCTAAAGAGTGCATGGGAAGAAAGACTAATAAAAGTAGACGAAGACCCACAAATATACAGAGGCAGGAGAATGACATACAGAACAGAGGACTGGCACAACAAACCAATGTACGGAAAATACATGAGACAGACTAAAGAACTAGAAAGCGAAGACACAAGGCAATGGCTACAGAGGGGAGAGCTAAAGAAGGAAACTGAAGGAATGATAACAGCGGCACAAGATCAGGCCCTAAGAACCAGATATGTTCAAAGAACGATAGACGGAAATAACATCTCTCCCATATGTAGAAAGTGCAATACGAAAAATGAAACCATAAACCACATAGCAAGCGAATGTCCGGCACTTGCACAGAACCAGTACAAAAAGAGGTATGATTCAGTGACAAAAGCCCTCCACTGGAGCCTGTGCAAGAAACATCAGCTACCTTGCAGTAATAAGTGATACGAGCACCAACCTGAGGGAGTGATAGAAAACGATCAGGCAAAGATCCTCTGGGACTATGGTATAAGAACAGATAGGGTGATACGTGCAAATAGACCAGACGTGACGTTGATTGACAAAATCAAAAAGAAAGTATCACTCATTGATGTCGCAATACCATGGGACACCAGAGTTGAAGACAAAGAGGGAAAAGATGGATAAGTATCAAGATCTGAAAATAGAAATAAGAAGGATATGGGATATGCCAGTGGAAATTGTACCCATAATCATAGGAACACTAGGCACGATCCCAAGGAATCTGGAAAAAATAGAGGCTGAAGTAGCTCCAGGACTCATGCAGAAGAGTGTGATCTTGGAAACGGCGCACATAGTAAGAAAATTGATGGACTCCTAAGGAGGAAGGATGCAACCCGGAACCCCACACTATAAATACCACCCAGTTGAATTGGAGGACTGTGATAGAGCAAAAAAAAAAATAAATAAATAAATAAAAAATAATAATAATAATTTACTATCAACCACACATACAAAAAGGGGATTACACCAAAGTGTCACGAGCATTAATTCGACGAATGCAGTCTTTGTCCAGCTTAAAAAAAAAAAAAAAAAAAAAAAAAAAAAAAAAAAAAAAAAAAATTTCAGCACCTCGCAGGCAAACCCAGCTACATACACCCGATATTGGTTCACATTGGCCGAACACGAGCTTATCAAAAGCCACAAAACCGTCATAAACCACCGAGATAAAACTGATAAGAACTGACAACAGTTCGATATTCTT
>NC_087208.1:52129192-52141692 GCF_015104395.2 Macrobrachium nipponense | reverse complement strand
AATATAAAAAGAGAACGTAGTAAAAAAAATTAAGGAAAATCATGTTGAAAAACGAAAGTCGCAACAAGAGCAAAAATAGTATAGCTTGGAGGAGGAGGGGTTACAAGGATTAGGATGTCTCAAAGACTTGTAAGTCCATCCGGGGAGACATCGTGTGCTCACTTATCTGTAGGAGCAGGTTTTACTGTGCATTCACAGTGTCCTAATGATTTTGTCTAGCTTTCTTTTAAACTCCTCCACACTGTTGCTGTTTACAACTTCTGGTGGCAGTTTATTTCACGTCTCACATTATCTTGTATGTGAAGCAGTTCCCACAATGGGATGTGTTGTATCTCTTCAGTTCTAGTTTCCATCCATTATTTCTTGTCTGGTTTTCGTTTAATGTAAATAGGTTACTGTCTACTTCTGTTATGCCTTTCAGTATTTTGAATGTTTCTATTTGTTGTCCTCGTGTTTCTAAGCCACACATGCTCAGGCTCTCTAGTCGTCTTCGGTAACCTATTTGCCTGATGGATGGAATTAACTTTGTGGCTCTTGCTTGTAGTCCTTCAGATCTATTTATGTCTTAGCTAGGGGCCGAAAGGACGCTAAAAAAAAAAAAAAAAAAAAAAAAAAAAAAAAAAAAAAAAAAGTAATGCCTACAGAGCAGCGTGAGGGGCGCACTGACAGCACTAACCCCCCTATGGGGACGAGCACACTATTCAATTATTCTGGATGAGCCATCCTGACTGGAGGACAGGCTGCGCTAGATAAACAAAAATAAATTCTGAACGATTTTTTTTCTAACAATAGAATTGTTATTGTTAGATTAAACCGGCCTTATACTACTGGTAGGTATTGCACCTGTGCCCGTCATAAAACATGGAAACGAGTTACCTGAAGCTCCAATGAATTTTTAACTGTTCGATCTGTGTGCTATTTATAAATCTTCACCGAACGATTTGGCAACGTAGTTTGTTTGTATGGCGTTTTTACATTGCATGGAACCAGTGGTTATTCAGTAACGGGACAACGGCTTTACGTGACTTCCGATACCACGTCGAGAGTGAACTTCTATCGCCAAAAATACATATCTCTGACCCCTTAATGGAATGCCCGAGAATCGAACTTGCAGCCACCGAAGTGGCAGGCCAAGACCAAACCGACCACGCCACTGAGGCGCTTATTTGGCAACGTAATAAATCATCTCAAGCACAGCGCTTTTAGCTGAAAGATTTGTATGGATGACTGTATACTCTACCAACAGCATTTGCTATTTACTGGGGCATTTCGTGGGCAAATACACTCAAGTCTAGGCGCCGTATGGGCATTCAAGCCAAAACACCTTTTCAAACATATTTCTTTCTGAACATTCCAATTTATTCTAATTTATTTATAATCTATTTCAAATTTACTTGACGCCTATTTCCTCCATACCTTCACTGCTCCTTACGGCCTGCTCCATGAGCAAGAATCCGTGCTGGCATAAGACCAGCTTAAAAAAAAAACATTCATTGCTCCAACCAACTTTTACATTCATACCACTTACAACAATTTTCATAATTCTTTCTGGGATTTCGTCCTATTCTGCAGGGTCTATGTCAAGTTCCACTCCTCATTTCTCGAGGGATTTCATCTATTGGTGCATAGTACACTGCCAACAGGAAACTACTGTTAAATATACTAAAAGCACCGAGTGCCTTTTCTACATATGGCGTCAAGATCATCCATCCGCTCTCATTGAATAAATATACATGCTAACCTCTTACAGTCCCTTTTTTCCATCTCTCTCTGTGCACAGTGATTTCACAAGTAGCAAAGATGGCCAGTCCGTCTCTGGAATTCATTTGCAAGTATCTATGAAGTTAAAACCTATTGAAACTTGCAAAGTTAGAACCTACTGAATCTTAACTTTCGAAAACGAGAGAGAGAGAGAGAGAAGAGAGAGAGAGAGAGAGAGAGAAGAGAGAGAGAAATTATTTTACCCATTTCGCTTTGTTGTCTCAACCATAATTATCTAAAATTCTATCCGAGTTGACACTAAAAAGTCATTGCTCCAACCAACTTTTACATTCATACCACTTACAACAATTTTCATAATTCTTTCTGGGATTTCGTCCTATTCTGCAGGGTCTATGTCAAGTTCCACTCCTCATTTCTCGAGGGAGTTCATCTATTGGTGCATAGTACCCCATAATAACTACACTGCAAACTTGTGTAAAACAAGTTTAAGCCGAGAACCAAACCCGAACGAAAAAATCCAGCCTAAACGAATCAGTCTTGCGCGAAACGAAAAGAAACGAAGGACGAAACCCTCTGAAATGAGAGTCGAGACTTCGCCTTGGACGTCAAAACAGAACGAACGCCTCCACTCCAAAAACGTCGCGTACCCACAAGAATAATGCTGTTAAGAACGATGCTGCTAATGCTGTTCTTGTATGGCGAGACATGCCCGATCAGTACGAGGAATAGAAAAGCGTCTGACGATCCAGAACAACAACAGATAATATACACTCGCTGATCTCGACCGGAGTCTGTTGGGAATCACTACACTGTGTCCTACCGAGGAAAGAAGTATTGAAGAGCTGCTTATGAGAGGCACGAACACCTCTTCCTTGATCAACATACAATGGATCATATATATATACATATATGAGGAGACTTTCGAAGCGAGGAAGAAGTAAACAGCTCGCCCACCCCTCCCCCTTTGCGAAAGGCTTCGTGGAATTGAAACAGTAGTTCAAGTGTCATGCACTGTTCCTTCATGACAATTCCCTTTTCATTACCTCATCGAGAAGAAATGAGAGAGAGAGAGAGAGAGAGAGAGAGAGAGAGAGAGAGAGAGAGAGAGAGGCCACAACAGGATTACATACGCTACCTTTTAATTATTATTATTATTCACCGCCTTTAAAGTCAACCAGCTAATCAGGAGAGAGAGAGAGAGAGAGAGAGAGAGAGAGACGACGAAGGAGAGCGATAGAGGACGGGAGATAGAAGGGAGCGGCGGTCCGTGAAGAGGATTAGTACGGGCTAGGGGTTTTAATTATTATTATTATTACCGACCTTTTAAGGCAAACAGCTAATGAGGACGGAGAGATTCGGGGGAGGAAGAGTAGACGAGAAGCAGAAGAGAGCGAGATTGAGAGAGAGAGAGAGAGAGAGAGAGAGAGCACCATAGGAATTCATACACTGCCTTTCAATTATTATTATTATTATTATTAATTATTAGCAGTTATTGCTTACGAACAGACATTGGCGCAGTCAAGTTTGAGTGAATCTCTGATCAAATAAAAAATAGATAAATCAGCTGATTTACACATAAATGAATTTTAGAATTAGTCTCGTTGGTACAACGGGGATATACATCTAGAATGGAATATAGTATTGAGCACCTATGAGGCCATTCAGTACTGGCACTAAAACAGAGTAGAAAGTTTGAAAGGCGTAACAGGAGGACAACCTCAAAGTAGCTGTTACAACCTTCAAGCAGTTGCATTATGAATCAACTGTCAGGACAGCGTTGAGGAAAGTAAAGAAGAACGAATATGAAAGGAGGTACAGTTAAAGGAACGAAAGAGGTTGCAGCTAGGGGCCGAAGGGACTCTGCAAAGAACCTTGAGTAACGACTACACTGAACCGCATGAGGTGCACTATCCCCCCCTCCCCCCGCGAAAGGATCGTTAGTAAATAAAACAGTGACTCAGGAAAGAATCAATGAACACTATAACTGATGGAAGGAACGTAACAACAATGGCCGTTAACTCTTTCCTAAAGTGATTGATAAGACGCACGAATGAAGAAGTCAAAGGAGGCATAAAAAGCGAGATGAATAACCACAAAGAAATATGAGGTGATATATACGAATACTCTTAAACAATGGTGAAACGACTCACTATGACAGCTACTGTGATTGTGTGAGGCTGGGAATTCCCAGCGTAAATTATCTTGGCAGTGATTTCAGGATCATCATGCTGACAGAGTACAAATAATAATGAGGTGGTCTGCCTAACTGACAGTCATTGTAAATCATTATGAGAGTGCAATACTTGATGTATAAAAAAAAACAGGTGAAATGGAGATCAATATGACGTATAAGTGCACCTAAAAAAGGAGTCGCAAAATATATTTAAATAAATAGCGCTCACCTCTACAATATTTCCCAAATGTACTGACCGTTGAATTAAATTCACCCAATATATATATTATATATATATATATATATATATATATATATATATATATATATATATATATATATATATATATAGAATATTTTTTTGAATCCACTGGTCACTTTATGCAATTGAATAACCACAATGCCTCAAACCTTTTAGATAAGCTTGTCACTGCAAAGACTTAGATCCAAACACAAGAAATCTGAAGAAGACCAGGTCAGCAACGTGACCTCGTTGTGATTATGGGGGCGCGGGTTCGTTTCCCCCTACCGGACATCACAATAATATACTACAAAAATTTCTTGCACTTGGATCTAAGGCTTTGTAGTGACGCTATTGTTGGAGATTAAGCCGGCCTTATGCTAGCACGGGCTCTTGCTCATAGAGCAGCCCCCTCGTAGTACAAGCGTATCGAAAAAGCGCGAAGAATTCAAGAAGTGGAGCGGGCATTATGGAGATTACACACACACACACACACACACATATATCATATATATATATATATTATATATATATATATATATATATAGTATATATATATATAGACTGGTTTTCAAAACAGGTTACTTTAGCTGTTGTCAGTTGACATTACACATGAAATTACACAAAGTGTTATATATATTATATATATATATATATATATATATATATATATATATATATATATAGACTGGTTTTCAAAACAGGTTACTTTAGCTGTTGCAGTTGACATTAACATGAAATTACACAAAGTGTTTATATATATATATATATATATATATATATATATATATATATATAAACACGTGTGTAATTTCATGTGTAATGTCAACTGACAAAAGCTAAACGTTAACTGTTTTTAAAGACCAATCTGAATACAACTCAACCTTCATAAATTATAATAAAAAAATTATACCAATAAACGAGTCCAAGCTCGACTAATCGCCCGAGTCTCGTAATCCGAAAGTCAAGGTCACTCTTGGAAAGCGAACTTGACATGCAATAACCACAGGATGGATCCCTCAGCTTTAGTTCAATGGATGTAAAAGCTTTTCCTCCTCCGACACCCCCTCCCACCCCCGCCCACTTTTTTTTTCTTTTTTTCTTTGCAAACTTTCCCCTAACTTTAAAAAAAATTCTTTTAGACCAATACATTTTTTAACATAAAACGTTTTTCCTCTCATTTTCTATGAGGCAAACTTTTCCTTGGCTATAAATGTTTTCTTTTGTCCAGAACACTTATAACATCAAACGTTTTTCCTTTTATTTTCTTAACACCAAACTTTTCCTTGGCTTTTACAAATAAATAAACGAATAGATAAATAAATAAATTACATACATATATATATACTTTTTGACAGTTCACTTTTACCAGAAATGTTTTTCCTTTCATTTTCTTAATTGCAAACTTTTCCTTGGCTTTTGCAAATATATAAATGAATACAAATATATATATATTATATACATATATGATATATATATATATATATATATATATACATACATATACATACATTTCATTTTAACAGTTAAGCTTTAACATGAACGTTTTTCCCTTTCTACAAAGCAAACTTTGGTCAACTCTTCTCGATGGAAAGAGCCGGTCGATATTCATCCACTAGGGCAATGAAGATCTTAAAAGCAATCCTTTAGTTGGTTAGTATGGTGTTTTTACGCTGCATGGAACCAGTGGTTATTCAGCAACGGGACCAACGGCTTTACGGGACTTCCGAACCACGTCGAGAGTGAACTTCTATCACCAGAAATATACATCTCTAACTCCTCAACGGAATGGCAGAGAATCGAACCCGCGACCACCGAGGTGGAACGCTAATACCATACCAACCACGCCGCTGAGGCGCTTGAAAGCAATCCTTTAGTGTACTGACCAAATCAGTAGTAGTATTTCAAGTTCACGCAAACCTGAAACGCAGAACTACCCTAAAACAATTCTCCTTGTGGTTTTAATATTCTATTTACATTTTTATTTACTTATTAATCTGTTTATTTACCTTTCCTTTCTAATAAATTATCTCTTCTTTCCGTTATTTCATATCTTCTGTCATTTCTTTCGAATAGACACCATATTCTTTGGAACCTTGAATTTCAAACCAGTGACCTCTGCAAGCATGCCCTATATGAATAGGGTTCATCTCCTGAATAATAATAATAATAATAATGTAGAAAATAATAATCATAATATAGAAAATGATAAATATAACAGCAACAATGAGGACTTACAATAATAATAATAATAATAATAATAATAATAATAATAATAATACTAATAATAACAAGTCTCAAAGTAAAGTAATTGAATAATTAACACTCATTTCACAAGGTCTCAGACTCAGTAATGATTCTGAGACCGAGACACTAAAAATGACAATACTAGTAATATCGCCAACCATAAAAAAAAGTAAATAAATAAAAGGCGGTAACACATTATCCATCAAGGTTATATACTTGACAACCCAACACTCCCTTTCAGTGTAATAACACCTCGCCCTACTTTCTAAGCGTCGGAAAAAAAATAATAATAAAAAAATAAGCCTTAATAACCATCGATGTCTGTAGCCTGATATTAATACCAGAGTTAATATAATAGAGCTTTGATATCTTCGAGACCGTAATAGCCACTTTAATCCTAAAGGCTTTTTAAACAATTAAGAAACCGGGCAATGAGAGGAATATTTCCGATAGAGAAATGAAACCATCAACGTGAAGAAATAAAAAATAAAGAGAGAGGGAAGCATATATAAAACGAATACCAATTAAAAAAAAATCTATTACTAACTCAATATCGAGTCTGATCACCTTCTAGAGATTATTTATGCATACATACATACATACATACATACATACTACATACTACATACCATACATACATCATACTACATATACATACATACATAAATACACACACACAAATATATATATATATATATATATATATATATATATATATATATATATATATATAACACTTGAGACGCATCCTGATTTAACGGAAGAATTTATTTACACACACACACACACTATATATATATATATATATATATATATATATATATATATATATATATATATATATATATATAATATCACACACACATTCGCACACACATATATATTGACGATCTATCGCTGCAAAACGCGATATTCTATGTTGTCGTAGAGCTGGAGGTAGGAACGAAAGTAAGTGACCAAGCGATTCCGTGCATCTTTCACACCTTCTTATATACATAGTATATTTTTCGCATTCTTTATGGTTCACTCCCCACCTTCGGCTTGAATTCAATCTCATCTAACATCCATCCTCTGCCTTCTCTCACTTCAGGACCAGTTTTTCCCTCCTCATTCCCTGACTTAGAGAGGAAATTATCACTCGCAAAACGACAACCTTCCATCTCATTGAGGCAGACATGTTTTTCTCCCTTTGGATTGTTCCAGGCCCCCCCCCCCCCCCCCCAAAACCCCCACCCACTTTTTTGTGCTCCTCATCACCGTCTCCTTTCCCTCTTCCCTTTTTCCACATGACCTCGACACGTTCTTTCGCTTTCCTTCCTTCAGTTCTTTTTTTTTTCCCTCCGATGACTTTCCACTACGCCACTTCATCCCTTCCCTTCCAAGGGAATCCAGATAGTTTCCATGACTGCCCCGTCTGAAGATATCTCTATTCATCTTTCATGCTTCGCTGGATACGGCTAATATTCTTTTATAATAACTGTGATAATATTCTTTTCATATCTTCCATAAAGGCATAAACTTGCACAGTTTTATTGCTATACGTACTTCAGCAACCTATAAACATAATGAAACCGTTTTATTGCCATAGCTATTTTAGCAACAAACAAACAAATTGAAATTTTTATTGAAAACTTTCTTACAAGAGCTATTATAGCAACATATAAACAAATTCAAACCGTTTAATTGCTATAGATATTTTAGCAATGTATAAACAAAACAAAACGGTGTTACTGCCATAGCTATTTTCGCAACCTATTAACAAAATGAAACCGTTTTATTGCTACAGCTATTATAACAACATATAAACAAGCTGAGACAACTTGATTGCTATAGTTATTTTAGCAATTATAAACAAAATGACACAGTTTCATTGCTTTAGTTATTCCAGCAACATATAAACAAAATGGAAGTTTTACTGCAATGGATATTTGAGCAACTTGCGCGTTATGAATATTAATTTCCGCACAACCACACAGTCGCCTTCAGATCCCAATTCACATGACGTACAAAACTCAAAACCTTTATCCCTACAAGCGTGAAAGTTCGTCCAATAATTCACTTAAGCATAGCAACCAATTATTATTAATAATAATTAAACCACGGAGCTGGCAAAATCTTCGTCGTTAATTACTCTGCTAGCTGGCTCGAGCCGGTGACTGGTGAGGCCTATTCTGTTTTGACTTAATATTAAGCCGACAGAAGCGAAGCCATGGTTATTAATTTCAAGGATATTCTGTGGTATTTTGTGGCTCTACATTTTACATACTTAAGGATGCGCGTTATATCATAGTTTAAGTTTCAAATGCTTAAGAACGCATGATATATATATATATATATATATATATATATATATATATATATATATATATATATATATCTATATATCTATATATTTACAAATTAATTTCATATGATTAGGGACGCATTATATCAAAGTTTAAATTTCAAATACTTAAGAATGCGTGATATAAATTAAATTCGAAATCCTTAAGGACACATTGTATCATAGTTTAAATTACAAATCCTTAAGGACACATTGTATCATAGATTAAATTACAAATCCTTAAAGACGCGGTATACCGTACTTAATATTCATACTATACTTTAAATTTCAAATGCCTAAGGACGTGTTATACCATACTTTAAATTTCAAATGCTCAAGGACGCATTATATCCTAGTTTCAATTCCAAACGCTTAAGAACGCGTTATATCATAATTTAAATTCCTAATGCTTAATGACGAGTGATACCATAGTTTCAATTCCAAATGCTCAAGGACGCATACTTTTAAATTTCAAATGCTTAAGGACGCGTTATATCATAATGCAAGCTGTGAATTCATGTTTCTGAAAATGAGACAGCGAAGAAGGACACGAATGTCAATCAGTCTGTGGAAGGAGAGTTTACAGTTTATTATTATTATTATTATTATTATTATTATTATTATTATTATTATTATTATTATTATTACAAGATTCGCGCAACAAGCTCATCCCTTCTAAACTTTCTAAATTCTCCGCCAATCTCTGGCAATTCGCAAAACAAAAATAAATGGATATATAAATAGATAAATAAATAAACGTAATATACGATGTCTTGAACATAAAATATTTGTAGCACCAATGAAGGTTCCGTCTATCTTTGACAATTTACAAAAACAAAAATAATGAATAAATAAATAAACATATAAGAAAAAATAAATCAACTCAAAGAGTAAACTCACTATCCTGAATAAAATCATCTTTGACAACTCACAAAACAAAAATAAATAAATCTAAAAAACACAGAAAGAAAGATATAAGCAAAAAAGTCAAAGAACAAAATCACTACTCTGAATACAAAGCCTTCGATAGTTCACAAAACAAAAATAATAATAAATAAATAAATATATAAACAAAAAAACATCAAGTCAAAGAACAAATCACTATTTTGAATACAAAGTCTTAGACAACTCACAAAACAAAAATACAAGTAAATAAATATGTAAAAAAAAATAAATAAAGTCAAAGAACAAAATCACTACTCTGAATATAAAGTCTTTGATAATTCGCAAAATAAAAATAATAATAAATCGATAAATATATAAACAAAAATAAAGCAAGTCAAAGAACAAAACCCCTATTCTGAATACAGTCTTTGACAATTTGCAAAACAAAATTAAATAAATAAATAAATAAAGAAGGATATAAACAAAAAAAAATCAAGTCAAAGAGTAACATCACAAATCTGAAAACAGTCTTTGATAATTCGCAAAACAAAAATCAAAATAAATGAATATATAAACAAAAATAAATAAAGTCAAAGAACAAAATCAGTATTCTGAATACAAAACATTGCTCAGCGCCCCACCAAAATACTACTACGACAACGCCGCTCAAAGAAATCACTTCAGACGAGAATACTCCAGGGCGATCTACTGACGCCGACAAAAACAATTGCCAAGGGCACCGTGATCTTTGGTCCTGGCTCCGCCAAACCCCTAAATGGAGATTCTCCATCCGGTAACCACTGATTTCACTCACCTACTACTACGGCAGAGTGACGTAATGATTCAGATAGGGAGCTGAGATCGAAATGACATTCAAGTTTTACTAACAACTGCTGCCGTAAAACAAAAAATAAATAAATATATAAACAAGCAAACACACACTCGACATATTTAAGTCTTACTAACAACTGCTGCCGTTAAAATAATAAATAAAAAAATAAAAAAACACACATACACAAAAATACCAATTTTGACACTAATCTTTATAATATACTTCATCGCAATGCTTATCTAAGCCTGTTTCATTGGAAAAAATGAATAGTTTGCAATTAAGAATTTGACTAAACAAAATAACACGGGACACATTTCGATCTCAACTGATTATTATTAGGCCTCGTGCTAAATTGTCGCACTCTTAACCGGCGATTATTTGACAGTTATTTTATTTTATTACTCGTTTGGAAAGCCATTCCATTCCATCCATACGTACAATCAGATGACACCGGCTAAACCCGATTTAATTCTTGACGCGGTACCGCAATCTTTTAAAAAAAGTGTAATATATATCTATATATATATATATATATATATATATATATATATATATATTAGTGCGTCCTGTCCTGTACCTGAAGAAGACTGTCTCGTACGTCTTTCGAAAGCTTGTACTTTGCAAATCACAGAATGTGGAATCTAGACCATCCCAGCTTAGTGAAGCATATATGAGTAATATATGTATATGTATGTATATGTATGTGTATCTATATATGTATGTATATGTATGTGTATCTATCTATATCTATATATATATATATATATATATATATATATATTATATATTATATATATATATATATAGTGTAAACATGAACATTCCATATTCACCAATTTTATTTCAAGTAACTCGGCAGTGCTCGGCAGGTTATACGTCACACGGCTTTTCCGTCGTCAAATGACGCAACGTCTGCCCATTCATTACGACGCTCCAACCACCGCAACCAAACCACCTAGAGACAAAAATACGAACGATAAACCACACTCACGTTCGTCGCTGTGGCAACAATCGCACGGAATTGTCAAAGAGAGAGAGAGAAGAGAGAGAGAAGAGAGAGAGAGAGCGCATCTGATGACTAGGCCAGTTCCTTACACGACGCTCCTGATTGGCTGTTGATAAGCCAATCATAGGGCTGGAAATTCTCAGTCTCTCTCGAGAGTTCCCATGGGTAGGATCTATGTTCCACCTCTCCTGAGGGATACATCTTTCAAAAGTATCCTTCAGGAGAGATGGAACTTCAACCTGTCTATGTGAACTCTCTCGAGAGAGACTGAGAGTTTCCAGGCCTGTGATTGGCTTATCAACAGCCAATCACGATCATCGTACGGGACGGGCCTAGACATCAAATGCACAGTTGATGTGAATCTACTGTAGTATCCTACAGACCAAGGATACGTACAGGATCCATCGTTCATCCTGAAAAGTTCGGGTTTTCGTGTGAACTTGCTACTCGGGTCAATATCATCATCATCATAAATTGACAAGCGAAGACGAGACTAAAATTTATACACGTCATAAAATAAAGACGGGCTTATCATCAATATCAATAAAATGGTTTTCGGTTCATATCCAAACGAATGCAAATTGCCCACAGCGCGTCACCGAACATCAATGAATCTACTACGTTACCCTCACATCCTATGGAGAGACAAGAACGCCACATCAAAATGTAACTGATTCAGCAACACACTTAGACAAGAAAAGGGAGAACAGAGTCTTTTTAATGCCCCTCTTCTGGTTTATCAAATAACTTCTTTAGTCTGAAGTTTCGAGTTCTCTTCCTCCTGGGAGCTGAATTTTATAATTATATATATATATATATATATATATATATATATATATATATATATATATGTAAACAATCATCTTAATTACTTTACATTCAAATTGTCCCAATAAAAAACATACCTCAGACCTCTCATAATTACAAATGTTGGAAACTCGATTATATACTACCACTACCATAATTATTAACATTATTATTATTATTATTATTATTATTCAACTGAACCAATTATTGAATAACTTGGCAAAATTACCATCTACAGGTAAAGCAAGCAACACCATTACCAAG
>NC_087208.1:51946692-52124192 GCF_015104395.2 Macrobrachium nipponense | reverse complement strand
ATAATTAATCAGGCACTACTAACACGATCCAAAATGAAATGGGTATTACGAATACCACCTACGTCTAACAAAAAAAAAAAAAGTTTGTTCGAATTTGCAGGCGAGGTCAATAAAACTGCACCTATCTTCCACTCGAAAATAGGGCCACTTCACTCATGGTACGGATGAAGAGACATTAGTCCAATAACGCAAAGTATTACAAGGAACGTTGAGAATACTTACAGATATGGTTTAATAACGCCAGGTATTACACGGAATGTTATAAACATTCAGGGCTATAAATTACTGCACTCTTAAACAATAACGAACATCGTCATAATGAACGGAAGTTCATTTCGACATGACGATAATACAACTGAAACAGTCAGAGAGAGAGAGAGAGAGAGAGAGAGAGAGAGAGAGAGAGAGAGAGAGAATCATCACTTCTAAAGCAATATCATCAATGTTTTAAGATGCCCATCTGAACCTGAAAACAATACAGGTGAAACAATAAAAAACAGAGAGAGAGAGAGAGAGAGAGAGAGAAACATAATTTGAAAACAATGATATCATTATGGTTGTTTTTAGATTTAGGAGACTTATTTGAACCTGGCAACAATACAGGTGAAACAATAATAATAATAAAAAAAAGAACTGAGAGAGAGAGAGAGAGAAAAGTAAAATAAAAAAAAAATATCGCATTACAAAAGAAGGATGCTTATCTAAACATGACCAACAACACTGATGAAGCAATCAAAAAGAGAGAGAGAGAGAGAGAGAGAGAGAGAGAGAGAGAGAGAGGGGGGGGGGGAAATCTGATAAAAACTGACAGACAACTCACTTTCATCGGAGGCGTGAGATCGAATTGTTAGTATCCCGAAGATAATGATAACGATACGGTGAGCGAGTGTGGCCCTGTGCAATGTACTATATTATATTCCTCTGGAACACACCGGTGCCTGGTCTTCTTTTCTTTCTTCTGTTCTCATTTATCAAGAGGCAGGCAGGGTCGAGTAGGTGTTATAACCACTAATTAAGTCATTTTTCACTGGGTTCGTTTTGTACTCATTTAAACCGTTTTTGAACGTACAATTTATCACGGGCAAGTTCCCAGTCAACGCCACTGACGTCAAAATGTAAACAGCGATCTACTAGCACCAAAAATATGAACAATAATTCATCCGTCCAAATGTAAACAGCGATCGATTAACAAGAAAAATATAAACAATAAAATTTATCAGAGTTGACAGACGTATATTATTTCACTTTCTCTCATTTCAGAATGTAAACAATAATGAATTTGTTGACGTCAAAATATAAACAAAGATTTATCTGTACAATAATTAATCTGTTGACGTCAAAATGTACACAATATAATTTATCCGTCAAAATGTAAACAATATAATTTATCAGAGTTGAAACGCGTGCATTATTTCACTTCCTCTCATTTCAGAATGTAAACAACAATTATTTTGGTGACGTCAAAATGTAAACGATGATTTATCAGAGCTGAAACTATATTTTAAAATTTCACTTTTCTTTCTCTGAGCACTGCGTAAAAACGAAGAAAAACCAGCGAGGTAACTCTTGTAAGGCACGCGTGAAACGCAAGATTTGACGCTTCACTGGCTGGCTGACAGATAAAAAGAACAACAACAAACTGCAAGCAACACAACGCACGCACGAACCCACACTAAGCGGTTCCCCCGGGTCCCTCCACTGACGGCAACAAAACACGCCCACCACACTCACTGGCTCAGACCACACTGAGATGTGAGAAGTGAGGAGAATGTTTGTGCCACTGGACGGGGCCAGCCAGCCACTACTTCGGTCAACTGAACGCTCGTGTCACCCTCCTGCCTCCTCTCACTCTCTTTCGCTCCACTCTCGCTCTCTTTCCCACCCCCAGCAGCAGTTGCAGTAGCAGCCGCAGCAAGAGAGAGAGAAACTTGCATACCAACAATCTCTCCCCTGACCTAAGCTATACAGCAATTATTACTATATATATTTCTCTAGAGAGAGAGAAACTTGCAAACCAGCATCTCTTCCCCGACCCAAGCTACACAGCAATTATTATTACTATCTCTCTCTCTCTCTCTCTCTCTCTCTCTCTCTCTCTCTCTCTCTCTCTCCGAAGGCAAAACTGCAAATCAATTCCACGTGGTCTCCCAAGACCCAGTTACCAAGTGACACAGTAGCTACAACATCCGTTATGAGCGCACTATACTAAATACCCTGTAATACACTCTATAACGTTAGCGGACACCTATATAAACTATAACTATAAAAAAACGTCCTCCAACGGGTAATCCTGCTCTCTCTCTCCTCTCTCTCTCTCTCTCTCTCTCTCTCTCTCTCTCTCTACCTACCTACAAAGCCACTTCCTCCCGGTGCAAGTCTCACACGTCTGTCTGTCTCTGTCTATTTCCTCTTCTGTTTGCAGGTAGAAAAGCACTAGAATTCACGACTGACATATATAATGTTAGTCCCTAATAAGAAATTTGTATTAAAATGTCTGAATAAAAAAAATATATACATAACCCAGTCTAAAGCTTATGTATACTACATGGGAGCTCTACAATACAGAAAATCAGTTACATAAAATTAATCTGAAGAGAGAGAGAGACAGAGAGAGAGAGAGAGAGAGAGACCTGGTTTAATGGGCACGTGACCAGAGTTCACATACTTAAGCTTTCCTAAAGAAACAGTACTATTATCATTCCAACTGAGGTAGTGACTGCACGCACTATTATATCAGAGATTTAAAAATGAAGATCCAAAAACGATGGAAATAAAAACAACCAATTAAAAAATGAAGAGCCACAAATAATGAAAATAAAAACAGACGAATACAAATGAGGCGCCAAGACCGATGAAAATAAAAATAACAAACTTTAATGACACTAAAATAAAAATGAAGAACCCCATTGAACCAATATCCTCAAGAAGTCTCCATCAACAACAAGAACCCAGAGCTGGAAGGGACTCTGGGAAGGGAAGAGGAAAAAAAAGAGAAGAGAAGAGAAGAGAGGGAGAAAAGACAAAAAGGGAAAGAGAAGAGAAGGGCGTGGCCCCTCCATAAGGCCCGAGACGGGAAAAGAGTCATCAATCATCACAGAAGATGATCATCTTATTATATTATCAGAAGCACCGAAGCCAGTTTGATATACAGCGTACAACACTCTATGCAACTCTCAGCCCCGGCCCATGACTATCGGCCGCGGGCAGGTGGTGGCCTGTTTGTTGACACCTGTAAGTGGTGCCAGAAACACGATCTGGGCTAACTTTAACCTTGAATGAAATAAAAAACGGCTAAGGCTAGAGGACTGCAATTGGGTAGCCCACTGCCCTCAGTAGTTTTCGAGATCTAAGGGCGGACAGAGCAAATGTGGACAGACAAACAAAAGTCATCTCAATAAGTTTTCTTTTACAGAAAACTAAAAGGTTCAGTAGACACAGGGGAGTGAGAGGGCAGGAAGTGGCCCAATGAAAAGCTGTGTACATTTTGCAATAGGCGTGACAGGCTCTCTAACACTGTTATAGTGCCAGTGATATATTTACTTGGTAACATCTCACTCTCTCTTCATGTCACCAAAGAGCATACAGACGTATACTCTTCGCTGTCACTACTAAAAGAAATTCCTTTTTCCATTCGAATAAAAGGATATGAAACATAAAATTTAAGGTTGAAGGCCAAGCCGTGGGACCTATGAGTTCTCTTAGCACTGACAGGACACTGAATAAAAAAGGTTTTTAAAATGTAACAGGAGGAAAGCCTTGCAGTTGAACTATGAAATAATTCTTAGGATAAGGTAGAAAAAGTAAGATGGAAAAGAGTATAGGGTTGCAGCTGGGGGCCGAAGGGTAGTGAGTAAGTAAGGTGCAAGAAAGAGTATAGGGTTGCAGCTGGGGGCCGAAGGGTAGTAAGTAAGTAAGGTGCAAGAAAGAGTATAGGGTTGCAGCTGGGGGCCGAAGGGTAGTAAGTAAGATGGAAGAAAGAGGATAGGGTTGCAGCTAGGGGCCGAGGGGTAGTAAGTAAGTAAGGTGCAAGAAAGAGTATAGGGTTGCAGCTGGGGGCCGAAGGGTAGTAAGTAAGATGGTGAAAGAGGATAGGGTCAGAATAGGGGCGAGTAGTAAGCTAAGTAAGTGCAAGAAAGAGTAGGGTTGGGTTGCTAGGGGCCGAAGGGGTAGTAAGAAGTAAGGTGCAAGATAGATAGTGCAGTGGGGCCGAAGTAGTAAGTAAGATGAAGAAAGAGGATAGGGTTGCAGCTAAGGGGCGAGTGGAAGGAAAGAGGTAGTTAAATAAGGGATAGAAAAAGAGGAAGAAGAGGATAGGGTTGCAGCAGGGGGCTGAAGGGTAGTAAGTAAGAAGGAACAAAGAGGATAGGGTTGAGCTAGGGGCCGAAGAGACTAACGGCACTAACCCCCTCAGGAGTCCCAGAGTAGGATTCCCAGTTGAACATGGAAGCCGCGTTCACGCTGTTGCATGTAACGCCACAGTGAAAATGCTCTTAAGAAAGCCAAGCGACGAAATAAACGGATACAAATCAATAAAGAAGTCCCTGATCCCGCACAAAGTCGTCTGCGAGGATAAATCTTGGCAAATTTTGCAACTATGAATCCCCACTCATCTCTGGTTTGGAATGGAATGGAATATAGAATTTAGGCTAGATGCCAATTGCTGGGACCTATGAGGTCATTCAGCGCTGGAAGGGAAATAGAGAGTAGGGTTTGAAAGGCATAACAGGAGGAAAACCTCGCAACTACTAAAGAGAATACAAACGGAAGTACAATAAAAGGAAAGATAAGGGGTTACAGCTACGGGCCTGAGGAAGGGACTCTGCAAAGAACCTCACGTAATGCCTACAGTGCACTGCGTGAGGTGCACTGACGGCATTACACCCCTAAGGGAGGGTATCTTCGGTGTTAACAAATGACATGACCTCCGGACGAAAGCCCTCCCAAGTTGAAGTAACCAACATTTTAATAATCTCGGGAGACAGGGCACTGATCCCTACTAATCCAAATGCAGATGATGCTAGGCAGGGTCGAGTCCACAATGAGGGAATAAAGAGAGAAGAGGGAGGGAGAGGGAGAGGGAGAGGAGGGGTTATATCACACGCGATGAGGACGTCCTTCACTTTCATATCACATTCAAGCTGCCGTGATAAAAGGGTTGTTGGGTTATAATAGGCCGCGTTCGGGATTAGCCCAAAGGGGCACGGATCAAGTACACCAATACAAACTGTTTCTATACATACACACCCATATATATATACATATACATACACACACACACACACACAACACACACACATATATATATATATATATATATATATATATATATATATATATATATATATATATATTCTTATAATAAGTTTTGTAATGCAATTATAATTTTGGTAATATGATTAATTCACCTCAGAACCTGTGTATCATGTTATGAAATGTATGTTTTTGTGTTCAGATTCCCACATTTAAAGATAACACATGTGAAGTAGTGTAACTTTTCATTTTTAAACAAACATAAGGGGGAGAGAGGAAAAACGTACGTAAGACAGAGAGAAAGAGTAACAGGAGAGGGTTTTTTTTCACGACTTGAGAATACCTTACCTAAGCTAATTTTTTATAGTTCCAATCTGGCCTGTGCCTAAACAAGGGGCCCTTGTTCATAGAAATATATGAACATAGCAAAAGAGGCCCATACTCGATATCCCTATAGAGATGACGTATTATGTTTTCGTGTTGCTAACCGCCCATTTGCTGATACGCATATGGAGATAGAGAACTATTCATTCGATTCCGAGACCTAGCCGCTGGCTTGAGGGATAGGATCTCTCTCTCTTTCAAAGCTCTCTCTCTTGCGCTCACTCATTCGCGAGTGCTTCATTAACGTAATAATGTAACTTACATTTGTATTTGAGAAGGTCACTCATATAATTTAGTAAAATATGTGTTGTTTGTGGAATCTGGACATAGTATTATTTCAAATAGTTTTGTGAAGGCGCCACGAAAGTGTAAAAGTGTGTAACAGGCCTTTCTCTTGAGTGAGAAGCTGCAGCTGCGTACGTATACAGGTTTTTTTCAAATGTTTTGAAGTGCACTTCAAGGTTTTATTTTACCATTGGATAAAATTATCATTTTCAATACATTTTTCTTTTGCTTTGTTCTTTTGACATTTCCATTTTTATATGCTAAATGTTTGTACTGTCAATGCTTTAATTGTTTTCGTATTATGCATTATGTTTTTTATTGCATTGTCTTTATTTTGTTTAATTAGTTTGAATAATATTCTATTGTGTAATTGTTTGAATCTAACACTTGCAAATTAATTTGTATTTAATTAAATTTCATTTCAAATTTAATTATTGCTTTGATTTAATTTAATTAATTTTCTTGATAAACTTTGATTTAATTTTGCTTGATAATTAATTCAAGAATTAATTAAACTTTTGTTTTCAAGTAATAACAATTTCCCTGAGATTGTGAATTTCACTTATAAATTTTGAATTTAAAATAAAATTTTTATATTTAAAATTTATATGAGCATTTTATTTTTTTGGTTCTCCACCAGTATTATATTTTATTTTGTTTGGGTAGAAATAGAGTGGTAATTGTGCAGTTTACCACAAATGAATCAAAATCAGGGAAATACTTAGATTTGAAATTAGTGAAGGAGTGATGCCCTTTAATTAAGATTACCTCCCATCCATTTTAATGAACTTAGACTGATTGTTTTCTTGACTGTTCAGTTCTATAAGGGATCACTGTTACCTTTAGAGTATTCAGTCGTTTAGTATTTGTGATGAAGGGTCAGGCGTCTGGCTGTAGTGAGGTAAGCAATAACCAAGTACTTGATCAAACTGTGCCCCAAGTACAAAAGGTGTCCCAGACCGAGGAATAAAAGGGTCTCTTGTGCTAACAAGTACAAATGGTAAGTGAAGTAACCAGATACTTGGAAATTTGGGTTAACAAATAATAATGGTGTCCAGACACAGATCTTTGGCTACTTTGTGCACCAAGTATTAATGGTGTCCAGACCTACATACTCTTGGCCACTTCGTCACAATATATATAAAATGCAAAAAAATTTGTTCTGGACATAATAAGCCCTCACGTGGATTGCTGTCCGTCACGAAAGGAGAGAGAGAGAGAGAGAGAGAGAGAGAGAGAGAGAGAGAGAGAGAGAGAGAGAGAGAGAGAGAGAGAGAGAATCTTCAGTCTTTCCCTAAAAAGAAGTTGTTTCCTCCCTTAATATGTTACCTTTCCAGTGATGTTCCAGGAACTACGATCCTCCACGTTATGGGAAAAGGTTTGAGAAATAATTAAATAAATAAATATGTATATATACATATCATCCACTTATTTAAATAATTCATTAACCAATCAAAACGTTTCCCATTACGTGTTCAGTTCCTGGAACATTACTAGGGAACAAAAAAGAAAGTAAAAATACATTCATACACACACACACACACACACATATATATATATAATAAAAGGAGCCCATAAATATAAACACCAAAATATAGAGAGAATAGTACTATATTTCAGAGACTGCCGTCTCCCTCTCCTGGTAGATGAATGAGAAAAGTTTACAGAATAGGTGGTATTTATACCAAGAGGTCCATCCACAGGCTAGCCAATTTAGGTCACCCCCGCTGATAATCTTCCTTTAATCTTCTTAAGCGTTGGTTGAATGAAAACCTTGTCGATCGTATCTGAAATCCATACTCCTTTTGAGATGTTCATTACCTGCCTCTCTTTTATTAAGGCCGATTCCATCATTTGACTCTTGAACCGGCAGTTGCTGCTATAAATTACACGTGACAAATTCCAGTTTATTCTATGGTTATGTTCATTTATATGGTTGAAAATAGCTGAGTTCTGTTGTCCATACCTAACTGACCGTTTGTGTTGTATTAATCTCTGGGGAAGTAATTTACCTGTAAATCCGATGTAAGATTGGTCACAGTCCTGACATGGGATTTGGTAAACCCCAGTGTCCTTGGGAAATGTCTTTTGTTGGACGTTAATCAGGGATTTGGCTAAGGTGTTTGGGTAAGTAAATGCAAAAGGGTTAGATTTTCCGAGAGTCTGAGTCACCTTCTTAATCGTGTCCAGGTGTGGAATTTTTATTTTATTGTTGGGTGTATCTCTGTTCTTGTCTTTAGGGGGTTGGTAGAAAATTACGTTTGCTTTGTCAATTGCTTTCTCAATTATATGTTCAGGATACTTTAAAGACGAAGGTTGCTTGCAAATTAGTTCAAATTCTTTTTCCAGGAAATCTGGGGAACAAATTCGTAAGGTTCTTAAGAACAAGTTGCTGGCTGCACCTATCTTGATAGCAATGTCGTGTTAGCTAACGTAGTGAATGTATGAAAGTGAGAACGTTGGTTTTCTGTATATGGTAAATTTGTATTATGTCGTGTGTCTGATTATTAAAACATCAAGAAAAGGAATTTTTTTGTCTGTTTCCCATTCGACTTTAAATTTGATGCTGGGCACTAATGCATTTAATTTTGAGAGGAATTCATTAAAATTACCCCACCTATTATCCCAAAATGTTAGAATATCATCCACATATCTCATCCACAGCATGTTTTTGGGTTTTATTGCATTTATTATTGTAGTTTCAAAGTATTCCATGTACAGATTGGCTAAAACAGGACTTAAAGGACTACCCATACTCCCCCCAAAATTTTTGCTTGTAGAATGATTCCCCGAATGAAAATACGTTATTAGATGCACATAATTCAACTAACTTTAATCATTTTGTCAAGTGCCAATGGGAAATGATCTGAATAGGGGGATAATTTTTCCCTTAAAAACTGAAGAACGTCCTGTACTGGTACTTTTGTGAATAGGGAGTCTACGTCAAGGCTTAAAAGTTTTATGTTGTGAAGTGGTATATGTGCTTCTCTGAATTTGTGACAAAAATCTTCGAATGTTTAATGTGACTAGGAGAAAAAGTGCCTAAAAAAAGGGAAAGGAGGCCAACTAACCATTTAGAAATTTTGTAATTGAAAGCTCCGGCACATGAAAAGATGGGTCTGAATGGAAGATTGTCTTTGTGAGTTTTGGGAAGGCCATAAAAGTAGGGTAATTTAGGATTAATTACTTTAAATTTCTCTAATAGTTCACACTCTTTTTGTCTTAGCCAATTAATCTTACTTTCCGAAAAAATTCTGTGGGAACGTTTTGGATGGGATTTTTCGTTAGTTTGTCGTAAGTGTTTCTGTCACTAAGGAGCTGGTTGATTTTGTCGAGGTAGAAGTCTTTGTCCATTATTACGATTTTGCCATCTTTGTCAGATCTACTTATTATTATAACACCTAACTTTTTTTTAGCGATTGGATGGCTATCATGAATCTACGGGGAACAGGATAATTCTTATTTAGGTCAGTTAAAGCATTTAGTAACACTCCTTTTAAACATATCTCTTCACGGTTGTAGTTTTTGTCAGATATAAATTTATCAAAAGCCACTATGAAGTCTGGGTTGTTTTTGCGGTCTGGCATAAGGGCAAAGGATAAGCCTAGATTTAAAACTAAATGCTGATTTACAGTAAAGGGGGTGTTGGATAAGTTAAAAACTTTGTCTTGTTACTAAAGATTATTCCATGCGCTATTGTTAAATAACTTAATAGACAATAGCGCATGGAATAATCTTGAGCAACAAGACAAAGTTTTAAACTTATCCACCATCGTAATAATGGACAAAGACTTCTACCTCGACAAAATCAACCAGCTCCTTAGTGACAGAAACACTTACGACAAACTAACGAAAAATCCCATCCAAAACGTTCCCACAGAATTTTTTCGGAAAGTAAGATTAATTGGCTAAGACAAAAAGAGTGTGAACTATTAGAGAAATTTAAAGTAATTAATCCTAAATTACCCTACTTTTATGGCCTTCCCAAAACTCACAAAGACAATCTTCCATTCAGACCCGTCGTTTCTTGTGCCGGAGCTTTCAATTACAAAATTTCTAAATGGTTAGCTGGCCTCCTTTCCCCTTTTGTAGGCACTTTTTCTCCCAGTCACATTAAACATTCAGAAGATTTTTGTCACAAATTCAGAGAAGCACATATACCACTTGACAATATAATTTAAGCCTTGACGTAGACTCCCTATTCACAAAAGTACCAGTACAGGACGTTCTTCAGTTTTTAAGGGAAAAATTATCCCCCTATTCAGATCATTTCCCATTGGGGCTTGACAAAATAATAAAGTAAGTTGAATTGTGTGCATCTAATAACGTATTTTCATTCGGGGAATCATTCTACTAGCAAAAATTCGGGTGTAGTATGGGTAGTCTTTTAAGTCCTGTTTTAGCCAATCTGTACATGGAATACTTTGAAACTACAATAATAAATGCAATAAAACCCAAAAACATGCTGTGGATGAGATATGTGGATGATATTCTAACATTTTGGGATAATAGGTGGGGTAATTTTAATGAATTCCTCTCAAAATTAAATGCATTAGTGCCCAGCATCAAATTTAAAGTCGAATGGTAAACAGACAAAAAAATTCCTTTTCTTGATGTTTTAATAATCAGAGACACGACATAATACAAATTTACCATATACAGAAAACCAACGTTCTCACTTTCATACATTCACTACGTTAGCTAACACGACATTGCTATCAAGATAGGTGCAGCCAGCAACTTGTTCTTAAGAACCTTACGAATTTGTTCCCCAGATTTCCTGGAAAAAGAATTTGAACAAATTCGCAAGCAACTTTCGTCTTTAAAGTATCCTGACCATATAAGTGAGGAAGCAATTCACAAAGCAAACGTAATTTTCTACCGACCCATTAAACACAAGAACAGAGATACACCCAACAATATAATAAAAATTCCACACCTGGACACGATTAAGAAGGTGACTCAGACTCTCAGAAAATCTAACCCTTTGGCATTTACTTACCCAAACACCTTAGCCAAATCCCTGATTAACGTCCAACAAAAGACATTTCCCAAGGGCACTGGGGTCTACCAAATCCCATGCCAGGACTGTGACCAATCTTACATCAGATTTACAGGTTAATCACTTCCCCAGAGATTAATACAACACAAACGGTCAGTTAGGTATGGACAACAGAACTCAGCTATTTTCAACCATATAAATGAACATAACCATAGAATAAACTGGAATTTGTCGCGTGTAATTTATAGCAGCAACTGCCGGTACAAGAGTCAAATGATGGAATCGGCCTTAATAAAAGAGAGGCAGGTAATGAACATCTCAAAAGGAGTATGGATTTCAGATACGATCGACAAGGTTTTCATTCAACCAACGCTTAAGAAGATTAAAGGAAGATTATCAGTGGGGGTGACCTAAATTGGCTTGCCTGTGGATGGACCTCTTGGTATAAATACCACCTTTTCTGTAAACTTTTCTCATTCATCTACCTGAAGAGGGAGACAGCATTCTCTGAAATATAGTACTATTCTCTCTATATTTTGGTGTTTTTAAGGGCTCCTTTTATTAGATGGAATTCTGTTGTAACAGAAATTTTTTACCAGTCATATATATAAAGGGTCCGAATAGGACCGAAAGTACTCGGCTATCTCGCGTTTTCATTTTTTCCTTCATGGCAAAAAAACCTTTATTTATACATAGCATCACGTTTTAGATACTTCGTTATCAAGTTATTCAATATATATATATATATATATATATATATATATATCTATATATATATTTACACATACTATATCATTTTACCAGGAAGATTAAGGCAATGATCGACTACAAGAATTGTAAGTGTAAGAGCATAATATTCCTACACCAGGAAAAGTGCAAGTAGGATTATGAGATAGTAAGGACTCATAGAAAAAAAGATTATGACGTGAGTGTTAAGAAACAGTTACGTCAGAAGTTTCAAAACAAAAGTATTAATTAACTGACTGAAAATCAACTGCGTCAAAACAGGCAGCGAGGTCACTGACATCTACAAACCACAGCCAAGGTCACTGACACAGAAAAAAGAAGTCAATAAACTACATCAAAATCTATACAGTGCTAAAAATAATTTATAAAGAGAGATACTTATGCATGTGTCAGATTATGTAGGAACCTGTTTCATGTGTGTGTGTGTGTGTGTGTGTGTGTGTGTGTGTGTAAAGGGTTCAAGACAAGTATGAGATGCCTCTATGGCAAGTTTAATTTCTTTATAAATGAGAGTAGAGTAGACCCCGGTGAGAAACTGAGAGATATGAAAAACAGCTGTGAATGAAGTGGCGAAATGTTGATCACACAGCAGTAACTTTAAAGGTAGTCCCACGAATTATTGCAAGCCCTTTCACACCTCACCAGAATTATGGGCCACCTCAAGCCTATTGGATTTGGTCACAGCCGGGAATGGAGTTTCCGTCATATTTACTTATTTATCACCTTTCTCTCTTTTTTCTCTGCATTATATATATATATATATATATATATATATATATATATATATATATATATATATATGCAGTGATTTCCCTTTGCAGCCCCTTGGGTTTAGAGTCTGTTCACTCCATCCATAAAGTTTTTCAGATGAAGATTTAAAAAGAGAGAGAAATAAATGACGAAATGAAGAATAAATAAAATCAAGTTACCATTTCCCATCAGTTGTATCCAACGTTAAGGGTGTAACTCTTGTTTAAATTAGGCCTGACCAAAATACTCTTTGAGACCAAGAGCCCATTGCTGGCGCAAGGCTACCTTATTCTAAAGGTGAGTTTACTTACACTAAGCTTCACCTCACGGCACATACATAAGACTCATCACTAACTCCTCCCAAATTCTTGTTACCCTGCCTATTGGACTGCTCATTAGGGTGTGTTAGTGGTGTGGCGTGAATCTTGATGAGCAGTCCAGTAGGCGGGGCTAACAAGAATTTGGGAGGAGTTGATGATAAGTTTTACGTGTGCAGCGTAGGCTGAAGCCTAGTGTAAACTCACCTTTTAAAACCACCACCAACAATTCACAATCACATCATACCAGTCTTATTGTGGCTGGAGACACTTCCCAGCTCAATACCTTGTTACATAATCCATATCAAATTCTCTAAAGACATGATACCTCCAACATGCAGTAATTATATTCTGCCAGAGATATAATTGTTGACAGTGCAATATACTACAATTACGTTTTTTTATCAATGTTCCATAGAAGATTCAAAAAGGATACTAGCAAGACACAAAGCGTCATCCCTACCCTACATCAAGGTAACTTCATATGAATTTATAACTGAATCACGAAAGTTTGGAACGTGGTAAATGCATAAATAAAGGTATAAGCCATGAAGGAAAGATCTTTTGACTCAACGTCTTTTACTTAGCAGTCTGCTAAGAAAAGACATTGAGTCAAAAGATCTTGCGGCAACTCCAATGCTTCACTTTCCTTCGTGGCTTATACATTCATACGAATAAGAAGCTATAAGGGGTGTGATAGAGAATGAGTCCAAGATGACATAAATCCAGCTGAAACTAAAGTGAACCAGAAGCTATTCCAAGAATTGTGAACACATCTGGCTTGTAAAAGAAAAGATATGCATTTCTTTTGATGGCAGGTGGTTCTTACCAGTGAGTTTTTAGTTAAGGTGGGTAAAAAAAAGATTTAACCACTGGCCCGTAAGGGGATCGAACCCTCGACATCCGCGTTATTAGCACGGCGCTCTAACCAACTGAGCTAACAGGCCTCTCTTCTAGGCGCGTGTCAAAACGCAAGATAATCATTCAGAGGGAAAAACGCTTTTCCTTAATTTCTTACAGAATATTACTTTAACTGCTTTCACGCCTGAAAATAGCTCACGACAGGATATTAAACCACAAGCTGCTTTGCTTTTGAGTTTAATGTTTAAGAACATCCCAAGCCAGTTGGTTCCCTTCACTGCCAAGAGATGGCGTCCATATTCAGTATTTGCGAACGTTGTCTCGTGAACCTTATTCATAATAAAGGCAAATACATTGCATAATTAACAGTATATTATCAATTCCACTGCAATTTTAAATGTCGGAAGAATGAAGCGGTAGAAATCAAATATATAGCGAAGAGATAACTGTGAAAGTCATTAAAACAAAAGAACAAAGATTCATCAGTAAAGGCACGATCTGAAATACTTTCATGGAAGAAGGGCATCAAGGTTTACAAATATAATGGGAATAAACCAGTAGCTTAAGGAAATACACAAAAATAAGCGGTAATTAAGTAATTTGCCGTGTGTACTAAGCACAGGCTTTAGTTTTATAGCAAGAGTAGTCATAAACAACTGATATGTTTATGAACGATTTTGTCTAAACAGGACATAAGCCCTTTTGGTTCTATGCAACTTTCATACGAGCACAGCAGTGACAGTCTTTTGGTCTCCAAAAACCCCCTTGCCTGGTATCGCTTCTCGGCCTTTTGGCTAAGATCAAAGTGTAGTATCTGTTCTTATCAGCTTAATATCTGATACGATCCCCATGTGGGGTCTACGATATTAAACTGATTTTGTGTCTTGGCGAAGTGCTAGGGGCTTGCTCCACCTTTGCCGCGGATCGGCCCGGTATTGCAGTACCTCCGGGATCGGTCCACTCCCCCCGGGGAGGAATATAAATATCATCTCAAAACCCAAACAAAGAAAAACAATCTCTCTTCTCTTTCCTCTTCACCTACATTTATCCTTAAACTTTGATTCAGTGCTGCCAGATCTACAGAAATTTCTGTATTTCTACTAGATTTTTTGCAAATCTACAGAAATACAGAACTTTTTTCATTTTCATCATAAGTCTACAGGATTTTGTTGCACACGACTCACAAATTCTCAAGAAATTATCGTGATAGAGCAGCAGTCTTGAAATATTAATTCCTGTCCATCTTAATATAAAGTTTAAACCAAATATGAATGATACACTTCAATGCAGTTCCATTGCATCACTCGAAGTCTCGAAGATAACATGTGCTATACCGACTCATTTTACATTGAAGCTGCCAGGCAAAAATTAAAGAGATTTTCTTTTAATAACCCAGTCTTTCGAAAATTAGAAGCATTAAACCCTGCGGGTGTGAAAAGTAAGGAAATAAATTCTCTTGCACCTCTTATGGCAGCTTTCCCATCCTCGTCTTTTGTCACTGACAATAGGTGAACTCTTTTTTTCTTTCTAATAACTTGCAAAGTACCTATATCATTAAGAGGTACAGCCAGAATTGTTCATAAGCACTGAATATTTATTTTCATTGTCATTCTGTGTAGGTCTAAACTGTTTTGCACTGTTGCATGATCAATTCCTGAAATTGTGGTGAAGTGTGTCTGGTAGAAGGACTAACATTTATATTATTTATGCAAATTTATGTATAGGCATTACCTAGATTGTGTTGCAGCATTTCACATCATTTTTCAAAGTTAAGTTAAAGTGTTTCTGCATATGTAAAAGGATCAAATTTATGCAGTTATGTATTAGTAATTTCAAATGTTTGTATTAGATAGCAAATAAAGCAAGTATGAGTAGTCTACAGAAATTTCATCAAATCTACAGAGAAAACTGAACAAAATCTACAGAAATTTTGGCAACACTGCTTTGATTTGCATTCTGCTATTTTTATCTAAATATTCATGTACATATGAAGTCTTCTATTTGATTACTATCTACATACTCATGTACATGTATTAGGGCTTGTGCCTTGTATGATAAGGCGCCCTATGAGGTAATGTTAGACTTGCGATAATTTTACGCTAAGTCGGTTGGTATTGCACTTCCATCTTCAATGGAGTGTCTTGGGGTTTGTAGATCACTTACGAAGTCGGCATTATCTTGTTGGTTATTACGACGATGTGTTAAACTCATGGTTCGGTGAGGAGGCTCTTGTAGAAAACACGAAGTATAAAAATAGATATATTCTTATGAAGTTTTACATGCTGAAGATCAGATATGATTGTACAAGTCTTCTAATAACGATAGCTTGATCGCTTCTGCCAATGATGATGGCTAATCCTATTCCTCTACATGATAAGCTTAGGTAAAGAGGTACAGGTCTTCTAATGACGATAGCTAACATCTGTTTCTGCCACTGTCTACCATCTCTGTTACAAGTTATGAAGGAACAGACAGTAGTTCGAACATATGAACATACATACAAATGACATAGTTTCATACGAACACACAATCAAAATGAGAACACGCTACAGATCACGTAGGCCGTTTGAATCATGGTCGGGGTAGTTGTCTCAAGCAGGAAGCTTGGACTGTTTCAAAAAAACAAAAAAATGAATGACCACAGATGACGGCATGTCATCTTAGCCTACATACTTATTGTATACGTCATCTTTAGCGTCTCTAGTCTGATCACATTCCTGCAAGCAATCTGGTTGACCTCTTTAGTTTTAGACTTTTTATATATATGACTAACATTCCATATTTTATTATGTAAACACTTACATCAGCTCGGTCGCTACCAAAACCAAAACTCCTGAATATTACTCAAAACTTGACTTGCATTGACTTATAGGAGTGTGATACAGACACTATGTGAATATATATATATATTTAAATAAAATTCATGGTGTACATGAATTGATTGTCAAGTAATAAAATATAAAACAATGATATTGGTAAATAATAGTGATCACGTGATATAAATGATACAGTTTTTCACTTCATCTCATTAAGATACATATGCTACAGAAAATACTAATGTACTCTGACAATTGCATAGAATGAAGATTAACATGATAAAAATCATATTTTAACTGATAAAAAATTTCATATATGAATTGATAAAATTATTAATGTTTATGCTAACTGTTATATATCTGATTCATTAATTCATATACTAACTCATAAATAACTGCAGATATTGGTAAGATAAAAGGTAACAGATTGATTATAGGCTACCTGATTTGTTTATACATATGTATATGGATTCATATAATTATGATTAATATATGTGCACTTTAAATAGATTCCTATTGCGTACACGCAAAGATATATTTAGATTCTGTTATGTATGATCATTTATATAATAGATTCCTATTGCGTACACGCAAAGATATATTTAGATTCTGTTATTTATGATCATTTATATAAGAGATTCCTATTGCGTACACGCAAAGATATATTTCGACTCTGTTATTTATGATCAATTATATATAGGATACATGATACTTTATATATATAGGATACATGACCGAGGTTATACTACTTCACTTTTAACTAGCGTTCGAACAACTTTTCGTCCATTACACAGTTCCAGACAACCACCTATAGCCAATTGAAACGGCCTTTTTCAATGGTTAAAACAAGGGGAAAATTTGCCTGGGCGGGTCCAACATTCTATTTTTGCGCTCATACTTATTCTCTGCATCCTAAGCTACACGATTACGTTCGCGATGAATAAAAAAACATCCCCAGCACGAGTCCTTCGCCAGCAAAGTAGAGTTGAATATCCTTCGGGTCGTAATTGTCGGAAGTATGTCCCATTCGTAGTCGATTCCGACAGCCGCCGGAGCATTCCGCATTAAAACGAGATTAACGACGAGATACGGTGTCGGTCGAAGAAGTCCATGATGGTGCTTATTCCTTTCACATTGTAGGCGGTTGGTTACTCGACTGCCGTCGTCCGCGAGTGACGAACGATTTTTTTTTGAAGTTGCGATGTGAAACTCTCGTACTGCAGGATACTGTAACAGGTTCCATTAATCAGCCTGCAAGTGAAATTATACTTGTCACAAGGGCAAAGTAAATTCAGACGACATCCAAAATAGGGAGGTGATGGGAGAGGAGCCATTTAGACCAGACTTAACCCACATGAATTCACTGATATTTTGGAATTCAAAAGAGTCCGCTGTACAAGCTTTTTATCCATGGCATTAACAATGAGTGAACCTATCCAGGTCTATGAGGACTGTAAAAATATCCATAATTATAAAAAATAAACAGATATTCAATACGAATCCCAAAGAAAATTCTATATTACTGGTAGTAAGTTACTAGACAAAGAAGTGTGAAACGAGCTATTTGTAAGATTGCCAGGCAACATAGAGTCAAAGAGAAAGATTAATCATGATTCTGTATTTCTCATGCTAACTGAAATTAAGTTGTGATAAAATCTGATCCTATGTGCCCTAACAAAAGTTTCATATTCAATTTTCTCGCGCGCATCCTCTGAGGTTAGTTTTAAAAACTTATTAATAGGTAGGAGGTGCAACGAAAAAACCCACTATGTAACTAATTTCTAAATAAACTTTGGTTTTTCAAGAAAATGTGACATTTTCCCATGAATGTTTTACTTGAATTGTAATAGGCTAATGTTGCAAGTAATATTTCACATATATATCTTGATACTTCTAAATGTCTATGAGGTTCAGAAAAATTAATTTATTTTGCTGTTATAGAAATTCTATTTGCTTATTTTGTTATTAATTTTAAAATGATTGCAACTCCTTAGCTAAAGTTGCATTGCGCACACCGATAGACACTTGTAACCTAACGTCTGCCATGCCCATGAGAAGTTCGGCCTAGGCAGTCCTTTCTCCAGTCAATCTGCTTTTGCAAGCGCGAGATGAAGCCTGTGTAAGCAGATTTATTGAGGTTAAAAGGAACAAATACTGATACGGCAATGATGACGTCGTCACTTGTCAGGAGATTGCTCTCAGCCAGCTAGGAGTTACGTTACTTGCTGTAATAAATACGACTTTAGGATAAATTTATTATCTTTTAATACTCGACCCACACGAAAAGAATGTCTGAAAAAAAAACAGTACCAAAATTGAACAATATATTAGTTTTTATGTTGGAAATCTGCATAATTGTAATTATGTGAAATTAAATATTCCTTATTCAAACTATATGAAAAAGGTTTCCATACAAATTCTATATATATTAGCCTGTATAAGATTCATATAGGATTATTTCATAGATAAAATTTTCACTTCTAGACTTCCTGACTTAAAATCTCTTTTATTTATTTTATTTATTATTTATTTATTATTATTATAGTTATTATTCTCATATTTATTTATTTATTTATTATTATATTATATTATTAATTTTTTTTTCATTGACTACGAATATACATCACCGGGACAGACAATATGTCAGTAGGTTTGGATATGTGTTTGAACTTTTAGCTTATTTGTCATTACTAAAGCGTTAAGTTAGAGTTCAAATCTTTACGCATATGTATTTGGATATTTAATTAATCTATGGTTACGTTTTGCTTATTGATTTTATCGTGATTCCTTTTTTATTATAATTTGTAACCCTTCCGACTTCTTACGGAGTGTATATATTGACTCCACTTGTATCCATATTTATTTTATTTTTTTTATATTTATTTATTTATATTTTTTTTATTTTTTTATATATATTTGATAAATTAATGGTTGGCTTGAATATGTGGAAAAGTGTTCTAGCGGCGTACCGTATAAGGCTACTTGCGGCATCAATTCTATAGATACAAGATATAAATGATAAAGGTATTTAAAACCGCGAGAACCGCTATAATCCAGTTCGGAGGTCCAAATATCACGAGTTGTAACTCGTAAGACATTGACACTTCCTATTTAATTATCCGTTATTCTACCAAACCGATTGACTTCTGGGTGATAAAATATATTATTGGTTTTCTTAATGGATAGGAATTCACACAAACGTGATAAGGAGATTATTATTGATTTACACCACCCGAGTCACAGATTATTATGTGTTTGAATTCCATATTTTACTGATTTAGCACTCATAAAAATATTCGTTAACGCACTCAATTGCGGTGTTTGTTTTTAGTGCTATTGAATTCTATATAACGTGTCAAGGAACTATTAACACTAAGAAGTGTTTATTCCCTCTGTCAGACTCGTAATTCTGTTAATATTCTACTTATATTCTTTCAAGGATTGATTTGGAACAGGATAAGGCCCTTAAACTGACAGGTTGTCTTAGTGTATCCCTTGTTTTCATGACACGTGTTACAATTAGTTATGTGCTTTTTATATCTGTAAGCATTGTAGGCCAGTAAAACAGTGATTTGGCTTTCTGTGACATAGTAGGGAACCCTGATGACGGAATACAACCAGTTTATGACGATTGGTATGAGAGAGATTATTACTACTACCTGGTCGTTAGTCCTCTGCTGTGTTCTTCGGGTTTTCCTCGTCACAGACCTACATATAACATTACATTTGATTACATTATTCTGATACACATACTATAAATATACTTTTGCTTTAGGGTTTCTGCTCAAAAGGGTTTATTGTTTTTGCTTAGCCGCTGACCCTGCCTGTTTCCGTTCGAAGTGTTTATTGTTTGATGTTTTATTGCTGCTGACTCTGTTTTCCGTTCGAAGTGTTTATTGTTTTGGTTATGTCTGTTGACTCTTGCTTTGTTCAGTTTGTAACAGTTCTGCGCTCCAACCCAGATATTCAATGCTCGCGATCTCTTGGGTTAAGGAATTTTCTTGTTTAGATACGGTTTTAACAATAGGCACGGATGTTTCTATATCTTTTAGTCCAATTAATGGTTCTTTGCTGTATGGTGCGGGATTGCGGGATAATGATATTTGCTTTCCCAGGTAGATATCTTATCTTGGCTCCAATAACCTGAATGATCATTTGTCACCGAGTTCCTTTTGGACTGTGATTAAAGCCTTTGAAAAACTCGGTAAAGGACTCATGTTCAGTAAGGACTTTATCAGGATAGCCATAGATTATGAACTTAAAATGTACTAGTGTTACAGATACCTAGCCTTCCTTGCCTATTACTGCATATTTACTTTCAGAGGGCTTTAGTTTACGTGAATAAAAAGCTATAGGGAAGAACTGTTTATCATATTACTGAAGTAGTATCCCTCTTACCCCTTGGTCTGAGGCGTCTGTTGCAATAAAAAAAAAATTCCTTATTTAAATCAGGGATTTTTAAGTTAGGTAAGCTGCATTTTTCCGCTTTTTAAGATATCGAACGCCTGTTGATGCTTTTCAGACCTAATAAATCTACGCTCTTCTTCGTAAGGATCGGTTAAAGGAGCTGTCATGATTGAAGAGTTACATATTTACATACGATTGTAATACCCACTACAGCGCAAAAGTGCTGTATCCCCCTTTTACGTTAATAAGTACCGGAAAGTTATGAATAGCCGACACCTTACCATGGACTACTTTAGATAAACATGTTCGGTTTTAAAAAACTCACATTTAGATATTTTACTCTGAGATTATTTGTCTTTGTCTCTGTAGCACTTGCTCTACTTTATGTGAATGTACTTCTAAGGTATTAGAAAAGATTACAAGATCATCCATATAGGCATGTAGGTTATCCCCTAAAAGTCTCCAAACACTATATTGTAATTGGGGCGCAACGTAAGCCGGAGGCATACGTAAAAAATTGATAATGTCCCCTAAAAGTCTCCAAACACTATATTGTAATTGGGGCGCAACGTAAGCCGGAGGCATACGTAAAAAATTGATAATGTCCCCTGAGTGTGCTGAAAACGGAGTATGAGGTACAATCACTTAGGTAATGGTATCTGGTAAAAGCTTTTAAGTAAGTCCAAGTTGGTGAAAAAAATTTATTCTAACCTAACAGAGATAAGATGGTCGTCGGTACATCGCACTGGAAACTATCGGAAGTCGTTTCCGCCTTGTTTAAGCGACAGAATCTACGCAGATACGCCAAGTCCGATCTTTTATGGCATGACATTTGAGGGAAAATTATATGGGCTATTTGATTTCCTAATAGCTCCTATTACTAACATATTTCAACTTCGTCATTTATCTCTATTTTGAAATTGCAGTGAGAGTCTATACGAAGGTACGTATATAGCTTTATGTTTGTCCTTAGACCGTATTTTGTGTTAAATTACATCCGTTTTTCCCAGAGATCACTCGCTAGTGGAGAAACTTCCTGGTATTCAGGTAAAAGATAAAAAAAAAAATTCTGCTGAATCACCTCTGCTTGAATGACTTTTCGGATATTACTTTAGATAGATTATCAGAGAGATTCATCTACGACTGGTTGGGCGGGGTTAAAAATTAGCAACAATAAAAAATGCGATATTTATATGTATAGGTTTTTTTTGTGGATTACTATATTAACTTGTTGCTACGAGTCAACCGTGTATAGGGCTTTGTTCGCGGAAATAGTTATATTTCACAGTGTCGGAAGGATTAAAATTTCATTTCCCAGCAAAGTCTTTTTACACGCACTAAGACATTCGAGGGTGCATGTTTCTCGAGATTTTGCGTGCAAAACTGCGACTGCGGTTGTGGGAGAATTTTGTTTGGGTCATTTGAACAATGTTACGATTTATGAGACAAATGTATAGTTCCTCTATATAAGTTATTATTTGATTAACTGTCTCTTTTTGTTCAAACGGATTTCAATATGTTTGAAGGTTTATAGGATTTTCATTTGATAAACACGCCTTATTTTGCAGGATGTAAGATAATATTTTGTATACCCCTAAATGAATCTTACGATTACACTAGATACAGATCAATGTTTTTTATAACTATAGAGGTATCTGTAAACGCTCGCTTATCCGGACTTCTCATTAGGGAAGCTTTCGAACAACCGACGTGAGTCCGTAAATACAGGATATTACGTGGTTACTAAGGATAAACAAGATATTCTAATTTTTACGGCGCTTACAGTCGGGCTTTTTATCCACCACTACTCTTATAATAACTTACGTATTAAAAAAAAACGAAAACCTGCTCTGATTACTTTATACGGTCCGTGTGTTTCATAGGAAAAATCCTTTTTAATTCAAAAAGATCTGGTATGTATGATCTAACATCGCTTTTCCCCACTCTGCTAGAGTCGCTTATTGTGTGGAATTTGCTTTGCTTTGAAAACTTCGGCAGTTTTGACTAACCTTGACCGCTTGACTAGGTGACACAGTCACCGAGTTTGCTTGTTTGATTCTGAACGGGCTACTGTTTCTATTTCTTTTTGTAATAATTAGGATCCGTTCCTCTTTATTACCATCGGCAACGTATTGTGTGTTTTTAGCATTATGTTGCTGGTTACGTATAAAGCAATGAATGACGAACTATTAGGAACTGAGCGATTACTAATAAGACACAAGTTATCACTACTGCATTCAATATTACTGTTTGTACTTCATTCTTTGCTAAAATTGAAATAGTGAGGGATCCTGGTCAGCGCATTTAGCCTGATGAAAGTTTTTTACAGACATGTTATTCCTTGCAATCCAAGCTGTATTTTTAAAGTTAAGTTGAGTCATTGAGGTTTCGATATTTTATATAACTCAAAAACTCAAGGCTAAAACTGCGATCGGGACTTTGCAAAGGAGCATTTATTGTCATGACCCGAAATAGTGTTACCTCTAATTTATATAGATTTTCGGGTGTGTTCCACTTGTTTTTTGTGTGTTTTCTAATCACTACGGTGCTTCCTAAAACCGACCCCGGCTATCCATGCATCTGTATAAATACAGACGTCCACTGCGTAAACGCATATTCACTGTTTAATATGATTTGTTACGTAAGGGATTAATAATCACCCAAAACTGATAAAATTAACATAGTATATGATTATGATATTTCAGTAGAACTTCTGGAAACAACAGAACACTCAAAGATAAAAAACTCGCAGTAGCGAAATCTCAATGATGTAGATAATTTCTGTAAAAAAGTAGATTAAGAATGTCTCGTAACTTCAGCCACAGGAATAACGAAATTCGACCTGTAAAGGAAACACTCAAGTTACTCCAAATGAATAAAAAATTGTACTTAGCTTGCTTTTGTGGGAAGTCACGGTGGTTTTCCGATAACGACTACACGGCCTTGGTCCCTCCTTCTCTATTTTAGGCGGATGACCTGGTTTTTGGCCTTGAGTTTCCTCCGTGTGCGTTGTTTCGATGATTCGAGCCCTTGAAAGATCCGATGCTGCAGACGCGTTCGGTTTGTTTCTTGCAGTGCCGGAAACGCTCACTAACGATGTTTTCTTGAATGATTCTAATGAGAGACGAAGCTTGCGTTGTCCTAGGAAAAAGGACACGTCGGTTTTGTTTCTTGAAGTTATTCACTAACGATGATACTAAGTTGCTTGAAGAATCTCTTGCTTTCGTCGTCGTTAAAGAGTTCTTGTTGTTTTCTGAAGTCGCTCACTAACGATGATACTAGGTTGCTTGAAGAATCTGCTGCTTCCGTCGTCGTTGACTTCTTATGATACATGATTTATTATTCTGGTTTTTCTTCGTAGGACGTTGTAGAGTTCTTCATCCCACCGCTGCCACCAATATTAGGGCTTGTGCCTTGTATGATAAGGCGCCCTATGAGGTAATGTTAGACTTGCGATAATTTTACGCTAAGTCGGTTGGTATTGCACTTCCATCTTCAATGGAGTGTCTTGGGGTTTGTAGATCACTTACGAAGTCGGTATTATCTTGTTGGTTATTACGACGATGTGTTAAACTCATGGTTCGGTGAGGAGGCTCTTGTAGAAAACACGAAGTATAAAAATAGATATATTCTTATGAAGTTTTACATGCTGAAGATCAGATATGATTGTACAAGTCTTCTAATAACGATAGCTTGATCGCTTCTGCCAATGATGATGGCTAATCCTATTCCTCTACATGATAAAGCTTAGGTAAAGAGGTACAGGTCTTCTAATGACGATAGCTAACTCTGTTCTGCCTGTCTACCATCTCTGTTACAAGTTATGAAGGAACAGACAGTAGTTCGAACATATGAACATACATACAAATGACATAGTTTCATACGAACACACAATCAAAATGAGACACGCTAC
Source organism: Macrobrachium nipponense (assembly GCF_015104395.2). Classification (NCBI taxonomy): domain Eukaryota; kingdom Metazoa; phylum Arthropoda; class Malacostraca; order Decapoda; family Palaemonidae; genus Macrobrachium; species Macrobrachium nipponense. The sequence continues at coordinate 52,099,460 of NC_087208.1, read as the reverse complement.
AGATCACGTAGGCCGTTTGAATCATAGGTCGGGGTAGTTGTCTCAAGCAGGAAGCTTGGACTGTTTCAAAACAAATGAATGACCACAGATGACGGCATGTCATCTTAGCCTACATACTTATTGTATACGTCATCTTTAGCGTCTCTAGTCTGATCACATTCCTGCAAGCAATCTGGTTGACCTCTTTAGTTTTAGACTTTTATATATATGGACTAACATTCCATATTTTATTATGTAAACACTTACACATGTCTTCTTTTTTCATCGAAATAGTTACTTTCTCTCTTCCAGGTAGGTATATATATTATACAGTTGCTGTCAAAGAGAATCCTATAATAATGTACACTCCAAATACTGTATTCTACATAAAATTCAAAAGTAATAAAGATATCTGTAATTCACGGCCAGTCCATAAACCAATGAACGAAGAGATCACGTGTGGGCCAAAATGCATTACAAACTTTAACACTTACACCTGTATGTCATGTAACCCAAATATTTGTACCTGGTATACGCTGATGACTGAAATATGAGGTTTATGGTACTGAATAACATTCAAAAGACAAGTCATTTCAAGAAAAATGAAATCATCATTGCAGAGAAATATGGTAACTATAGGGCATCACACTGACTAGCTGCAATGAAAATAGACTGTGTGCCCACTCTCGATAGGCTACGTTAGTGTTATTAAATGATAAAAAAAACACACACACACACACACACAGACGAAGCAGTTCCACATATTAAATTTCGATGTTAAACCATATTGTGCAATAACAGTTTGTGGAATATAAAAATCCACCTCCGATGGCGTATGTTGATTTAAAAAAATGAACGTTAAATAAGGATATGAAGAGTCCGTTTGGAGAATAATCGTGATAAAAGGTTTAACAAAGCAAAGTATGGAAAATTTGGAACGGAAGAGGGAGATGGACATGTCCTTCATCCCACCCCCAGGAGAATATAGTGCCTGATGCTGTCAGCTATAGGTTCTTGTGGGTGCCAGAAGATTTGAAAGACCCAGACACCCACTGGGGTGAGAACCTTGGACGAGTAATAGTCCAAGGTGAGATCTATGAGAGGAGGGATGCTGGAGATGAATACAAATTTGCGGAAGATATAGCACAGGAGGACATGAGTGTCGGAATTTCACAGAGACCTGCAAGAATGTACCTCTGAACTTGGCATGCCAGTAAGAACTGCCTTTATGGAGATTCTCTTAAGTGCACTACGAGTATACCTTGTTGCATTCCAGAAGACCACATTTAATTCTTTCATGTATAATATTAAAGAAAAAGGTAATCAAGGCAGGTAATTATTTATGCATTACATGCTTGTGTAAGCGTGTGCGTGTGGTTTTTTTTTTTAAGTAAAATAGTTTGTCTTAGCTATGAAATCTTTGAAAATTTGAATAGGCTTTTGTTCGTGATCTGGAAATTGCTTAAGAAGCAGTATGTATAGAGTAGATATAAATAAGATGTTATCAGGTATCATGTAAGATGTGGTTACGTTCCATGTGGTTCAGTTTTTTGTTCACATAAGAAAATAAAATGTCTTTCCTAATAAAACATTGATCTTAAGTGGAGAAGGCGAGTCTTTCTTGTTCTCAGTGTAGAATTTACAGTTACAGCAGTGCCTGTGTTTAGGTCTGCAGAAAAGGACCGTACCGGTATCGCTTCTCGGCCTTTTGGCTAAGATCAAAGTGTAGTATCTGTTCTTATCAGCTTAATATCTGATACGATCCCCATGTGGGGTCTACGATATTAAACTGATTTTTGTGTCTTGGCGAAGTGCTAGGGGCTTGCTCCACCTTTGCCGCGGATCGGCCCGGTATTGCAGTACCTCCGGGATCGGTCCACTCCCCCCGGGGAGGAATATAAATATCATCTAAAATAATTTAAACAATTAGAGAATATCTCTCTTCATCCTCACACTTTTCTCTAACTTTGATGTGTCTTCTACTCGTGTTAATTTCCATCTCAGATGTATATGATATATATACCTACATGGATATATACACGCATGAAACTACAAATGACCTTTAACATCCAATTCGCTCTACCTCGGAATTAATATATTTTCATGTACGTTAACTGAAAGGGAATTTTTTAGTGGATAATAATTTCGTCCTCTTGTGGATTCGAACCAGCGCACAAGAGGAGAAATCAAGACTTCAGCGTTGTTACCGACTCGGCCAACAAGTCGGTAATGCCACTGAAGTCCTGATTTATTTTCTCTTCTGTGCGCTGGTTCGAATCCACGAGAGGACAACATTATTATCAACTAAAGAATTCCCCTGTGGTTAACATATATGAAAATATATTAATCAGTGCACTTAAGTTAACAAATACATTTTTTGAGACACCAAGATTATCTTACAATTAATCATGTCTACAGAAATTAAAAGTAATAGGCTTATGTTTGTGGCTAAAATGTAATCAAATAAAAAAAAAATCTACAGAGGTATCTTTTTTTGTTTTAAAATTTAGGTGCAGATTACAGACACAACAGAGAAATACTTTGAATAAATCACCCGCCCCCAACCCCAAAACCTCAAGTAGTCAATCAACGGAAACTAACATCATACTATTTTCTCGAATGAATGGATGGTGTGCCTCGATATGAGTCTTTATTTACTATATTAGTCACAAGATCTCAGTCAATTCGACATGTTTCGCGCTGCCTAATACTTTCAAAGACCCTCAGTACAATGCTTACACATCCTCTAACATTCCTAGATTCTTTGTCATCATGACAAACAATGTTTCAAGAAACGTCAATACAACGGAATACAAACTAAGACAAAGTTGGAAGCAAAATGGAAGAATATAGACAGTTTTTTCTATGCTAAACATATGAGAACAAGAAAGAGAGAGAGAGAGAGACACTTTGATACTTTTAAATTGTTTTTAGATGATTGTAATATTATCCCTTGGGGGAGTGGATAGATTAGATTAGATTAGATATTTTATTGACCACAACAATTGTACATAGCTCATTTTTACAGTAATTATTTACATTTGGTCAAACAAAAGGCAAAACATTACACTTGGCAATACAAAATATTATATACACATTGTTTGTCATGATGACAAAGAATCTAGGAATGTTAGAGGATGTGTAAGAGTAACCGGTTTTTATCTCATACAACAATAAAAAAAAACTAAGTTATCTTATGGGAAACAAAATTAAGAACATTTATATACAAAAATTATACTTCAAACAGCTTTTTTTATTCTCATTTTTTTCACCTCACAAATATTCATAAATACTCATAAAGGATTAAGCTAATAATCTTACATTGCTCTGCCAGGGTTCTTGATGTGGTGTTGTGAAATATATACACAAAAAATACAATATCTTGGGAGATCCAAATCAATATGCGACATTTTTTCTTTTTGGAATCTTACAAATTACCTCAGAGGGAGAAGGAAGGACCAGATTTGTCATGCACTTATTTCATTGATTGAGGAACTTTGGGATGACTTTTCCTTTTAGATGAGGTTTAATTCCTCCCGGGGGGGAGTGGACCGATCCCGGAGGTGCTGCAATACCGGGCCGATCCGCGGCAAAGGTGGAGCAAGCCCCTAGCACTTCGCCAAGACACAAAAATCAGTTTAATATCGTAGACCCCACATGGGGATCGTATCAGATATTAAGCTGATAAGAACAGATACTACACTTTGATCTTAGCCAAAAGGCCGAGAAGCGATACCAATGAAGACTTTCTCTCCTCTCCTACTGACAAGCACTGTTTTCACCCTGCAGTGATAAGTGAGGGTAAGAATGACACCTTTCCCAGAACAACACAGGCGGTACTGATGTTGCAGAACAGTCTATGTTCAGAACACATTGATCCCTTGCCTCACCACAAAGAGCACATCATTGGCAAGAAAATTCATAAGATCTTTATGCTCCTCTCAGCCTATTCAGCTGCGATCAGATCTGTTATCAAGTGTTTCACTGTGGTGGTGGTAAATCTTCCACGGACTAGATCTGAGTCAATACGTAATACTGCCTTCCTAATGATGCATTAACCTACAATCTTCGCTTACTTAAGGAGTAAGCCTACATACTACTTTGTTTTTTTGTGTTGGGTGGGTGGGGGGTTGAAAACCCTAAAAAGGTCTGGAAAAGGTGTTTCATGCTGAAAGAGAATGAATTTTAGGATAGGATATTTAAGATTTATTAGAATAAAAATGTAAAAAATAACGAATGTCCATGTTTAACAATACAGAAAATTAATTTCTAATAAAATCTAGCGTATTTATTTTAACTTTCATTGGTGAAACAACGCTATTTTTGACCATGGTTTTAGCATGTCGTTTCTGAAATCACACGACCAATCAGTAAAGAACAGTTCAAATACAATTAGACAAACGACCAATCAGTAAAGAACTGTTCAGATACAATTAGACAAACGACCAATCAGTAAAGAACAGTTTAAATACAATCAGACAAACAACCAATCAGTAAAGAACAGTTCAAATACAATCAGATAAACGACCAATAAGTAAAGAAAAGTTCAAATACAATTAGACAAACAACAAATCAGAAAAGAACAGTTCAAATACAATTAGACAAACGACCAATCAGTAAATAACAGTTCAGATACAATTAGACGAACGACCAATCAGTAAAGAAAAGATAAAAAACAATCAGACAAACCGCCAATTAGTAAGGAACATTTCTAATACAATTAGGCAAACGACCAATGACCAATCGGTACAGAACAGTTCAAATACAATCAGACGAACGACTAATCAGTAAAGAAAAGATCAAAAACAATCAGACGAACGACCAATCAGTAAAGAAAAAATAAAAACCATCAAGACCACGAAGCAATCCATTAAAGAACAGTTAAAATACAATTAGACAAAAGACCAATCAGTAAAGAACAGTTCAAATACAATTAGACAAACGACCAATCAGTATATAACAGTTCAGATACAATTACACAAACGACCAATCAGTAAAGAACAGTTCAAATACAATTAGACAAACGACCAATCAGTAAAGAAAAGTTCAAATACAATCAGACAAACGACCAATCACTAAAGAACAGTTCAAATACAATCAGACAAACACCAATTCCAGTAAGAACAAGTTCCAAAACAATTCAGACAAACGACCAATCAGTAGAAACAGTTCAAAAATACCAAATCAGACAAACAATCAGTTAAAGAACAGTTCAAATACAATCAGACAAAACGACCAATCAGTAAAGAACAGTTCAAATACAATCAGACAAAATGACCAATCAGTAAAGGCAGTCAGACAATTAGGACAAGACGACCAAATCAGAAAAAACAGTTCAAATACAACAGACAAACAACCAATCAGTAAGAGGAAACATTTCATATACAATTCAGATAAAAACCAATAATAAAAAAAAATTCATATACAATTAGACAAAAACCAATCATTTAAAAAAAATTTAAAATTACAACCAGACAAAACGCCCTCCAAGAAAAAGAAACAGTTCAAATACAATCAGAAAAAACGACCAATAAATGAAGAACATCTAAAATACAATCATACAAACAACAAATAAGTAGCGAATAGCTCAAATACAATCAGACAAACGACCAATCAGTAAAGAACAGTTCAGATAAATTAGACAAACGATAAATAAGTAAGGAACAGTTCAAATACAATCAGACAAACGACCGATCAGTAAAGAACAGTTCAAATACAATCAGACAAATGACCAATCAGTAAAGAATATTTCAAATACAATTAGACAAACAACCAATCAGCAAAGAATATTTCAAATACAATCAGACAAACAACCAACCAGTAAAGAATGGCTCAAATACAATCAGACAAACGACCAATCAGTAAAGCACAGTTCAGATACAACTAGACAAATGACCAACCAGAAAAAGAAATTTCAGATACAATTAGACAAACAACCAATCAGTAAAGAACAGTTCATATACAATTAGACAAACGACCAATCAGTAAAGAACAGTTCAAATACAATCAGACAAACAACCAACCAGTAAAGAATGGCTCAAATACAATTAGACAAACAACCAATCAGTAAAGAACAGTTCATATACAATCAGACAAACAACCAATCAGTAAAGAACAGTTCAAAGACAATCAGACAAACAACCAACCAGTAAAGAACATCTCAAATACAATCAGACAAACGACCAATCATTAAAGAGCATCTCAAATACAATCAGACAAACGACCAATCAGTAAAGAACAGTTCAAATAAAATCAGACAAACAACCTATCAGTAAAGAACAGTTCAGATACAATTAGACAAACGACCAATCAGTAAAGAACAGTTCAGATACAATTAGACAAACGACCAATCAGTAAAGAACAGTTCAAATACAATCAGACAAACGACCAATCAGTAAAGAACATCTCAAATACAATCAGGCAAACGACAAGTAAAGAACATCTCAAATACAATCAGACAAACGACCAATCAGTACAGAACAGTTCAAATACAATCAGACAAACGACAATATGTAAAGAACATCTCAAATACAATTAGACAAACGACCAACCAGAAAAGAACAGTTCAGATACATGACCAATCAGTAAAGAACAGTTCAAATACAATCAGACAAGCGACCACGCAGTAAAAAATATTTCAAATACAATCAGACAAACGGCCAATCAGTAAAGAACAGTTCAAATACAATTAGACAAACGACCAATAAGTAAAGAAAAGTTCATATATAATCAGACAAACGACCATAAGTGAAGAATATTTCAAATACAATCAGACAAACGACCAAGAAGTAAAGAGCATCTCAAATACAATCAGAAAAACGACCAATCAGTAAAGAACAGTTCAGATACAATTAGACAAACGACCAGTCAGTGAAGAACAGTTCAAATAAAATCAGACAAACGACCAATCAGTAAAGAACAGTTCAAATACAATCAGACAAACGACCAACCAGTAAAGAGCATCTCAAATACAATCAGACAAACGACCAATCAGTAAAGAACAGTTCAAATACAATCAGACAAACGACCAACCAGTAAAGAACAGTTTAGATACACGACCAATCATTAAAGAACAGTTCAAATACAATTAGACAAACGACATATCAGTAAAGAATATTTCAAATACAATCAGACAAACGGCCAATCAGTTAAGAACAGTTCAAATACAATTAGACAAACGACCAATAAGTAAAGAAAAGTTCAAATATAATCAGACAAACGACCATAAGTAAAGAACAGTTCAAATACAATCAGACAAACGACAATATGTAAAGAATATTTCAAATACAATCAGACAAACGACCAACCAGTAAAGAGCATCTCAAATACGATCAGACAAACGACCAATCAGTAAAGAACAGTTCAGATACAATTAGACAAACGACCAGTCAGTAAAGAACAGTTCAAATAAAATCAGACAAACGACCAATCAGTAAAGAACAGTTCAAATACAATCAGACAAACGACCAACCAGTAAAGAGCATCTCAAATACAATCAGACAAATGACCAATCAGTAAAGAACAGTTCAAATACAATCAGACAAAGGACCAACCAGTAAAGAACATCTCAAATACAATCAGACAAACTACCAATCAGTAAAGAACAGTTCAAATACAATCAGACAAACGACCAACCAGTAAAGAGAATCTCAAATACAATCAGACAAACGACCAATCAGTAAAGAACATCTCAAATACAATCAGACAAAACGACCAATCAGTACAGAAAAGTTCAAATACAATCAGACAAACGACCAACCAGTAAAGAACATCTCAAATACAATCAGACAAACGACCAACCAGTAAAGAACAGTTTAGATACACGACCAATCAGTAAAGAACAGTTCAAATACAATAAGACAAACGACCAATCAGTAACGAACAGTTCAAATACAATCAGACGAACGACTAATCAGTAAAGAAAAGATAAAAAACAATCAGACGAACGACCAATCAGTAAAGAAAAGATAAAAAACCATCAAGACAAACGAGCAATCAGTAAAGAACAGTTAAAATACAATTAGACAAACGACCAATCAGTAAAGAACAGTTCAAATACAATTAGACAAACGACCAATCAGTAAATAACAGTTCAGATACAATTAGACAAACGACCAATCAGTAAAGAACAGTTCAAATACAATTAGACAAACGACCAATCAGTAAATAAAAGTTCAAATACAACCAGACAAACGACCAATCAGTAAAGAACAGTTCAAATACAATCAGACAAACGACCAATCAGTAAAGAACAGTTCAAATACAATTAGAGAAAAGACCAATCAGTAAAGAACAGTTCAAATACAATTAGAAAAACGAACAATCAGTAAATAACAGTTCAGATACAATTAGACAAACGACCAATCAGTAATGAAAAGTTCAAATACAACCAGACAAACGGCCAATCAGTAAAGAACAGTTCATATACGAGACAAACGACCAATCAGTAAAGAACAGTTCAAAATACAACTAGGCAAATGACCAATCAGTAAAGAACAGTTCAAATACAATCAGACAAACGACCAATCAGTAAAGAACAGTTCAAATACAATAAAACAAACGACCAATCAGTAAAGAACAGTTCAAATACAATCAGACAAACGACCAATCAGTAAAGAACAGTTCAGATACAATTAGACAACAGACCAATCAGTAAAGAAAAGTTCAGATACAATCAGACAAACGACCAATCAGTAGAGAATAGTTCAAATACAATCAGATAAACGACCAATAAGTAAAAAAAAGTTCAAATACAATTAGACAAACAACCAATCATTAAAGAACATCTAAAATACAACCAGACAAAAGCCCAATCAGAAAAGAACAGTTCAAATACAATCAGAAAAACGACCAATCAGTAAAGAACATCTAAAATACAATCATACAAACAACAAATAAGAAAAAACAGCTCAAATACAATCAGACAAACGACCAATCAGTAAAGAACAGTTCAGATAAATTAGACAAACGACCAATAAGTAAGGAACAGTTCAAATACAATCAGACAACGACCAATCAGTAAAGAACAGTTCAGATACAATTAGACAAACGACCAATCAGTAAAGAATATTTCAAATACAATTAGACAAACGACCAATCAGCAAAGAATATTTCAAATACAATCAGACAAACAACCAACCAGTAAAGAATGGCTCAAATACAATCAGACAAACGACCAATTAGTAAAGAACAGTTCAGATACAATTAGACAAACGACAAACCAGAAAAAGAAAGTTCAGATACAATTAGACAAACAACCAATCAGTAAAGAACAGTTCATATACAATTAGACAAACGACCAATCAGTAAAGAACCGTTCAAATACAATCAGACAAACGACCAATCATTAAAGAGCATCTCAAATACAATCAGACAAACGACCAATCAATAAAGAACAGTTCAAATAAAATCAGACAAACCACCTATCAGTAAAGAACAGTTCAGATACAATTAGACAAACGACCAATCAGTAAAAAACAGTTCAGATACAATTAGACAAACGACCAATCAGTAAAGAACAGTTCAAATAAAATCGCACAAACGACCAATCAGTAAAGAACAGTTCAAATACAATCAGACAAATGACCAACCAGTAAAGAGCATCTCAAATACAATCAGACAAACGACCAATCAGTAAAGAACATCTCAAATACAATTAGACAAACGACCAGTAAAGAACATCTCAAATACAATCAGACAAACGACCAATCAGTACAGAACAGTTCAAATACAATCAGAAAAACGACCAACCAGTAAAGAACATCTCAAATACAATTAGACAAACGACCAACCAAAAAAGAACAGTTCAGATACTCGACCAATCAGTAAAGAACAGTTCAAATACAATCAGACAAACGGGTAATCAGTAAAGAACAGTTCAAATACAATTAGACAAACGACCAATAAGTAAAGAAAAGTTCAAATATAATCAGACAAACGACTATAAGTAAAGAACAGTTCAAATACAATCAGACAGACGACAATATGTAAAGAATATTTCAAATACAATCAGACAAATCGACCAACCAGTAAAGAGCATCTCAAATACAATCAGACAAACGACCAATCAGTAGAGAACAGTTCAGATACAATTAGACAAAAGACCATTCAGTAAAGAACAGTTCAAATAAAATAAAACAAACGACAATATGTAAAGAATATTTCAAATACAATAAGACAATATGTAAAGAATATTTCAAATACAATAAGACAAACGACCAATCAGTACAGAACAGTTCAAATACAATCAAACAAACGACCAACCAGTAAAGAACATCTCAAATACAATTAGACAAACAACCAACCAGAAAAGAACAATTCAGATACACGACCAATCAGTAAAGAACAGTTCAAATACAATCAGACAAACTGCCAATCAGTAAAGAACAGTTCAAATACAATTAGACAAAATACCAATAATTAAGAAAAGTTCAAATATAATCAGACAAACGACCATAAATAAAGAACAGTTCGAATACAATCAGACAAACGACAATATGTAAAGAATATTTCAAATACAATCAGACAAACGACCAACCAGTAAAGAACATCTCAAATACAATCAGACAATCGACCAATCAGTAAAGAACAGTTCAAATACAATCAGACAAACGACCAACCAGTAAATAGCATCTCAAATACAATCAGACAAACGACCAATCAGTAAAGAACATCTCAAATACAATCAGACAAACGACCAATCAGTAAAGAACAGTTCAAATACAATCAGACGAAAGACCAACCAGCAAAGATCATCTCAAATACAATCAGAAAAACGACCAACCAGTAAAGAACATCTCAAATACAATCAGACAAACGACCAAGCAGTAAAGAGCATCTCAAATACAATCAGACAAATGACCAACCAGAGAAGAACAGTTTAGATACACGACCAATCAGTAAAGAACAGTTCAAATACAATCAGACAAACGACCAATCAGCAAAGAATATTTCAAATACAATCAGACAAACGGCCAATTAGTAAAGAACAGTTCAAATACAATAGGACAAACGAACAATAAGTAAACAAAAGTTCAAATATAATCAGACAAATGACCAATCAGTAAAGAACAGTTCAAATACAATCAGACAAACGACAATATGTAAAGAATATTTCAAATACAATCAGACAAACGACCAACCAGTAAAGAGCATCTCAAATACAATCAGACAAACGACCAATCAGTAAAGAACAGTTCAGATACAATCAGACAAACGACCAGTCCAGACAAACGACCAGTCAGTAAAGAACAGTTCAAATAAAATCAGACAAACGACCATTCAGTAAAGAACAGTTCAAATACAATCAGACAAACGACCAACCAGTAAAGAATATCTCAAATACAATCAGACAAACGACCAATCAGTAAAGAACAGTTCAAATACAATCAGACAAACGACAAGCAGTAAAGAGCATCTCAAATACAATCAGACAAATGACCAATCAGGAAAGAACATCTCAAATACAATCAGACAAACGACCAGTCAGTACAGAACAGTTCAAATACAATCAGACAAACAACCAACCAGTAAAGAACATCTCAAATACAATCAGACAAACGACCAACCAGTAAAGAACAGTTTAGATACACGACCAATCAGTAAAGAACAGTTCAAATAAAATAAGACAAACGATCAATCAGTAACGAACAGTTCAAATACAATTAGACAAACGACCATAAGTAAAGAACAGTTCAAATACAATTAGACAACCGACCATAAGTAAAGAACAGGTCAAAAACAATCAGACAAACGACCATAAGTAAAGAACAGGTCAAATACAATCAGACAAACGGCCAATCAGTAAAGAACAGTTCAAATACAATCAGACAAACGGCCAATAAATAAAGAACAGTTCAAATACAATCAGACAACGACCAATCAGTAAATAACAGTTCAGATGCAATTACACAAACGACCAATCAGTAAAGAACAGTTCAAATACAATTAGACAAACGACCAACCAGTAAAGAACAGTTCAAATACAATTAGACAAACTACCAATCAGTAGAGAAGAGTTCAAATACAATTAGACAAACGACCAACCAGTAAAGAATGTCTCAAATACAATTAGACAAATAACCAATCAGTAAAGAACAGTTCAAATACAATCAAACAAACGACCATAAGTAAAGAATATTTCATATACAATCAGACAAACGACCAATCAGTAAAAAATATTTCAAATACAATCAGACAAACGGCCAATCAGTAAAGAACAGTTCAAATACAATCAGACAAAAGACCAATTAGTAAATAACAGTTCAGATACAACTAGACAAACGACCAATCAGTAAAGAACAGTTCAAATACAATTAGACAAACGACCAACCAGTTACGAATATCTCAAATACAATTAGACAAACAACCAATCAGTAAAGAACAGTTCAAATACAATTAGACAAACGACCAACCAGTAAAGAATGTCTCAAATACAATTAGACAAATAACCAATCAGTAAAGAACTGTTCAAATACAATCAGATGAACGACCAATTAGTAAAGTACAGTTCAAATACAATCACACCAACGACCAATCAGTAAAGAAGTTCAAAAACAATTTGAGTAAGAAAAGTTAAAAAACAATGAGTTTTTCACATCAAAGAATGGATACTGAAAAAAAAAGACAATGGCCATTACCATGTTCATACCTTACTTATTCAACCGTGGATGAGTTCGTGTGCAAAACATCTCCTCATTTAGCAAACATGCACAGATTCACATCAGCATTGCAGCAACAGCTCCCCCTTCCCCCAAACAAAATGAATGAACATAAACTTAAAAACAGCACATTATCTCATAAGATAAACAAGAAACATAAGTGAGTAGAAAGTATAAAAGAAATAATATCCAAATGGATAGTATGCCTTAAGATGAGTCTTTGGAGTAGGCAGGTAAGAAATTCAAACCAGTGTGGGACTGTGGAGTAATACTGCTGTACTACAGGATTGGGTTGAAGACATTACCAATCATGGAAGCTCTATTGCAGCATGCACCTACTGCTTTTTGGTTTCCTATTAAATTAGGTACATATGCTTTGACTAACTGACATGCTGACTGTCATAAATTCAGGATGTTCATCGCAGCATGCACCTACTGCATTTTGGGCTTACTAGTACTAAATAAGGCACAAAATCTCAAGACAAGCCAACTTGTTTTCTGTTGCACAATGTTTTTAGAGGGCCCTCAGTCTACAATGGTCCTTGTACTCACTCCAAAATTCCTAGATTCTATCCATCATAAAACAAGTCAGCTTCAAGAAACTTGTAAAGAATCTAAGGCAAAGGTAGAACATAACAGAATATTAGAGGGAGAGAATTTTATATGTTAGATGATGAGGTTTAATTTCTCCCCGGGGGGAGTGGACCGATCCCGGAGGTACTGCAATACCGGGCCGATCCGCGGCAAAGGTGGAGCAAGCCCCTAGCACTTCGCCAAGACACAAAAATCAGTTTAATATCGTAGACCCCACATGGGGATCGTATCAGATATTAAGCTGATAAGAACAGATACTACACTTTGATCTTAGCCAAAAGGCCGAGAAGCGATACCGGTGAATACTTTCTCTCCTCTCCAACTGACAAGCACTGCTTTCACCCTGCAGTGACAAGTGAGGGTAAGAATGACACCTTTCCCAGAATAGCACAGGTGGTACTAATGTTGCAAAACAATCGATGTCCATTACACACACGTTGATCCCTTGCCTCACCACAAAGAGCACATCATTGGCACATCATTAGTAAAATAAATCCCAAGATCTTTATGCTCTTCTCAGCCTATTCATCTGCGATCAGATCTGTTATCAAGTGTTTCACTGTGTGGTGGTACCTCTTCCACGGACTAGATCAGTCAATACGTAATATTGCCTTCCTAACAATGTACATGAACTTACAATCTTCGCTTACTTAAGGAGTAAGCCTACAAATTGCTTTATTGTGTGTTGGGTGGGTAGGGGGTTGGAAAGCCTAAAAAAGTCTGGAAAAGGTGTTTCATGCTGAAAGAGAATGATTTTTAGGAGAGGATATTTAAGATTTATTAGAATAAAAATGTAAAAAATAATGTCCATGTTAAACTGTACAGAAATTTTATTTTTAATAAAATATAGCGTATTTATTTTAACTTGCGTTGGTGAAACAACGCTCTTTTTGACCGTGGATTTTAGCATGTCATTTCTGAAATTACACCTTTGTGGGCCTTTTCAAGGCACACTTTGACTCAGTACATTAGTTTCAGAGGCATTTCTCAACAGACCAAGCTTAAACAAAGCTGTGTGCATATATAGTGCTTATCTAAAGCCCCACACTGCAATGGAACAATTTCAATTGACATTTGGAAATATGACCATATAAAAAATCCCGGGTTGTTTAGAGTTTTGCGGGCCAGCTTCACAGGCCAATTTCCAGGGCCATACAACAACCAAATTCATCCAAACAGGTAAGTAATCCCTTCGACCTGGAAGATCTACCATGTCCCGCAACTATTAAAAACAGTCAACATGGCATCGTCATCTACTCCTTATCCTTCGCACATTGTTTTAACCGCTGCTAACCCGGTTATGTTTTCGAACTTAACTTTTATGACGAAATTGACATGTTACGTTCGTTCCGTTTTAAGTGGCGTCATAGGCAATTTTAGTGGTCAATGTGAACACTGCAAAGATGGAACAATGAGCCTCATGAAAGAGGAAGACAATTTTGTGCCCTAAGTCAGGTTAGTGTGGTTTGTTTGGTTAGGTCACAACCCTTTTTTACTATACTGGGGGGGTCCAGGGGGGCAAAGCCCCCTACCAGGTTAGGGTACGTGTCCTAAGCCAGGTTAGGTTGGTTCATTTGGTTATGTCACAATCATTGTTACCATACTAGGGTGTCCAGGGGGGTGAAGCCCCCTGGCCAGGTTAGGGCACACGTCCTAAGTCAGGTTAGGTTGGTTCGTTTGGTTAGGTCACAACTATTGTTACCATACAGGGGGGGTCCAAGGGGCCGAAGCCCCCCAGCCAAGTCAGGGCACAGCACCTTAAGTCAGGTTAAGAGGGTTCATTGGGTTAGGTCACTATCAGTATCCGTTTCCCCCACCCCTCTTTTGGCGATAACCTCTCGTATCCGTTTCCCCCCCAAAAAAAACCCAGGTTCTCCAAGAATAGTTCCTCGCTGGACAAGTGGTTTTTGCACTAGGCTGCCAATCCGGTGGTACGAAGTTCGAATCCCTGCTCGGCCAACGCAGAATCAGAGGAATTTATTTCTGGTGATAGAAATTCATTTCTCGATATAGTATGGTTCGGATCCCACAAAAAGCTGTGGGTCCCGTTGCTAGGTGACCAATTGGTTCCTAGCCACGTAAAAAAAATATCTAATCATTCGGGTCAGCCATAGGAGAGCTGTTAATCAGTTCAGTGGTCTGGTAAAACTAAGATATACTTTTCCTCAAGAGGGTCCCCCTTTACCGCTTCAAGTAATCCTTCGGCGATTGCCACCACTCGTACCCTTTTCCCCCCACCCAGAAACCCCGGTTTCCCAAGAGGGTCCCACCTTTACCGATTCTATTAAGCTTTCGACACTACACTGTTTGTTGTTGCTTTGGTTTCGCCGCCATTTTGGTTGTGTTCATCCGCCGATTTTCTTGTCCGGACCTACCGCCATATATTGGTAGGTTTAGACATGAAAATTGGTTGGAGGTGAGGTTGGCCCACCAAACTGTAGCCGCTCCAAAAAACTGGTAATGAAGCAATCCATTTACTCGGAATCAACAATTTACTCAAACTGAATGAATCTTGGAAAACACCACAAGGAGCCCATCAATGTTTATAAAGGATATATACTGTGACTACCTGGCCACACTCACTCAAATTGTTTTGAATGAATTCTTTTGGTCATGCACATTCCGTGAAGTGTATAAAATGAATATTTTTGGTCATGCACTTACTGTGAAGTGTATAAAATTTATTTTTTGGTCATGCACTTACTGTGAAGTGTATAAAATTTATTTTTTGGTCATGCACTTACTGTGAAATGTATAAAATGAATCTTTTTGGTCATGCACTTACAGTGAAGTGTATAAAATTAATCTTTTTGGTCATGCACTTACTGTGAAGTGTATAAAATGAATTATTTGGTCATGCACTTACTGTAAAGTGTACAAAATACAAGTTGAGAGATGAACACGGGATAAGAAAACTCCAAAAATCTTGGCTACATGGGATGCAGAGATGCTGGAATAACATGGGTCTCAGTATCATGAAAATGTGTTTATGTATAATGGTGAAGAACAAAGTAATTATTCAGCACAGATTTCTGAATACTGTTAATGAGCCTTATGAAGGAGCTCACTATGGGGGAATTTCCTGACAATGCAGTCTGTTTCTTTTGGATAAACAAAGTAAAGATTGGACATAGGTATGACAGCTTAACTTTTCTCTGGAGTCATCTCTTAAGACAAACGGCCACTCGGAAAGGAACAGTTCAAATACACTTAGACAAATGGCAATCTGGTAAAGAACAGTTCAAATACAATTAAACAAACGACCAATCAGTAAAGAAAAGATAAAACAGTTCAAATACAATCAGACGAACGACCAACCAGAAAGGAAAAGATAAAAAACAATCAAACAACCAATCCAGTAAAGAACAGTTCAAATATAATCAGACAAACGACCAATCAGTAAAGAACAGTTCAAATACAATCAGACAAACGACCAATCAGTAAAGAACATTTCAAATACATCAGACAAACGACCAATCAGTAAAGAACACTTCAACTAAAATCAGAAAAACGACCAATCAGTAAAGAATAATTCAAATATAATAAGACAAACGACCAATCAGTAAAGAATATTTCAAATACAATGAGCCCAACGACCAATCAGTAAAGAACAGATCAGATACAATCAGACAACATAACAATCAGTAAAGAACAGTTCAGATACAATCAGACAAACGACCAATCAGTAAATAACAGTTCAGATACAATCAGACAAATGACCAATCAGTAAAGAACGGTTCAAATACAATCAGACAAACGACCAATCAGTAAAGAACAGTTCAGATACAATCAGACAAACAACCAATCAGTAAAGAACAGTTCAGATACAATCAGACAACCGACCAATCAGTAAAGAACAGTTCAAATACAATTAGAAAATGACCAATCAGTAAAGAATATTTCGAATACTATCAGACAAAGAACCAATCAGTAAAGAACAGTTCAAATACAATCAGACAAACGACCAATCAGTATAGAGCAGTTCAAATACAATCAGACAAACGACCAATCAGTAAAGAACAGTTCAAATACAATCAGAAAAAGACCAATCAGTAAAGAACAGTTTAAATACAATTGGACAAACGACCAATCAGTAAAGAACAGTTCAAATACAATGAGACAAACGACCAATCAGTAAAGAACAGTTCAAAATACAATTAGGCAAACGACCAATCAGTAAAGAACACTTCAAATACAATCAGTCAAACGACCAATCAGTAAAGAACAGTTCAAATACAATCAGACAAACGACCAATCAGTAAAGAACAAAGGTCAGAAATTACAAAAATTCAGACAAAAGAACAAATGCAAGTAAAGAAAATTAAATATTCAAATACAACAGACAAACGACAATCAGTAAAGAACAGTTTCAAACCAATCAGAAAAAGAAACCATCAGTAAGAACAGTTAAATACAATACAAAAGACAATCAGTTAAAGAACAGTTTCCAAATACAATTGAGACAAATCGCATTCAATTAAAAACAAAGTCAAATTCCATTAGCACTACTTAAGTCCATTAAAGAACCTCAAATACAATCAGTCAAACGACCAATCAGTAAAGAACAGTTCAAATACAATCAGACAAACGACCAATCAGTAAAGAACAGTTCAGATACAATCAGACAAACGACCAAGCAGTAAAGAAATATTCAAATACAATCAGACAAGAGACCAATCAGTAAAGAACAGTTCAGATGTAATCAAACAAACGACAATTCAGTACAGAATTGTTCAAATACAATCAGACAATCAACCAATCAGTAAAGAACAGTTCAAATACAATCAGACAAACAACCAATCAGTAAAGAATATTTCAAATACAATCAGACAAACGACCAACCAGTAAAGAACAGTTCAAATACAATACGATAAACATCCAATCAGTAAAGAACAATTCAAATACAATCAGACAAACGATCATTCAGTAAAGAACAGTTCAGATACAATCAGTAAAGAACAATTCAGATACAATCAGACAAACGACAATTTGGTAAAGAACCGTTCAGATACAATCAGACAAACGACCAATCAGTAAAGAACAATTCAGCTACAATCAGACAAACAACCATTCAGTAAAGAACAGTTCAGCTACAATCAGACAAAAACCAATCAGTAAAGAACAGTTCAGATACAGTCAGACAAACGACCAATCAGTAAAGAACAGTTCAAATACAATGAGACAAACGACCAATCAGTAAAGAACAGTTCAGCTACAAACAGACAAACGACTAATCAGTAAAGAATATTTCAAATACAATGAGACAAACGACCAATCAGTACAGAATATTTCAAATACAATGAGACAAACGGCCAACCAGTAAATAACAATTCAAATGCAATCAGACAAACGATCTAATCAGTAAAGAACAGTTCAAATACAATCAGACAACCGACCAATCAGCAAAGAACAATTCAGCTACAATGAAATAAAAGATCAATCAGTAAAGAATATTTCTGATAAGAGACAAACGACCAATCAGTAAAGAACAGTTCAGATACAACGAGACAAACGACCAATCAGTAAAGAACAGTTCAAATGCAATCAGACAAACGATCCATCAGTAAAGAACAGTTCAAATACAATCAGACAAACGATCCATCAGTAAAGAACAGTTCAAATACAATCAGACAAACGACCAATCAGTAAAGAACAGTTCAAATACAACAGACAAACGACCCAATCAGAAGAACACTTCAAAATACAATTCAGAGAAATTGACCATGCAGTAAAGAACAGTTTCAGTACAATCGACAAACGGACCAATCGTAAAGAACAGTTCAGATACAATAGACAAACGACCAATCAGAAAGAAACAGTTTCGATCAATCAGACAAACGACATCAGTAAAGAATAGTTCAGCTACAATCCGGAACCCAACATTCAGTAAAAACAGTCGATACAATCAGATAAAGACAATCATAAAGACAAGTTCAGATCAGATACAATAAAGAAAACGACCAATCATTAAAGAACAGTTCAGATACAATCAGACAAACGACCAATCAGTAAAGAACATTTCAAATTCAATAAAACAAACGATCAATCAGGAAAGAACAGTTCAAATACAATCAGACAAATGACCAATCAGTAAAGAACAGTTTAAATACAATCAGACAAATGACCATTCAGTAAAGAACAGTTCAGATACAATGAGACAAACGATCAATCAGTAAAGAACAGTTAAATATAATCAGCCAAACGACCAATCAGTAAAGAACAGTTCAGATACAATCAGACAAATGAACAATCAGTAAAGAACAGTTCAGATACAATCAGACAAATGACCAATCAGTAAAGAACAGTTCAGATACAATCAGACAAATGACCAATCAGTAAAGTACAGTTCAGATACAATCAGACAACCAACCAATCAGTAAAGAACAGTTCAGATACAATCAGACAAACAACCAATCAGTAAAGAACAGTTCAACTACAATCAGACAAACAACCAATCAGTAAAGAATATTTCTAATAAATACAATTAGACAAACGATTAATCAGTAAAGAACAGTTCAAATACTATCAGACAAACAACCAATCAGTAAAGAACAGTTCAAATACAATCAAACAAACAACCAATCAGTACAGAATATTTCAAATACAATGAGACAAATGGCCAATCAGTAAAGATATATTTCAAATACAATCAGACAAACAGCCAATCAGTAAAGAATATTTCAAATACAATCAGACAAACGACCAATCAGTAAAGAATATTTCAAATACAATCAAACAAATGACCAATCAGTAAAGAACTGTTCAAATACAATCAGACAAATGGCCAATCAGGAAAGAACAGTTCAAATACATTAGACAAACGGCCAATCAGTAAAGAACAGTTCAAATACAATCAGATGTACGACCAATCAGCAAAGAACAGTTAAAATACAATCAGACAAACGGCCAATCAGTAAAGAACAATTCAAATACAATTAGACAAACAACCAATCAGTAAAGAACAGTTCAAATATAATTAGACAAACGACCAACCAGTAAAGAATGTCTCAAATATACAATTAGACAAATAACCAATCAGTAAAGAACTGTTCAAATACAATCACACCAACGACCAATCAGTAAAGAAAAGTTCAAAAACAATTTGAGTAAGAAAAGATAAAAAACAATTTGAGTTTTCTAATCACAGAATGGATACTGAAAAAAAAAAGACAATGGCCATTACCATGTCCATACCTTACTTATTCAATCGGGGATGAATTCGTGTGCAAAACATCTCCTCATTTAGCAAACAAGCGCAGATTCACATCAGCATTGCAGCAACAGCTCCCCCTTCCCCCAAACAAAATGTATGAACATAAACTTAAAAACAGCATGTTATCTCGTAAGATAAACAAGAAACATAAGTGAGTAGAAAGTATAAAATAAATAATATCCAAATGGATAGTATGCCTTAAGATGAGTCTTTGGAGTAGGCAGGTAAGAAATTCAAACCAGTGTGGGACTGTGGAGTAATACTGCTGTACTACAGGATTGGGTTGAAGACATTACCAATCATGGAAGCTCTATTGCAGCATGCACCTACTGCTTTTTGGTTTCCTATTAAAATAGGTACACATGCTTTGACTAACTGACATGCTGACTGTCATAAATTCAGGATGTTCATTGCAGCATGCACCTACTGCATTTTGGGCTTACTAGTACTAAATAAGGCACAAAATCTCAAGACAAGCCAACTTGTTTTCTGCACAATGTTTTTAGAGGGCCCTCTGTCTACAATGGTCCTTGCACTCACTCCAAAATTCCTATTTTCTATCCATCATAAAACAAGTCAGCTTCAAGAAACTTGTAAAGAATCTAAGGCAAAGGTAGAACATAACAGAATATTAGAGGGAGAGAATTTTATATGTTAGATGATGAGGTTTAATTTCTCCCCGGGGGGAGTGGACCGATCCCGGAGGTACTGCAATACCGGGCCGATCCGCGGCAAAGGTGGAGCAAGCCCCTAGCACTTCGCCAAGACACAAAAATCAGTTTAATATCGTAGACCCCACATGGGGATCGTATCAGATATTAAGCTGATAAGAACAGATACTACACTTTGATCTTAGCCAAAAGGCCGAGAAGCGATACCGGTGAATACTTTCTCTCCTCTCCTACTGACAAGCACTGCTTTCACCCTGCAGTGACAAGTGAGGGTAAGAATGACACCTTTCCCAGAACAACACAGGTGGTACCGATGTCAATCGATGTCCATTAGCAGAGCAATCGATGTCCATTACACACACGTTGATCTCTTGCCACACCACAAAGAGCACATCATAGGCACATCATTGGTAAAAAAAAATCCCAAGATCTTTATGCTCTTCTCAGCCTGTTCATCTGCGATCAGATCTGTTATAAAGTGTTTCACTGTGTGGTGGTACGTCTTCCACGGACTAGATCAGAGTCAATACGTAATACTGACTTCCTAATAATGTACACTAACCTACAATCTTCGCTTACTCAATGAGTAAGCCTACAAACTACTTTGTTTTGTTGTCTTTCTTGTTCTTGTGTGTTGGGTGGGTGGGGGGTTGGAAAGCCTAAAAAGGTCTGGAAAAGTTGTTTCATGCTGAAAGATAATGAATTTTAGGATAGGATATTTAAGAATTTATTACAATAAAAGTGTAAAAAATAAATAATGTCCATGTTAAACAGTACAGAAAATTTATTTCTAATAAAATATAGCATATATATTTTAACTTTTGTTGGTGAAACAATGCTCGGGCCAAGGTAAGTAGTCTCTTCGACCTGAAAGACCTACCAAACCAGCGGGGCGCGACCATTCAAAACAGTAAACATGGCGTCACCGTCTACTCCTCATCCTGCACATTGGTTCTGCCGCAGCTAACCCAGTTATGTTTTCGGACTTGATCAAGTTCTGTGACGATATTGACGTGTTACGTTCGTTCCTTTTTAAAAGTGGCCCTTTAGGCGATTTTAGTGGTCAAAATGAACACTGCAAAGAGGGAACAATGAGCCTTGTGAAATAGGAAGACAGTTTGAGCCCTACGTCAAGTTAGTGTGGTTTATTTGGTTAGGTCATATCTTTTGTTACCATACTGGGGGCCCCCTGGCCAGGTCAGGGCACGCGCACTAAGTCAGGTTAGGTTGGTTTGTTTGGTCAGGTCACAATCATTGTTGCTATACTGGGGGGTTCAGGGGAGGCACAGCCTCCTGGCCAGGTTAGGGCACGCACTCTAAGTAAGGCTAGGTTGGTTCGTTTGGTCAGGTCACAATCACTGTTGCTATACTGGGGGGTCAAGGGGGGCAAAGCCCCCTGGCCAGGTTAGGGCAAGCGCCCTAAGTCAGGTTAGGTTGCTCGTTTGGTTTGGTCACTATCATTGTTACTATGCTGGGGGGTCCAGGGGGGCTTTCCCCCTGGTCAGGTTAGGGCACGCGCACTAAGTCAAGTTAGATTGGTTCGTTTGGTTTAGGCTTTTCTATAATCTATTACTGCACATTTTCATGCGCCAAAACATACATGCGCCATCTTGTATTCGTCCGCCAATTGTCTAGCAGACGATACCCTTGGCCAACTAAACTGAAGGCGCTCCTAACGCTCGTTTTGACCGTGGATTTTAGCATGTCATTTCTGAAATTACACCTTTGTGGGCCTTTTCAAGGCAAACTTGGACTCAGTACATTAGTTTCAGAGGCATTTCTCAACACACCATGTTTAACCAAAGCTGTTGCCTATATAATGCTTATCTAAAACCCCTGCAATGGAATGATTTCAATTGACATTTGCAAATATGACCAATACTAACAATATAGAAAAACCACGGGTTGTTTACAGTTTTGCGGGCCAGCTTCGCGGGCCAATTTCCAGGGCCGTACAACAACCAAATCCATCCCTTCAACCTAAAAGACCTATCATGACCCGCGACCATTGAAAACAGTCAACATGGCGTCGCCGTCTACTCCTCATCCGTTGCACATTGTTTTTGCCGCTGCTAACCCGGTTACGTTTTCGGACTTGATCAACTTCTGTGATGAAATTGACATTATGTTCGTTCCTTTTTAAAAGTGGCCTTTTAGGCGATTTTAGTGGTCAATGTGAACACTGCAAAGAGAGAACAATGAGCCTTGTGAAAGAGGAAGACAGTTTTGTGCCCTAAGTCAGGTTAGTGTGGTTCGTTTGGTTAGGTCACAACCTTTTTTTACTATACTAGGGGGTCCAAGGGGGTGAAGCCCCCCTGCCAGGTTAGGGTAAGTGTCTTAAGTCAGGTTAGATTGCTTCGTTTGGTTAGGTCACATGCATTGTTACCATACAGGGGGTTCCAATGGGGGCAAAGTCCCCTAGTCAGGTCAGGGCACACGCTTTAAGTCAGATTAGGTTGGTTCGTTTGGTTAGCTCACAACCATTGTTACCATACAGGGGGGTCCAGGGGGGGTGAAGCCCCCCAGCCAAGTCAGTGCATGGTACCCTAGGTAGAGTTGGGTGGGTTTATTGGGTAGGTCACAATCAGTATCAGTTTCCCCCCACCCATCTTTCGGTGATCGCTGCCAATCGTATCTGTTTCCCCCCACCCAAAAACCCCGGTTCCCCAAGTGGGTCCCCTGTGAGGTGTGGACAAAGAGGCAGGTAGAAGTGCACTGATTTTTATTACAGGTAAGGAAATTCAAATATACAGCATGCGGGCGGAAATGTGGTATCCTACCAGCGAGAGTAAAAATGGGTCAGCGATAGCCGATTTGTGTTCTTGCGAGACATATAACTTAGAATATAAAAGTATACAAAACATGATCTTGTAAGATATATACATTGGCGGAAAGCCCTCTGAATGCTCTCAAGGAGGGAAGTAAGAACAACGCAATTGTAGAATTATATACAGAGGAATTTGCGGATAAGGCGTTGTCCTTACAAATACTACCCCACTAAGACAATAATTAGGGCATAATTGTTGGATGATTTAGTGCTTCTGATCGCTACTCACGGAAGCGAGCGGCCTTGGGTGCGTGAGACCAGCTGCTTTGTTAGATCCTCGGCTTCGGAGTCCTCGGGGTTTTTTGGGACGGGATGCCTCCCCAGAGGTGATCCTCAGGGGGTTCGACCGTCTTCCGAGGGGGCTGCGGCTATGACTGGGTGGTGTGGTGATCAAAGGTGTCGCTTCTCGCCAAGGAGGAGGAGTGAGGTGCCCTATGGGATCCGCGTCGGCGTACTCTTTGTCCATCAGGAAAGTTGGTTTCAGTCGGTCGATCGTGACCCAGTCCTCGCGACCATTTATGGATATGAAGTACGCCTTGTCGGTGCGTTGAAGGACGCGGAAGGGGCCTCAGTAGTGTCTTGTCAGTGGTGGGCAGCGGGCGTCGTCCCTGATGAAGACATGTTTGCAGGAAGATAGGGCCTTCTGGACGAAGTGTTTGGTTCTGTCGGAGAAGGCCTTGATGTAGGGCGTGAATTTTCCAGCAGATTCCAGAAGTCTGGTGATGGAGATGTCTGCGTCGTCGGCATTGGACAGGAAGAACTCGCCTGGGACTGTCAACGGTTCCCTGTATACCTTCTCCGCAATTGATGCTTCACCGTTCGCCCGAGGGGCGGTCCAGAGGCTGGGGAGGACCCACGGTAGTTGGCTCTTCCAGTCCTCACCGGTGCAGCGTGCAATTAGGGAAGCCTTGAGAGATTGGTGGACCCTTTCCACCATGCCGTTAGCCGGCGGGTCGTAGGCGGTGGTGGCGTGTAGTGATGTCCCCATCAGGCGGGCCAGGGCGGTCCACAACTCCGACAGGAAAACAGGTCCGCAGTCCGTCGTGATATCGTCCGGCACTCCGAATCGGCTGATCCAGCTGGCGAGAAGGGCTTCGGCGCATGCTTTGGTGGTTGCCTCTGACATCGGCGTCGCCTCTGGCCTACTGGTGGAGTAGTTGATTATCGTCAGGAGGTATCTGGCGCCTTCTGACAGGGGCAGGGGACCCACCACGTCTATGTGAATGTGGCCGAATCTTCATTTCGGCTGCAGGAACTCCCCCACGCCCGATTCTGTGTGCCGACTTACTTAACTTGATTGGCACGGAATGCAGGTCCTGGCCCACTCTCGAGAGTCCTTCCGAATTCCATGCCAGACGAACTTCTCCGTCAGGAGGCGCATCGCCGTCCGCCCCGAGGGGTGCAAGAGTCTGTGTAAGATGTTGAATACAGCCCTCCTGCTGGAATCAGCGGGCGCAGGCGAACCATTCTGGTGTCGCATAGGAGCGTCATGCCTGCGGGTCCGAAGGGCACATCCTCCCACTTGAGAGAGGTGATGGCTGTGCGATATGCGGCAGTCTCCGGGTCGGCGGCCTGTTCCTTCGTAATCGATCCCGAGGTGCACAGCATTGATCTCTATCCTTGAGAGGGCGTCAGCCACGGGCTTCTTCTCGCCGGGAACGTAATGGATGGTGCAGCCGAACTCAGCGATGGCTGCCAGGTGCCTCTGTTGTCTTGCTGACCAGGCGTCTCCCACCTTGGTCAAGGTGTGCACCAAGGGGCAGTGGTCTGTCCTGATAGCGATGGGGGCGCCCTAGAGGAGGTAGCGGAAGTGGCGCACTGCTTGGTACACCGCCTGGAGCTCGCGGTCGAATGTGCTGTATCTAGTCTCGCCGGCGGGCGACAGTTTTTTACTGTAGAAGGCAAGCGGCTGGGGACTGCCCTGGACCATCTGCTCGAGGACAGCCCCGCAGGTGACGTTGCTGGCGTCAGTGGTGAAGCGTAAGGGCGCAGTGGGGTCCTGGTGGGACAAGGTGGCGGCCCTGGTGAGGACCACCTTCATGTTGTGGAAGGCCTGCACCTGCTCTGCTTCCCACATCAGGTTTCTTTGGTTTGCCCTTCAGGACCTGTGCTGGAGGGGACATGGTGCAGGCGACGATGGGGATGAACCGGCGGTAGTAATTCACCATTCCGATGAATTCTTGCAGGGCCTTGACTGTAGTTGGGGTCGGGAACTTCTGCACCGCGTCCACCTTTGAGGCCATGGGGCGCACGCCTGCTGCAGAGATCTCGTGTCTGAGGAAGTCCACCTTCTCGGTGCCGAAGATGCACTTGTCGAATTGGACAACCAGCCCGTTTTCCTGCAGGCGTTTCAGAACCGCTCGGACATGGTGTAGGTCTCTGGGGACCTGGAAAAGATCAAAATATCGTCGACGTAGCAGACGCAGAAGGGCAGGTCCCCCAGGATGCTGTCCATTAGGCGCTGGAAGGTGGCCCCTGCGTTTCTCAGGGTGAAGGTGGAGTAATGGAAGACGTAGGAGCCGAAGGGCGTGATGATGGCGGTCTTGGGAACGTCCTCGGGATGTACTGGAACCTGAAAATAAGAATTTAAAGGGTCCATTTTTGTGAAGATTTTTGCTCCATGGAGGGCCCAAATCAAGTCCTGCACGTTTGGCAAGGGGTAGTGATCGGGGACCGTAGCGAGGTTGAGTCTCCGGTAGCCTCCGCAGGGCCTCCAGGTGCCGTCAGGTTTCCGTACCATGTGGAGGGGCGAAGCCCAAGGGCTTGATGCTTTCCGGCCGATACCCATTTGTTCCATTTCTGAGAACGCCCTTTTTGCATCCTGAAGGCTGCCCGGAGGGAGTTGTCGGAACTTTGCGTGTCGGGGGCCCCGTGGTGGTGATGTGGTGGAATATTCTGTGCTTGGGCGGCGTCCCAGCTACCTGACGAAGTTCTGGTTTGAAAACTTCGGGGAATTCCTGCAGGAGGTTGCCGTACTTGTGGGGGGGTGATAGTGCAAATTGTGGGGGCGCCTGGGCCCGCTGCGAGTGGTAGGGAATGGCATGTCCCCGTGTCGAGGAGGCGTTTGCGACCCACGTCAACCAGGAGGTCCTTATGCGCCAGGAAGTCTGCCACCAGTAGTGGAATCCTGACGTCTGCGATGGTGAAATGCTAGACGTAGTTGCGCCCCAAGATGGATATTTCGAGGGACTTCGTGCCGTAGGAGTGGATAGGGGTCCCGTTTGCGGCGACGAGGGCAGTTGGGCTGTCAGGCCTGCGGCTGCGGTCCTCTCCTGACGGCGGGAATATCAAGTGCATTGCCCCGGTGTCCACCAGCATCCTCCTGCCTGAGTTCGCGTCGCGGACATAAAATCCTACAGCGTGTGGTTTCGACGAGGCCGCTGCCACGGGCAACTTTGATTTTGTCTGCCGTCGCCGTTTTTACTGCTGGAAGGTGCAAGGGCTTTCGCATCTCCTGGAGTGCCTTCTGAACTTCCTGGTGGTAGTAGCACCAGGAGTTTTCGCCCCGCTGCGGGTGGGAGGTCTTCCTCTGGGTCACGGCGCCGATCTCCTGCGTTGGGTCGTCGTCTCTTCTTCTCCCTTCTCTGCGGCTAGGCACACGGAAGATCGGGGAGCGGCGAGCCTTGCAGCCTTGTTCGACAGCGTCAGCTTTTTAGCTTTCTCCACGAGTTCGTCGTCGGGGAGGGTATATGCGTCTGTTAGCTGTCCTTGGACATCTGGCTCGAGTTGCCGAAGGAATATTTCGTGGCCCAGGCAGATTTCCATCTTCTTCCCGTCGCGACCTACTTTGGGCAGGCGGAGGAGACCCATCACTGTGT
Organism: Macrobrachium nipponense; assembly: GCF_015104395.2. NCBI lineage: Eukaryota > Metazoa > Arthropoda > Malacostraca > Decapoda > Palaemonidae > Macrobrachium > Macrobrachium nipponense. The sequence continues at coordinate 52,071,699 of NC_087208.1, read as the reverse complement.
CCCAGGCATCCTGTGGGTCGGCGCCTCACATCGGGTTTGTTACTAGGTCGAGGGGGCGGGTGGCTTTCTCGGCGGAGTGGTGTAGGCTGTCACGAGTCTTTTCTTTAGTTCGTCGAGTGTGACTGGTTTGGTCTGTGCCCGACTGGTCAGCCAGGGGGTTATTCGGTCGTATACCTCTGTCGGCAGGACTGATATGACGCGGTCAACCTGCAGCACCTTGTCCGTGAGTCCCTCGACCCCGAATTGCCCTTCAGCTCGGATGAACCAGGTGGTTGGGTTCGCTGTTGTGAAAGGGGGCAGCTTGACAGCTTGAGCAGCAGCTGTGTGCGAGGCTGGCGTTGAGGCAGAGGAGGCCTGGGTTTCTCGCGCAGAACTGTCAGCAGCCATTGTCCACTGTCACAGAACGGTCGACAGGAGTCGTAAATGGCGGGCCAAGCCGTTTGAGGAACGCCTGAAAACACCTGGGGAAGGTATGCTGTATTTAGTCTGTTAGAGGCGTTGGTTTTTTCCATGGTAGGAGCTTTCAGAGATCTAAACTGAGGCAGTGTGTGAGTCCGCTAAAGATCTCTGAAGGTGAGCGGCGGTAGTTAGTCCCTTAACCATCTTACGCCGAAGCGGTAAAAAAAAAACTGTCTCCCGTGTGCCGGTGGTGTTTCAGAGTGAGTGCGGAAGCGGAAAAAATATTTTTTTCAAAAAATCACAGCGCGCTTATTTTTCAAGATTAAGAGTTCCTTTTTAGCTCCTTTTTTTGTCATTGCCTGAAGTTTAGTATGCAACCATCAGAAATGAAAAAAATTATCATTATCATATATAAATACTGCGATATATGATAGTGCAAAAACGAAATTTCATATATAATTGTATTCAAACCGCGCTGTGCGCAAAACCATTAAAGGTAACAAGTTACTTTTTTTTCGTTGTAATGTACACTACATTGCAATCATTTTGGTATATAACACATTGTAAAACGATAAAAGCAACGCAGAGAAAATATTATCACAAAATAATGCATGAATTCGTAACGTGCGGACGTAAACAAATTTTTTTTTTTCAAAAATTCACCATAAATCTAAATATTGTCCTAGAGACTTCCAATTACTTTCAAAATGAAGACAAATGATTGAATATTACTATACTGTAAGAGTATTAGCTTACAATTGCAGTTTTCGACCATATCTGACGAGTTAAAGTTGACCGAATGTCGAATTTTTTATATATATATATATTTTTTATATGCAATTATTTCGGAAATAAGAAAAGCTACAACCTTCAAATATTTTTCGTTTTATTCTACATGAAATTGCGCACATTTTCATATATAAAACTCTATGAAATGCCTAATATGAAATGGAGCAAATATTCCGAGAATGGTACGTACGCATTTCGGAGATTTGTGGCGGAGAATCTGTGCGCGGAGGGAAGGAAAGATTTTTTTTTAAATTCACCATAAATCTAAATATTTTGCTAGAGACTTCGAATTTGTTTCAAGATGAAGATAAATGACTGAATATTACTAGACTGTAAGAGTTTTAGCTTACAATTGCGTTTTTCGACCATTTCGGTAGAATCAAAGTTGACCGAACGTGGTTTTTTTTTCTATTTATCGTGATTTATATGCAAATATTTCAAAAATGAGAAAAGCTACAACCTTCAATTATTTTTTGTTGTATTTTACATGAAATTGTGCACATTTTCATATATAAAACTTTATGTAACGGCTAATTTTAAAATGGTGCAAACATTACCACAATCGCATGTATGATTTTTTTCGGAAGAGTTACTGCGCGGACGTAAGGAAAACGTTTTTTCATAAATTCACCATAAATCGAAATATTGTGCTAGAGACTTCCAATTAGTTGCAAAATTAAGGTAAATGATTGAATATTACTAAAATATAAGAGTTTTAGCTTAAAATTGCGTTTTTCGACCATTTCGGTAGAGTCAAAGTTGACCAAAGGTTGAAATTTTGGCAATTATCGTTATTTATATGAAAATATCTCAAAACTGATAAAAGCTACAATAATGAGTATTTTATTGTTGTATTCTACATAAAAATGCGCAAATTTTCATATATAATACTTCATGTAACGGCTAATTTACAATGGTACAAAAATTATGTCAAAGTGACGAAATAATTTCCGAGATGTGTCACAGATACTTTTTAGTGCGGCAAGAAAGAAATTCGCGCTTACGCGCCTGTGTAACGATTGTAAACAAAACAACACCTTGATCCGTGAACTCCCAGCATCCCCCAAGGCGCGTGATTCAAAAGTTTTAGGCTGGTAGGCCTATAAGTATTTTTCCGCGAATTTAAAAAAAAACTTTTTTATGTCGACGTAAAATATGTCCAGTCGGCGTAAGAGGGTTAATGGCTTAGCCAAAAGCGCTTGGGTCACCGTCCAAACCAGGAGGTCACCAGTTGTGAGGTGTGGACAAAGAGGCAGGTAGAAGTGTACTTATTTTTATTACAGGTAAGGAAATCCAAATATACAGCGTGCAGGCGGAAATGTGGTATCTGAGCATATCTGACCAGTGAGAGTGAAAATGGGTCGGCGATAGCTGATTTGTGTTTCTTGCGAGACATATAACTTAGAATATAAAAGTATACAAAACATGATCTTGTAAGATATATACATTGGTGGAAAGCACTCTGAACGCTCTCAAGGAGGGAAATAAGAAAAACGCAATTGTAGAAATATATACAGAGGAATTTGCGGATAGGGTGTTGTCCTATTAAGCTTTCGACGTTGCATTGTTTGTTGTTGTTTTGGCTTCGCCACGATTTTGGTTGTGTGTTCTGCCGCTGATTTTCTTGTCAGGACCTATCGCCATCTAAATTGGTAGGTTTGAACATGGAAATTGGTCGGAGGTGAGGTTGGCCCACGAAACTGTAGCCGCTCCAAAAAACTGGTAACGAAATAATCCATTTACTCAGGAATCAACAATTTACTCACACTGAATGAATCTTGGAAAATACCACAAGGAGCCCATCAACGTTTATAAAGGATATATACTGTGACTACCTGGCCACACTCATTCAAATTTGTTTGGCTATGCACTTCCTGTGAAGCGTTTAGAATGAATTATTTTGGTCATACTTTCCGTGAAGTGTATAAAATGATTCTTTTTGGTCACGCACTTACTGTGAAGCGTATAAAATTTATTTTTTTGTCATGCACTTACTGTGAAGTGTGTAAAATGAATCCTTTTGGTCATGCACTTACTGTGAAGTGTATACAATGAATCTTTTTGGTCATGCACTTACTGTGAAGTGTATATATAAAATGAATCTTTTTGGTCATGCACTAACTGTGAAGTGTATGAAATGAATTATTTGGTCATGCACTTACTGTAAAGTGTGCAAAATACAAGTTTAGAAATAAACAAGGGAGAAGAAAACTCCAAAATTCTTGGCTACATGGGATGCAGAGATGTTGGAATAACATGGGTCTCAGTATCATGAAAACGTGTTTATGTATGATGGTGAAGAACAAAGTGATTATTCAGCACAGATTTCTGAACATTGTTAATGAGCCTTATGAAGGAGCTGATAATGAGGGAATTTCCTGACAATGCAGTCTGTTTCTTTCAGATAAACAAGGTAAAGGTTGGACATGGAAACGACAGCTTAACTTTTCTCTGGAGTCGTCTCTTAAGACAAACGGCCAATCAGAAAAGAACAGTTCAAATACAATTAGACAAACGGCCAATCAGTAAAGAACAGTTCAAATATAATTAAACAAACGACAATCAGTAAAGAAAAGATAAAAAAAAAACATCAGATGAACGGCCAATCAGTAATGAACATTTCTAATACAATTAGACAGATGATCAAGCAGTAAAGAACAGTTCAAATACGAACAGACCAACCAGTAAAGAAAAGATAAAAAACAATCAGATGAACGACTAATCAGTTAAAGAAAAGTTCAAAAACAATCAGACAAATGACCAATCAGTAAAGAACAGTTCAAATACAACTAGACAAACAACCAATCAGTAAAGAAAAGATAAAAAACAATCAGACAAAAGGCCAATAAGTAAAGAACATTTCTACAATTAGACAAACGACCAATCAGTAAAGAACAGTTCAAATATAATCAGACAACATACCAATCATTAAAGAACAGTTCAAATACAATCAGACAAACGACCAATCAGTAAAGAACAGTTCAAATATAATCAGACAACATACCAATCATTAAAGAACAGTTCAAATACAATCAGACAAACGACCAATCAGTAAAGAACAATTCAAATACAATCAGACAAACGGCCAATCAGTAAAGAACAGCTCAAATACAATCTGACAAACGACCAATCAGTAAATAACAATCAAATACAATCAGATGAACGACCAATCAGTAAAGAACAGTTCAAATACAATCAGACGAGCAACGAATCAGTAAAGAAAAGTTAAAAATCAATACAATCATACCAACGACCACTCAGTAAAGAAAAGTTCAAAAACAATTTGAGTTTTTCACATCACAGAATGGATACTGAAAAAAAAGACAATGGCCATTACCATATTCATACCTTACTTATTCAACTGTGGATGAGATCGTGAGCAAAACATCTCATTTAGCAAACATGCGCAGATTCACATCAGCATTGCAGCAACAGCTCCCCCTTCCCCCAAACAAAATGAGTGAACATAAACTTAAAAACAGCACATTATCTCGTAAGATAAACAAGAAACATAAGTGAGTAAAAAGCTTAAAAGAAATAATGTTCAAATGGATAGTATGGCTTAAGATGAGTCTTTGGAGTAGGCAGGTAAGAAATTCAAACCAGTGTGGGACTGTGGAGTATTACTGCTGTACTACAGGATTGGGTTGAAGACATTACCAATCATGGAAGCTCTATTGCAGCATGCACCTACTGCTTTTTGGTTTCCTATTAAATTAGGTACACATGCTTTGACTAACTGACATGCTGACTGTCATAAATTCAGGATGTTCATCGCAGCATGCACCTACTGCATTTTGGGCTTACTAGTACTAAATAAGGCACAAAATCTCAAGACAAGCCAACTTGTTTTCTGTTGCACAATGTTTTTAGAGGGCCCCCTCTGTCTACAATGGTCCTTGTACTCCAAAATTCCTAGATTCTATCGATCATAAAACAAGTCAGCTTCTAGAAACTTGTAAAGAATCTAAGGCAAAGGTAGAACATAACAGAATATTAGAGGGAGAGAATTTTATATGTTAGATGATGAGGTTTAATTTCTCCCCGGGGGGAGTGGACCGATCCCGGAGGTACTGCAATACCGGGCCGATCCGCGGCAAAGGTGGAGCAAGCCCCTAGCACTTCGCCAAGACACAAAAATCAGTTTAATATCGTAGACCCCACATGGGGATCGTATCAGATATTAAGCTGATAAGAACAGATACTACACTTTGATCTTAGCCAAAAGGCCGAGAAGCGATACCGGTGAATACTTTCTCTCCTCTCCTACTGACAAGCACTGCTTTCACCCTGCAGTGACAAGTGAGGGTAAGAATGACACCTTTCCCAGAACAACACAGGTGGTACTGATGTCAATCGATGTCCATTAGCAGAGCAATCGATGTCCATTACACACACGTTGATCTCTTGCCACACCACAAAGAGCACATCATAGGCACATCATTGGTAAAAAAAAAATCCCAAGATCTTTATGCTCTTCTCAGCCTGTTCATCTGCGATCAGATCTGTTATAAAGTGTTTCACTGTGTGGTGGTACGTCTTCCACGGACTAGATCAGAGTCAATACGTAATACTGACTTCCTAATAATGTACACTAACCTACAATCTTTGCTTACTCAAGGAGTAAGCCTACAAACTACTTTGTTTTGTTGTCTTCCTTGTTGTAATAAAATATAGGGTATTTATTTTAACTTTTGTTGGTAAAACAACGCTCTTTTTGACCATGGATTTTAGCATGTTGTTTCTGAAATTACACCTTTGTGGTCCTTTTTAAGGTACACTTGGACTCAGTACATTAGTTTCAAAGGCATTTCTCAACAGACCATGGTTGAACAAAGCTGTGTGCCTATATAGTACTCATCTAAAGCCCCACGGTGCAATGGAACGATTTCAACTGACATTTGCAAATATACTTACTATATAAAAAAAAAAAACGGCAATGAAGTAATCCATTTACACAGGCATCAACAATTTACTCACGCTGAATGAATCTTGGAAAACACCAGAAGGAGCCCATCAATGTTTATAATGGATATATACTATGACTACCTGGCCACACTCATTCAAATTCGTTTGGCTATGCACTTTCTGTGAAGTGTTTAGAATGAATTCTTTTGGTCATGCACTTTCCGGGAAGTGTATAAAATGAATCCTTTTGGTCATGCACTTACTGTGAAGTGTATACAATGAATCTTTTTGGTCATGCACTTACTGTGAAGTGTATATATAAAATGAATCTTTATGGTCATGCAATTACTGTGAAGTGTATAAAATGAATTATTTGGTCATGCGCTTACTGTAAAGTGTGCAAAATACAAGTTTAGAGATGAACAAGGGAGAAGAAAACTCCCAAGAGCTTGGCTACATGGGATGCAGGGATGCTGGAATAACATGGGTCTCAGTATCATGAAAACGTGTGTGTATGTATGAAGGGGAAAAACAAAGTGATTATTCAGCACAGATTTCTGCACATAGTTAATGAGCCTTATGAAGGAGCTGATGATGTGGGAATTTCCTGATAATGATGTCCGTTTCTTTCGGATAAACAAGGTAAAGATTGGACATGGAAATGACAGCTTAACTTTTCTCTGGCGCCATCTCTAAGACAAATGGCCAAACAAAGTTCCAATAAAATATAAGTTGTTCACATCACAGAATGAATACTGAAAAAAAGACAACAGCCATTGTCATGTTCATACGTTACTACTTATTCAATTGTGGATGAGTTCGTGTGCAAAACATCTCCACATTTAGCAAAGATGCACAGATTCCCCGAAACATAACGAGTGAAAATAATCTTAAAAACTGCACATTATCTCGTAGGTCAAACAAGAAAAATAAGTGGGTAAAAAGCATAAAAGAAATAATGTCCAAATGGATAGTATGCCTTAAGATAAGTCTGTGGAGTAGGCTGGTAAGAACCCAGCATGTATTCAAACCAGTAATATTACGTATTACCTATTCAGGATGTTCATAGCAGCATGCACCTACTGCATTTTGGGCTTAATAGTACTAAATACGGCACAAAATCTCAGATGAGCCAACTTGTTTTCTGTTGCGCAATGTTTTTAGAGGGCCCCCTGTCTACATTGGTCCTTGTACTCCAAAATTCCTAGATTCTTTCCATCTTTAACAGCTTCAAGAAACTTGTAAACATTCTAAAGCAAAATTAGAACATAACAGAATATTAGAGGGAGAGAATTTTATGTTAGATGATAAGGTTTAATTTCTCCCCGGGGGGAGTGGACCAATCCCGGAGGTACTGCAATACCGGGCCGATCCGCGGCAAAGGTGGAGCAAGCCCCTAGCACTTCGCCAAGACACAAAAATCAGTTTAATATCGTAGACCCCACATGGGGATCGTATCAGATATTAAGCTGATAAGAACAGATACTACACTTTGATCTTAGCCAAAAGGCCGAGAAGCGATACTAGTGAAGACTTTCTCTCCTCTCCTACTGACAAGCACTACTTTCACTCTGCAGTGACAAGTGAGGGTAAGAATGACACGTTTCCAAGACCAACACATGCGGGCGGTATTAATGTTACAAAACAATCATGGTTTATCTATTACACGGTATTATTATTCTCGGGCTTTAATACCTTGATACATGTACAAAGAGCACGTCATGGCAAGTAATACCACGCGATTTTCCAACTCATCTTTGCCTATTCATCTACATGCAGATAAGTTCAATACCCTATCGTTCCTTGCAAAAGGGGTCGAATCTCGTGTAATGGAGGCAGTCGTAGAGACATTTAAGAAGCCTCCTGAGGTTTCTGTGATCACCTGATTGTTTTGAAAGTGTCTGAGATAGATGGAGGCCAGTGTTGTACTACTTCCCCTACCTCAAAAGTTCATTTGGCTTTTCCCTTTTCCAGTGAGTCATCCAGCACAATTTTGGAAGTATTTTTCAGGAAAATGACTCAATGCTTTCTGTGGACATGCAGAAAATTTCTTTCCATGTCTAGTTAACGTTTCCCTCTTGCAAGTAACTACCTTCAATTGGTGTTTGCAGGGAAAGGATGCCTATTCAAGGCTCTTGTGTTTTTGGGCCACAAGTTTTTATGAGTGCATTTATGCCAATGGGGAATTTGTGTTATTCGAGTTGCACACAATTTGAATGTCTGGCACAGTTTTTGGACATTCTTTTCAATCAACAAATATCATTGCTAGTCCAATTGCAGCCTTTGGTCTATCTGTAGATGAAAATAGATTTTCCATTTACAAGCTTTTCTCAAGGAGAAATAGTTATTAAATTTATTTTTGGGAGCGACTACAGATCCGCAGATGATCGATTTTCGTGGGGAAAAATCTCAAATAAAGTAACTACATGTATAATGCATATTTGTTAATGAGAAGGGGAACAGTATAATTGCTAATGACAACGTTTTTGAAGTTGTTCCAGTGAAAATAAAGCCTATAAAACTTCAAATGGTAAAGGGGGACACAGTGGGAAACCGGGGTTTTTGGGTGGGGGGAAGTGGCCTTGGACTTTCACGGCGCCCGAAACTTTCAATTCCCGGTTTTGTGACCCAAACCCTTTACCCTGAATACAAAAGTTTGACCTCTTACTCTGCATTCAAGGTTGACGTAGGCTAGGCTAGTCTAGGACCCCTTACTTTGCAGAACTTTTGAACCACTAGCCTTCATGTAAAACGTCTAGCCTAGGCTACCACTAACCGACATTAAATTAAATGCTAGGACCCACTACTTTGCATACATAACTTTGAACCACAACTTTACATGTAAACGACAGACTAGCCTAGGCTACCACTAACCAGAATTACAGATAAATTAGTTGTTAACGGTGAATATGTTTGTGTGTGCTGTCAGTAAGGCCGTGGCGGAACGGCGCTTCGCGCCTTATCTGCATATTTAAAGATTCTTGGCAAGCACAGTATGTTCTGGCAAGAGGTAATGTTGCACTGCGCGCTAGCCACAGGGGTTACAGTAAGGCCGTGGCGGAACAGCGCTTCGCGCCTTATCCGCATATTTAAAGATTCCTGGCAAGCACGGTATGTTCTGGCAAGAGGTTATGTTGTGCTGTGCGCGCTAGCCACAGGGGTTACAAAGAATTAGCCACAGTACAAACAAAATACACGACTAGCCTAGGCTATAAATCCCCCCCATAACTGTAACATTAAACACCTTACTCGTTTGCCACGGCCTTACTGTTCGAACAAGTGCTTCGGTACTGGCTTCGAAATAACCGAAACACTAGTTTACATACAAATTGCGACATCACACATGTTCCTACGTGCCCACCATCGGGCCGATAGATCTGTCCGAACACGTGCTTCGGTACTGGCTTCGAACTAATTGAAAAAATAGTATACGTACAGATTGCGTCATTATGCGTGTTCCTACATGCCCACCATCGGGCTGATAGATCTGTTCGAACACGTGCTTCGGTACTGGCTTCGAACTAACCGAAACACTAGTTTAGGATAGCAAAAATTAATATACAACTTACCTTATTCAAATTTCAAAGTCGCTGTTGTCCGACGACCATGAAGGGGTACATGAAGGCATCAGTCTCGGGCTCTTTGAAACGGGTGGGGGATCACGTGGCTCGCTGGTAGGTCCTGGTCTTATTGTTTCGGACCGGGAAATCAAATCTGAGATGGGGGATGTCGGGCGACTTTTGAGCGGATAGACACATTTGATCAATTTCAGGAACGCCCGAAATGGACACAGAACATCTTGTAGATACCGCTTCTGGATACAGTACGTAGAAAAAGCTTTCGTAAAGTTCTTTCTGCCTACCGTGTCTCGGTAGCGCGCTCCGTTTAAGAACATGCCACTGCAATTCTATAGTGTTCGTGTGTACATTCAGGTCGTCCGGGCTAACAAAGTTAACGCTGTGGTTCACAACATTATGCGCAAAATAATGATCCCGGACTTTCCTGTACGACTTCCAGCAATCAGATACGATTTTGGTTTCTGGATGTAAGTTATCAAGCAACACAGGTAACAGAGTTTCGACAGAACGGTCAGGAACCACCTTGAAAAAGGTCTCGCGTGTCTATCGGTCAATGCCACCGAACACCCAAGATCCGTACACCTTTTGGCCACTCTTGTACTTCCGTTTGCCAAATTTAGATTCGTCGATCTCAAGAATACGACCAGGACCACTGATTTTCTTATTATCAGCACACAGGATTTGGCAACATATATCCCTACAAAAATTATACCAATCCACCATGGTGTTAGTTGCTAGAGGCATAACAAAATCCCTTACAACACACTGTGGGGTTTTCTTGCTGAAACAAAATATTAATATAATAATTGTTTCTAGGGACAAACGCAACTTTTCAAAAAAGGACCTGTGCTGAACTGATACCTTCTTACCGCACTTGCTGTTTGTACAGCCCCACATGTAAATTGATTGGCCTGTGGCCTTGCTGGTCCCATCTTTCATGAACCGTCGGTTCGCTATGTTGCACGTTGTACACAACCCCGAATAGTCCCCAAGTAAACCTTCTCTGTACAACCACTTCATAAATTTGTCGGTGTTGTGTAGGAACTCAATCAGAATACTAATATACAAATGCATATGTTTATCGAACTCGTCTGCTGTAACACTTTTCGGAAATAATACTGCGTGTGTTCTATCCATGTCGGCAGTGGGGAGCGGAAAGGGCGAATTCTGTGAGTGCAGGTATGGGTCTGATTCATATTCATGGGACACGTTTTTATTGGTTGGAAGGAAGTTAACCCATGTCCCTTGGGGATGACTTGGGTCAACCTGATACAGGATTGGTTTGATTTAAAATTCCCTCGTTGGGGGCGGGCCGACGTACAGCGCCTGTCCGCAGCCAACTCAAGAACTACGGGAGCTCCGACCGCCGTGTCACCCTTCACATCAAGTGGGTACTTGGAAAAATTTATGTTTCATGGGAAATATTGGCGGATGGTATTTTGGTGTAAATTGGTCGGATAAGTGACTTCAGGTATATTTTGGAATTCTGGACAACTTTTATTCTATGCATTTTGTTATTTGGGGTAATGGTTTTGGAAGTGTAGGATCTGCCTGTGGATCTGTAAACTACCCTATTTTAGCTTCTAAGAGGTTTTCAGCCCTTGTTGGAGTTCCAAGGGAAGCATTGGTTTTAGCCTCTTGGCCATTTGACATTTTAGGAATAGTTTTGAGCCTGGCCAGGGTCAGAATGAGACCCTTTCTTTTACCTGCAAATGCATGGCACAGGTAGTCCAACATTAAATTTCTCACGGGGAAGAAAGAACCTAGACCTGCATGTTCTTTTTAGATGACTCATGACAATCTAGGGTGCCTAAATGATGGATCTAGAAACTGGAAGTTTGATTTGGATTTGATGTCACTTCTAAAAATATAATCTTGCACTCTAGCAGTCTGAAAGAGCTAAACACAGTGGAAGTGGTAATACCAACAAGTAATAACTGTTCTTGAAAAACACAACTGCCCTACTTACTGTATGTTTACACACTCATTTTTTTACATAAAAAATAATTTTAGACCAGCCAGATGTTCATATCATTAACATTTATTCCTTAATGCTCAATCTAGCAGAGGCCCATCTTGTTTGGACAGAAACAGGGTTTAGTGTTGATTCCTTGTTTCTGTAGGAAGGAATGATGGGTTAAAAAATCAGCTAAGCAGAAAGAATCCAACTACGTAATGACAGAATGGTTTTGGAAGCCTTGCATACAGAAAAAGAAAAGCCATCGATGAACACCATCCAAGAGATCTTTCCCCTTCCTACAGCTACCAGGAGACCAACAACGAACACCCCACACAACGCATGTACCAATCAGAATTCAACTGCTGTAGAGTTGTTTTTTATTTAGCCAGCCTTATGCCAGCACAGGTTCTTGCTCATAGAACAGCCCATATGCGAGCTGTAGAGTGGAATTCTCCTGCCTTCCCCAGCAATACAATGGTGCTCGCATGCAGGACCAGCCTCAACTATCGACCCATGAGAGACAGCTTACTAGCTTAGGCCTAAAAGGATACCCCAAGGCATCCAATGATAATCCAACACAGAATTTGACCCCTCCCATAAAAGCCAATGATGATAATAAATGCATAGGCACTTTCTTGCTAAAAATGTTAATAGTAGAACCAAAAGGTCTGTCTGTTGGCAAGACCAAAAAGTAAGTATCCCTATACACAAAATGAACCAAATACAGGCACTGCTACAACAGCAAACTGCAGACTGGGAGCAAACAAGGTATGCCTTTTCCTTCCTTCAAGAGTTCTAACACTAAAATATATACTTTTTAAGATTATTCTTGTTTAATTACGAAAACAAAAGGGCGCCTACAGTTTAGTTGGCCAAGAGTATCGTCTGCTAGATAATTGGCGGACGAATACAAACAAAATGGTGCCACATGATGGCGGCCGAATGGAAGATAATATTTTGGTAAAACTTGACAAAGCTAGTGCGTATGTTTTGGCCCAATTTACGAAAACGTGCAGTAAAAGATTATATAAATTGTATTTTCAGGCGTAATTTTTGTGAAACAGTAAGGGGGGACCTATTGGGAAACCGGGGTTTTTGGGTAGGGGGGGAAACAAAGATGACGACAATTAACAATAGGAAATCCACGAAACGGCTGTATGGCTGACCCTCTACTCTACATTCGTTCGGACATTAGATGCGCACCCTGGCTAACTAAACTGTCCCCCTACTCTACATTCGTAGTTAGAACATATGGGCTGTTAGCCTAAGTGGACGTTCGGGCATGAGATGCGTGGCCTGGCTAACTAAACTGACCCCTAACCAAATGAACCAACCTAACCTGACTTAGGGAGCGTGCCCTAACCTGGCAGGGGGGCAACCCCCAGTATGGCAACAATGATTGTGACCTAAGCAAACGAACCAACCTAACCTGAATTTGGAAGTGTACCCTAACCTGGCCAGGGGGCTTTGCTCCCTGAACCCCCTAGTATGGTAACGAAAGTTGTTACCTAACCAAACGAACCACACTAACATGACTTAGGGCACAAAACTGTCTTCCTCTTTCACAAGGCTCATTTTTCGCCTCTTTGCAGTGTTCACATCGACCACTAAAATCGTCTAAAAGGCCACTTTAAAAAAGGAACGAACGTAACACGTCAATATCGTCACAGAACTTGATCAAGTCCGAAAACGTAACCGGGTTAGCAGTGGCAAAAGCAACGTGCAACGGATGAGTATACGGCGACGCCATGTTGACTGTTTTGAATGGTCGCGCCTCACGGGTGTTGGTGGTAGGTCTTCCAGGTTGAAGGGACTACTTACCTGTGCAGATGGATTTGGTTGTTGTGTGGCTGGGTCGGGTCATGGAACTACTTACCTTGGCGGAGAGATTATGGGCCTGGCAAAAGGTGTTGCATGGCCTAGCCAACCAAACTGTAAACTACCTCAACAAATGTAACCACATACCTAATTTCACCCAATTTATATATACTCTATCAACACCCACTGAAAGGCAGCGGTCATTAACATCAGTATACCTTGTTGTTCCTGCTACTTTCTTGACACAACTTTCTATTGTATTGTTTCTCTTCAGTTACATATTATCCCCGATGATGATTTTGTCTTTTATCATTATTTGTTGAGCTGCGCAGCCACCACCGGACCTATGAAAAAAAAGTGTCCAAGGACCTGTGGACAATATCCTTCAGGTAGAAGGAAGTGAAAGTGGTCTGATGAAGCCAAGAACCAACCATTCAAAATCCCATGAACAAAAAAGTTCTGGAGCGCTTACAGTTCAGTTGACAACGGGTTTCGTCTGCTATGGAATCGGTGGAGCAATACAAACAAGATGGCGGACGCTTTGTTTTGGCGCCCGGTTTAAAAACCCCGAAACCTATAAAAACGATAATGGGGGACCCTTTTGGGAACCGGGGTTTTTGGGTGGGGGAGTTCATGCGAGTAAATGAAAACGGTAAGGGGGGAGCCATTGGGAAACCGGGGTTTTTGGGTGGGGGGAAACCCAGATGACGACAATGGACACGAAAAACAACAAAACCCTAGCAGACGAAACCCGTTGCCAAGTAAACTGTAAGAGCTCACGTACCAACAAAAATGTAGGAGGTCCCGTCCCCCGTTGTGTTAGGCTAACCAAACGACGGCAATGAACACTAAAAACCATGAAACCCAAGCAAAAAAAAACCAGTGGCCAACTAAACTGTATGAGCTCCCGTTCCAACTAAACTGTAGGAGCTCCTGTTCCAACTAAACTGTAGGAGTTCCAACTAAACTGTAGGAGCTCCGGTGAACGTAACCAAACGAACCAACCTAACCAAACTTAGGCCGCGTGCCCTTACCTGGCCGGGGGGCTTCGCCCCCCTGGACCCCACAGTATAGTATATTAAGTGATTGCTACCTAACCAAAGGAACCGACCTAACCAAACTAAGTCTGCATGTCCTTACTGGCCGGGGGCTTCGCCCCCCTGGACCCCCCTGTGTAGTAAGTTAACAATTATAAATATCTAACCAATATAACTTGTCCATTAATATGGCTGCCACCCGTATATCCTTACTGATAACTAAACAAAATGACAATTTGTCGAAAATTGCATTTTTCCTAACTATACAAACCTGAGGTCCTTTAACAATAGGAAGGTAACTAGCGGCAGCTGGGACGGTCGTAAGCTTCGAACAAGGGGAGAACGGTAGTTAACTGCTTGTCCGATCGTGCGCGCGCGCCCGAGAGGTGAAGAATCACTTTTGCTTTAGGCCCATGCAAAAAGTTGCAGAGTGAGGGGTGGCATGAGGTGGGACTATATGTAAAGGACCTCAGGTTTGTATAGTTAGGAAAAATGCAATTTTCGACAAATTGTCATTTGTTCCGATACGTAATACAAACCCTCGGTCCTTTAACAATAGGAAGACTCACTTCTTGGTGGGAGGAATCTGAGTCTTTTTGGTGAACAGACTGGTGTTCGTCCAACCCTGGAGTGCCTCCCTGGTCGTAAGAGCAAGGGAGGGATCCAAACCTCTGTCCGATTGATCGGGGTGTGCACCGCAGGATCAATGGTCAGACCTCTGGGCCAAGTACTAAGAGAGAGGCAAGCGTATCTCTTCGTACCAGCAAGCAAGAACTTGTTCCTGTTTGCAAGAGACAATCATAAAATGATGGGTTTGTCTCAATTGGCATCCACTTCCTCCCCCTTGTTGGAGGAAGTGGTGGATATTTACTCCTATCCCTACTGAAAGGGATAGGATGGTGCTCTATTGAGTAGCTCACCTGCATCTCGTCCTTACCCAGCAGGGTGACGACCGTGTCCCTCTACCCAAAGGTAGAGGGAAGAAAAAGTGGGAAGAGGAGCCAGTCACACTCTCATTCCTCATCCATTCTTACGGTCACACCAGGACTCGATGCTGTTCAGCCCTGCGAGGGTCTGGGTTAACTACACAACGTGTTGAGCAACCACCACGGTTCCCAAGGAAAAAGATCCAAGGAACTGTGGGCAATATCCTGAAGGTAGAAGGAGGTGCATGCGGTCCGGTTGGACCAGGCGCCTGCCTTCATTACCTGCGCCACGGAGAAGTTCTTGCGGAACGCGAGAGAATGATGAAGAGGCGTCCACACTCATCCTGGGTGTCGAGTTTCTTCAGACAGCTCCGTCGCACCTTCACAGGACAAAGCAGCATAGCCTTCGTATCGGAGGCGGTGACGTCCATTAGGGAGGGTATTGTGAAGGACTCGAACCAATCGTCAGTTACCGAAGGGTTCTGAGTCTTCGCTACGAAGATCGGTACGAAATCGAGCGTCACAAATCCCCATCCCTTTGTGCTTGACTTCTCAAGAGAAGTCATGCAGTTACCTAAGACGAAAAGAAGGGAATAGTCGTATGACCTATCCCTCTTCTCGACTTTGGTTATGTACAGTACTCATACTGACAAGCTATTAAGACGAAGTAATGATTGCTCTGGAACAACCGAACTAAGTCCACAGCATAGTTCGTAACTGACTCGGACGCTCTGACAGCTGCCGACTGACTGGTTCGGAATCAGTAGAGGCAAGTTGTCCAAGCATCCGGGTAAGTCACGTGACCTTCGCCCTTTAAAGAGTTTTATGCTGAGAGACCAAACAAATAAAATATTTGTTAGTCACCGATGCCGGACGGCGCGGCGATGATTCTCTTAATGCATAAGCTCAAAAGGCGAAAGTCAATTGCCTTCAAAAGACCGAGGTCCCTGATGGCAAGAAAATCTCATAGACGTTGAATCTCAGCTTAAGGAGAAACAACACTATGTGACGTTGAAGACGAAGGTAGGCAATGAATGCAACCTACGTCTTCCAGCTGAATCGAGAGAAGGAATCTCAAGATTCTAAACCTGTGCTTACAAATGACTGAAAACGCTAACCGCCATTTCATTGCTGTCCGTTGTGCAATGAAAGCGGGGCGTTCTTCAGTAATGAAACACAGGGGAGAGCCGCTTGAAGAACTGCTTCTCATGGGCTGAACGTTTGGAAGTAGAGCTGGCAGGTGTGGGAGTAGGACGCGATGTCTTTCAATACATCTGCTAATCCGGGGTGAACAATGAACAATTGTACACCTCCGAATACAAGATATTTTGAGGACAAACTCAGATTCCGCAAAAATCATTCGCATTATCGGGATACAATGCAGCAAGAGACTATTACAGAATTCTGTTACCGTGCGGTAAACAGAAAGATGAGAGTCGAATAGATATCTCTGTTTAAAATTCTCGCAATACCGAAGACGATGAATACTAGCGTTTCTCAGCAGTAGATGGTCATTCATGTATGCGAGAATCCCCGTTAATCAGAGACTTAAGTCCGTGATTGTTGGGCAGAGATACGGTTGTTATTCAATCAAAGCAGGTGAGAAAGACATAAACAACCGTCTATCTCAAAGCGGCAGCTGATACTGAAATGCCTCGGGCAATTCAATACGCAGTAGCTGTCGCTGACTCGTCATCCTGAGTTGCCAAGTAATCCTTTCCACGAAGGAATGCGTTCGGCTAGAACCACCGAGCATAAAAAGATATGCTCGAGCAATTATATTTAAGCGAAACGAATTTCGGTAAATATAAAAGCTAAAATGGTGTTGTTGTGACTAACACCATAAGTATATAAAATTGAAACTGGAAACTCCTGGGAGGTTGCAGGCAACCCGGTTGCAGTTCAATTAGAATACTTTTCGTCTAAGTCGCAATCCGTCCGAATAACCAGGATATGCGCCTACCCCTCGGACCATTCAACTGCTTAGCAGAATCATGTCGCGAGGTTAATATACGTAGTATATTTGTAGGATTCTGATCTCCATCCTAAATTCTTTCCTTCAAGAAAACAAAATAAGGATTGGAGATCGACCACCTTCGTTCTCTATTAAAGAGAGTGAAGGAGAAGTCTTCCTCGAAGGAAAGCTTCAATGGTGAACAGAATACTAAGACGATAGTTCCAGCCAAACTGGATATTCCCGTCCGTTCTTCTCTATTCCAGGTTGGTCGCCTACTGTGAGATAGTCTTCTTTCAGCAGCAGTCTTCTCCCTAATGCTAGAAATTCCAGGAATTCGAGCATAGGCGAGGTTCCCGATTATCGTGTAACATATCGAAGATTCTCGTCTCGCTCACTTTGGACCGTGGTCTCGCCTAAGTGTTTGGAGATCGTAAGAACTCTAAACACTCTGAATGCGATAGAAATTCCGTAGAATTCTAAGAACAGTCTGCGAAACCCCCACCGAATTCGTCAAACGATATCGGCTGGTGGTCCTCTCGATTCCCGTAGAAATCGAGAATGGGGCAGGATCCCTCCTCAACGACCGGGGCTTACGTCAGGTAGGACCCGAAGGTCCCCCCTGGTAGCGCAGTCCCCAACGTGGGATCCTACAGAGAAATCTCTGTAGGATCCTTCCCCTTTCCCTCGTAGCCGTAAGGAGAGAGGGAATGGGGGAGGAATTGGATACTCGCTCGCCTTCCCAGTGGAACTAGTAGTTGGAGAAGAGTAGGAGCAGCCATCGCCTTGCGGCGATGGCCTCTTCAGAGTCTGGGAAAACGTATCGTCAGGAGAAAACGTTTTTGTTTTCCCCGAGAGGGTTACGAACTCTCACTGTAGGTAAGGGTCTGCCGCCACTGTGAACGTCGTCTGGGTGGGGCTGATCGACACCTGACAGGAGAGAGCCGATACCGTCCTCCGACTCATTCCAGTCCTCGTCGAGGTCGAAACCTCTCAGGAGGACCGAAAGGAGTATTTAAATACGGTGTCCGAAGACACGTAGAAACGCCGCTGTCGCAGTAGAGGAGGTGGAAGTAGCTTGATCGACCGGCCAGAACTGAGAGAGCCTTCTTGTCCGGAGACGAGAGACTCTGGTTCAAGACAGAATCGGTAAGCTCCGATCGCGGCATACCC
The DNA here is from genome assembly GCF_015104395.2 of Macrobrachium nipponense. Lineage (NCBI taxonomy): Eukaryota > Metazoa > Arthropoda > Malacostraca > Decapoda > Palaemonidae > Macrobrachium > Macrobrachium nipponense. The sequence continues at coordinate 52,053,157 of NC_087208.1, read as the reverse complement.
ACCGTCGGTTTGGGTTCCCTCTCGGGCCCCAAAACGACTCGAGCAGAGACATGGGCTCTGCTGGTGGGAGCGGCGATCCTTCCCCCGGTGTTGTGCTGACGAATCAGTGCAATAACCTGGGTAAAGTTACTCTGAATCTCGGAAGTTACAGCGTCTTGAGGAGTAGGACCGTCCAGTCCCTCCAACAAGAGCAGCTCCCAGGACCCTCCTCCTTCAGAAGAAGGACCAGCAACAGATCCCTGACGGTTGCCTCCAATCACTTGCGCGTACGTCCTGGTTGGTCCTAAGACCAACCTGGCACGTGCGGCGTAGTGACGGGATCGTGAGCGGCGCATCTCTCACGATCACTCCTATATACCATAGCTCTTCCTGGCGTATGCCGAGGAAGTTGAAGGTATCGGAGAGACAGAACTGACGCTAACCCCCCTCTCCCCCTGACGGTCGCCTCCAATCACTTGCGCGTACGTCCTGGTTGTCCTAAGACCATACGTGGCACGTGCGGCGTCGTGACGGGATCGTGAGCGGCGCACCTCTCACGATCACTCCTAGCTACCTCGCTCTTCCCGGTGTAGCCCGAGGAAGTTGAAGGTAGTGGAGAGACAGACCTGACGCTCCCCCCCCCCCCCGCTCGCTGGCAGGACCAGCGTACGTGGGGGGCTGCAGCCGATCACCAACCCGCGGTGGGGATCGATCTGCAGGCCTGGCCGTGCCGCTCACCTGTGGCGAGCGGCTCGACTGAGCACGTCGACCCCGGTCCCGTGCGTCAGACGAGCTGCTGCTGGTCACCGTATCCGCCCGGAAAATCCCTGTGGGAGCGGCGGTCAGGTGACCTGCAGAGCTCGCTTTCGCCGTGAGACCGGTGAGCGTCCTCGCGGCACTGTCAAAACCGCTGGTACCAGCCGAGGCTGGTAACCGTCGGTCGAGGGGACCTGGGGGACCTCTTCCCAGCCTCAACCCGCCCTGGCCGGTCAGAGACCGTCACGTCCACCCGAGGTACCGGCTGGTCGCTGCGAGAGCGGCCGCTGGCCTGGCGAGAGTCACCTGAGCGGCTCTCGACAGTCTTCTGCTCCGTGCCTCGGTCATGACGCTGAGCGAACTCAGGCGTCTTAACTTTGGCTGCACGGTCACCCGAAGGAGATCGTACACTCGGAACTTCTCGCGGACGAGAAACCGAGCCGGTACCTGGCTTAGCAGCAGAGCTGCCAAGACCAGGCGAGGGTGTACCCGTCTTCTTCTTCTTCTCAGAAGGGGAGACGGGCCCCGTTCCCGAAGGAACAGGAGGACCAGCAGAAGAACCCCCCCGTCACACCGGAATGTGACGAGCCCTTCGAAGTTCCCGAAGGAGTCTTCTTAGGGGGAATAACAAAAACACGGTTACCAGCTGGTCGCTGCGAGAGCGGCCGCTGGCCTGGCGAGAGTCCACCTGAGCGGTTCTCGCCAGCCTTCTGCTCCGTGCCGTGGTCTTGGCGCCGAGCGAACTCTGGCGCCGAAACTTTGGCTGCACGGTCTCCCGAGGGGGAGAAGCGTACACTCGGGATCTCCCGCGAACGAGAAGACCGAGCCGGAACCTGGTCGTAGCGGCATCGCCGCTAGCACCAGGCGAGGAGTACCAGAGCTAACCGATACTCCTCTGGTCCCCGTCTATCTCTTCCTTACGGAAGGGGAACGGGCCCCGCTCCCGAAGGACGGAGCAGGAGGACCAGCAGAAGGACCCCCCCGTCCCACCGAGGTGGGACGGGCCCTTAGAAGTTCCCAGAAGGAGACTTCTTAGGGGGGGAGGCAGCCTTCTTCTTCTTCGGCTTATGGGCCTTAGAAGTCGAAGGGAAGAGGCAGCAACAGACGAAGATGACACCTTCCTCTTCTTCGTCAGCTCACGCAGGACAGTCGTCAGGTCCTCCATCCAGGCCGGAGTCGGGCCTATTGCCGAAGCAACACGGCCCGACTGCACCTGTCCGGAAGGACCTGGGACTGGGGAAGACACACCATGGGCAGGACCAGCATGGACAGGCGCAGGAACCAGGAGCGGACAGGAACAGCAACCAGCTCAGGAGCGGCAGGAACAGCGGCAGCGGTAAACACAGAAGGGACAGCCAAGCCAGTAGCGGGAACCACATCAGTGACAGGTACGGCAGGCCAGCCATCGCCTCGTAGAATCATCGGCAGCCAGCGCGGGGTACTGGCGGCCGGTCCAGGGCGAGCTGCTGGAACAGCGGAAGTCTGGGGCAGGCAACACGAAGAAAAACACAGGCGGCGGCGGCATACCCCTCCTCGGTACGGCGGCGACCGGCCCTAGAAGCGGCAGACGGCGTCACCGACACAGCATGGGGAGTGTAGACCAGCGGGGGGAAGCAGCATAAGCGGCCGTGAAGGTTGTAGTGGAGACCACTCCAAGGTCACCGCCCCAGACCTCGCTAGACTCTGCAGCAGATTCGTGGATGCTAGGCACGCCCTGCAGCCGCAGTGGTCCATACCTGTCCAAGGTCGTCTCCCACGGCTGTAGCACCTGCGGTAGCACAGACAGATTAGTAAGAGGGGTTCCCTCACGCACGGGGGGGGGAGACATGCCCCCACCCCGAACGGAAGGAAGACCCCAAAAACAAAACAAAATACGAGGAAGCTGAGCGGGGGGGCAGGAAAGAAGACGAAGAATCGGATACCAAGGGAGTCGCGGGAGAGCTTTCCGACGACTTCCTGGCAGACCTTCGCTTCCCCTACCCCCGCACAGCAGTGAAAAGTAATATGAAAATGAAAACAAAGAATACTGCACTTGCGATTCACTTCATAGAACTTAAAGAGGGAAAAATCAATTCCCGGTAAGAGCGGAAACTTGATCCATAATAATATGATGCTATCATAAATATATATGAAAATGAACAATACTGCACTTGCTATTTTCACTTTCACAGCAATAAATCGTAAGGATTAATTCCCGGGTAAGAGCGGAAATTGATCCAAAATTAAATTTGATGCAATTAATAAATGAAATGAAAAGAAAACTGCATTGCGGAATCCACTTTTCATTGCATTCTATTCATACAAAATAAGAGGCTCTTGCCGAGCGCAATCAAGCTCTCGGCAACGAACGCACAGGGCAAAAATATAATGAAAAAGAGTACTTACATCTTTCAATTACACACTTTCGCCCAAAATACATGACTCGGCGCGAGTGCGCCCGCCCTCGGCACCGAGACATAATTCAAGGGTTCAATTCATGAAAAGAGCGGAAATCGCCGTCTCTACGGCGATAGCTCCATGTTGATTCATAATTAAGTAATGAAAATGAAAACAGTGTACTTACAGTTTCATTTTCAAGTCAAACCAAACCATTAGTAGAAAACACAATATAAACAAGCATACGACGATGAAGCGGGCAGAGAGCGATGACGAACACGTCCTTCACACCCGCGGCCGAAAGCAAAAGTGGTTCTTCACCTCTCGGGCGCGCGCGGGCGCGGCGCACGATCGGACAAGCAGTTAACTACCGTTCTCCCCTTGTTCGAAGCTTACGACCGTCCCAGCTGCCGCTAGTTACCTTCCTATTGTTAAAGGACCGAGGGTTTGTATTACGTATCGGAACAAATGAATATTTCCGAGAATACATTGGTTAAAGTCAAGGCCACGTTGTTTGCTCGAACACATGGACTGTGTTCGAACACGTGGACTTCTAGCGAACGTGAATGTTCGGATGTGTTGAGCGTGCCTGACTTCAGCAAAGCGGAAATAACAATGGCGTGCTTAATTTTTTTTGGCAAAATAATTAAAATAACATGCATTTACATTGATAAACCTTACCTTGGAGATGTTGCTAGTCGTCCAGAAATATAGAACTTAATAAGAGGAGAAATCCGAGTCGTTCAAACTCTTCTGGGTAGAGGTTTTTTTTTCTTTCTTGGCAGGACGGTTTGTTTTCCGAGATGACTGAACAAGGGGAATTTGTTTTCATTAAATAACTAACTAGGGATCGTTCGTCTTGACACAAAAAATGTTATGTCTTCCAGCGTGACGGGAACGGCGGCAGCGAACGCCAGCGTGTGCGGACGCACAAATTCATGGCAGAAGAAGACATGGTAGTTATGACGAAGCACTGAACTGGCTGAGAAGCAGGAACAGACTGAAGGGTCGAGGAAGGTCGGGCATGATCCGTTCCAGGTACTAGTTATCCTAGCGGATAACTAGTACCTGGGAAAATATGTATCGAAGAATGTAAAAAAATGTAGGTCATACAGATGAGTTGGGCAAGGAAAGAAATATCGAATAATGGGGAAAAAAATGTATCTCCTACAGATTATGTTGGCACGGGTAAAACTATCGTGGGCAAGAGTCAAAATATCGAATAATGAAAAAAAAATGGAACTCCTGCAAATTAGTTGGGCAAGCATGGGAAAAAAAAAGAATAACGAAGGGAAAAAAAAAAAAAATGGAGCTCTTACAGTTTCAGTTGGGCATGGGTGAAAAATAATAGAATACTGTAAATTAAATTGGAGGTCCTAAAGATTAGTTGGGCAAGATTAAAAATATCGAAGAGAATCGGCTTTCATGTTGATGCATGTTCGGGTTCGGTCCTGTGGGTTGGGTTCGGGTTTGGTCGGCTGGGGTCGGGTTTGGTAGGCTGCGGGTCATCTGCGAGAACTACTTACCTTGGCGGAGGGATTACGGTCCGGTCAACTGAACTGTAATCTACCCAAAGTTCTTAAATGCCTGGGAGGAACTTATTCCTCTGATGTCATGTGCCTTTGCATGCACATTATTGATGTCAGAACTTGACGATGAAGAGTAGGCTCGCCTAATCCCCTCACACAGCCAAAACGGAATGGTATTCTTAGACACTTCTTATTATTAGTGTCAGCCATCTTTGGATACAACAGTACTTTTCTGGGCTCAGCCGTGTCGCTCCATGAAATGTGTCCTCTTTAGCACTATTTCTAGTAAAATATTGCTATAATACCAGAGAACTGCTAAATTTGACATGTCAGAAGTCTCTGACTCGCTCACCTAAATAAAAGGTGTCGGTATAAAACTGGGGCGAGTGTTAAACACTACCACAGCAACCCCTCCAATTAGCCTTTTCCTCATCAAAAGACCCTAAATACGGGGAGCCGACCCATAGGTCACACCCAGCTACCCTGTTGAAGGAGTCTGTGACGTCATTCTTATCGATAGCCTCCCAGCGTTTGAACGCTTTAGCCCTTAAACGCCGACTGGACGTATTTTACGTCGACATTTTTTGTCTCTCGGGTGCCGACTGGACGTATTTTACGTCGACATACAAAAGTTTTTTTAAAAATTCGCGGAAAAATACTTTTAGGCCTACCAGCCGAAAACTCTTAAATCACGCGCCTTGGGGGATGCTGGGAGTTCACGGATCAAGGTGTTGTTTTGTTTACAATCATTACGCAGGCGCGCAAGCGCGAATTTCTTTCTTGCCGCACTAAAAAGTATCTGTGACACATCTCGGAAATTATTTCGTCACTTTGACATAATTTTTTTACCATTTTAAATTAGCCGTTACATGGAGTATTATATATGAAAAAGTGCGCATTTTTATGTAGAACACAACAAAAAATACTCATGATTGTAGCTTTTATCAGTTTTGAGATATTTTCATATAAATAACGATAAGTGCCAAAATTTCAACCTTCGGTCAACTTTGACTCTACCGAAATGGTCGAAAAACGCAATTGTAAGCTAAAACTCTTATATTTTAGTAATATTCAATCATTTACCTTAACTTTGCAACTAATTGGATGTCTCTAGCACAATATTTCGATTTATGGTGAATTTATGAAAAAAAATACATTTTCTTTACGTCCGCGCGGTAACTCTTCCGAAAAAATCATACGTGCGATTGTGGTAATGTTTGCACCATTTTAAATTAGCCGTTACATAAAGTTTTATATATGGAAATGTGCGAAATTTCATGCACAATACAACTAAAAACAACCCATGGTTGTAGCTTTTATCAATTTTGAAATATGCTCATATAAAATATGATGATGTGACAAATTTTTCAAAACCTTCGTCAACTTTTGACTCTACCGAAATGGTCGAAAAACGCATTGTAAGCTAAAAACTCTTACAGTCTAGTAATATTCGTCATTTATCTTCATCTTGAAACAAATTCGAAGTCTCTAGCACAATATTTAAATTTATGGTGAATTTAAAAAAAAAAGTCTTTCCTTCCCTCCGCGCGGCGGATTCTCCGCCACAAATCTCCGAAATGTGTACGTCCCCATTCTCGGAATATTTGCTCCATTTCATATTAGGCATTTCATAGAGTTTTATATATTGAAAATGTGCGCAATTTCATGTAGAATAAAACGAAAAATATTTGAAAGTTGTAGCTTTTCTTATTTCTGAAATAATTGTATATAAAAAATATATATATAAAAAAATTCGACATTCGGTCAACTTAACTCGTCAGATATGGTCAAAAACTGCATTTGTAAGCTAATATTCTTATAGTATTAGTAATATTCAATCATTGTCTTCATTCTGAAAGAAATTGGAAAGTCTCTAGGACAATATTTAGATTAATGGTGAATTGTTGAAAAAAAATATTTGTTTACGTCCGCGCGTTACGAATTCATGCATTATTTTGTGATAATATTTTCTCTGTGTTGCTTTTATCGTTTTACAATGTGTTATATACCAAAATGATTGCAATTTAGTGTACATTACAACGAAAAAAAAGTAACTTGTTACCTTTAATGGTTTAGCGCACAGCGCGATTTGAATACAATTATATATGAAATTTCGTTTTTGCGCTATCATATATCGCATTATTTATATATGATAATGATAATTTTTTTTTCAATTTTCTGATGGTTGCATACTAAAACTTCAGGCAATGACAAAAAAAGGAGCCAAAATTGAACTCTTTAATCTTGAAAACTAAGCGCGCTGTGAGTTTTAAAAAAAAAAATATTTTTTCCGCTTCCGCGCTCACTCTGAAACACCTCCGGCACACGGGAGACATATTTTTTTTTACCGCTTCGGTGTTTAAGGGTTAATTAAGCTATCTGTTCTTTGTCTTTGATTTCGTTACTCTTTATTGTTATGGATCGTCAATCTGCCACTTCACCCAAGTTAAGTACTGGTTCGCCCTTTTTCATTATTTAGGGAGTGATTTTGTCTTTCGTTTTGCCTTTATTTAGGGTTTTGTTAGGCGTCTCTTTTCCGTAGCGAGCGGCAGCGAGTCGCCATTTCGTCGTTCCCTTGTTTTTGTACCAATTTCGAGTGGTTTTCCTGCCTAACTCGTAACTTGTGATATTTCATTATATATATATAACTCGTAACTTGTGATATTTCAGTATATTTTTATTTATGTCTTGGGTGGCAGTATTTTTGTCGATCTTGTTTTCATTTATGTTTTGTTATTTTAATTAATTCCATGTTTTTCACGGGGTCTGCGTTCGCACACGTTTCCTTTGTTACGTGCTTCGCTGTATTTCCACTGTTCCCCCCCCCCCTACCTCCCCCCCCTCTTTTTTTATTTATTTTTAAGTTTGGTATATTTCATTCAAGAAAGTTCCCCTTTTTTCTTTTTGTCAGCTTGCCGTTTCTTTTCTTTTGTCAGTAGGCATGTAGTAATTTTTCCATTTTGCGTCCCACCGTTATCGAGTGGCCTTCATTGGCGTTTGAATATATTTTATGACATTTTATTTTTCATTATCGCCCCCCTTGTTCAAAAGCCATTGGATTTTCTTTTATAGCTTTAAGTAATTCATTTGTTTATTCTGTCTATTTATATGTTGGATGTTCGGTCGACTAGCCTATATAGGCTATGCCTGCGTTTTCCTCGTGATCCTTTATTCACGAGATACGCTGGTCACGTGATCGTCTCCCCATCGCCCTCCCTCCCACCCCCTCACGTTAAGGGCCCCCAGTAGTTGGGTGCTCCTCTCGCCCTGGTTGTCGCTGATGGCCGTTCCCATCAGCGAAGTGGGGGGAGTACTAGGTCCTCCAGGACCTCAGGTTGATGGGTGTCGCTTCTTAGCCGACCGCCTCCGGAGTTGATGGTCGCACTGCGTATTCAGCCTCGGCTTCCGTGGATTTGTTGCGCGCTGCTTCTTTCAGCTCCCGGAGCTTACATCCATCCGCCTAAAACATTCCCTCTCCGCATAAGGCGGATTTAGATTCCGGCTTCTCCGGTAGTCGTTGAGGGTTATGTTTACGGGAGTTACTCTTCCGTAGGCGGAGATATTATATTTGTTATTTTAGTTTTTATTATTTTTATCATTATTTTTATTTTCTTTTGCCACGGAACTTTTGAGTTCATGTGGCCGTCCCGGGTTACTCCGTGTACCCCCCACTCCGGGTCATACAGCTCCGGGTGGTTTTATTTCTTACACAGTCCCCGGGACGTAAATATATGAATATATACATATTTTTTATATTTTTTCAGTCCGACTGCTCGGCATATATTACTTATATTATATTATCCTAATAAGTTTGTGCAATTTGTTCTTATATATTATTGCACTTACAGGTCACTCAGTGTCTGGCTGCCGGCTGTAGTGCTGCTCTGCAAGATCCGTGCGGCCATGACGTTTGTCGGGGCCACGCCCCTTGCGCAGTGTTGCTTACTGATTCCGTGGTCTGGCATCACAAAAACTGCTATGCCTGCTACGACTTGGTACAACAGGCTACCTTTTCGGTAAGCTACCGCACTGCTTGTTCTATGTATATTGTGATGTAATTATATTACACTACTTGTAAAAAAGAAAAAAAAAAAGAAAAAAGAAAAAGAAAGAAAAAAAAAAAATAAATAAAATGTAATGAAATTAAATAAATGAACAATAAAATTTCTTTAAATTAAATTACATTGAAGTGGTTGAGGATTTGCCCGTTACACTAGATATGGGTACAGGTAACAGTGTTAATGAGGCTAGCTTAGTTGGTCACCGGGGTCTTTCCTCAAGTGACTGATTCTTCCTCTCCCTCTACTTCCAATTCCTTCATGGGTTTCACAGGAGGGTTGCCCCCTACCCAGGTCACATTCCTTCTCTGTGATTACTAAAATAAAGAAAAAAACCTTCAGGAAAAAACCTTGCTTAAAGGCAGATCAGAGATAAAGCCAAGGCCTGGGCAGGCACCACAGGTTCATACACATATTAAACCCAGAATGAAGTCTTTCTCTAAACCTTCAAATCCAAGGTCTCATGAAGGGAATTCTTCCTATTGCCCCACAAGTCCCATTCCTTCAACGTCTAGGGATCGGATACCTCATAAGGTACCACAGGAGGATTCTCCTTTAGTTGCCCAAGACCAGTTCAATACGAATATTCTACATCAGGTCAATAGCCTTGGTAGCTTAGTCAGCTCAGTTGCAGCAAGGTTTGAAGAGGTGTTTAAAAGGTTAGGTGCACAGGACTCCCTGATTGCAGGTCTCAGACAGGAGTCGGCAGTTCCGGCACCTTCTAGTAGCTTGGTGCAAGCTCAGACCGCTGCCTACGGGTCCACGCTCCCTCCGTTCCACCCTGGTAATCCTTGGAGGGTGGCAACTTTGCTCCGTTTGTCACGGATGTTAACTATATGAAGGTTGTGGTCCCACGTAGACTCGCGATTTTCGGGTTCTTCCCCGAAGGGTACAGCCTCCATTTATAGGTTATGTTAGGCTTACGGAGGCAGCTCTAGTTAGAGAGGATAAGGTCCCCAAGGAGACTGTTATCCTATCTAGAGATCAGGCTCAGCAAACATGGATACGGAGCCTAGAAGAGTGGAACTGCTCAAATACTAGAGAACAGCATTTAAAAGCGCCCTTTCACAATGTTTACAACTGATGACGAGAAACCCTTTACCTTTTACATCAAAGGTAGCTGAACTTACCCTCCAGGCAGTGACTCGGGAAGAGCCCATGCCCCATCTTAGGGAGAACAGATCCCACATCATTGCTATTCCCAGGTTATGGATGGATTTGTGGGAGGATTTTGCCGGCTGCATTCTCGGTAGGGCCAAGCTGAAGCCAGATTGTGCAATCACTTTGTTTAGTGAGCGCCTTCCTAAGCTGTCAGACGCACTGATCCAAGCAGAATTTGATGCTAAGACACGCCTCGCTAGGTCTCTTAACTCCCTAGTGATGACAGAGACAGCGGCTCGGGAGTACGCTCAGGAGCCGCTGCTTAAGGTCATTGAGAAGTCGTTACTTTTGGGCATGCAATGTGACTTGTACGACTTTGCGGTGGCTAGGAAAAATTGCAGGAAGCATGTTCTATCTGAGGCTACGATCAGGCATGAACCCAACAAGCTTCTGGCTTCCTCAATCTAGGGTGCAGATCTCTTCCCAGCTTCGGCAGTAAACGAGGTTCAGAGCGAGGCATCATGTCTTAATCAAAGCATCAGATTGCGTTGGGGAATTCCTTTCAAAAGGAAATCAGAGCCTTCTCCCTCCAGTTTTAGGGCTAGGAAAAGGCAAAGGAAATTACAACCTTTCCAAGTTCCGCAACAGCATCCTGTGCTACAAGCTGTGCCAGTTCAACAAGTATCCCAGCCTTCAACTTTCTAAGGCTCAGCCTCATCAACAGCATCAATTTGTCTTCCTTTCGCCATCGACTAACCACATGTTTCCCCTCAGTATTCTGTGTCGCCGCTTTTAACCGGTCTATGAGAGTCGGACATTTCACCCCTTTACCAGGGTTGCTAGGGGTGGCAGGGCTAGAGGATCCTTTCGTCAGCGCGGAGGAGCCAGAGCCCAAGGGCGAGCTAGAGGTGCGAGGTCAGGAAGAGGATCCCGGCCCTCATCATCTTAATGAAGTTTCTGAGGTAGGAGGCAGGCTGTACCTCTTTCGTCATCGTTGGGGGTTCAGCAGTTGGGCGAAAAGCATAGTATCCAGAGGCCTAAGCTGGAGTTGGATCAAAGGTCCTCCTCCACCCATCACCTTCTATCAGGAACCAACGCAAGAGTTGATGGATTACTCCAGGGACCTTCTCCAGAAGGGAGCAGTCTCCAGGACCAAAAACTTGAAATTTCAGGGTCGTCTATTCAGCGTCCCAAAGAAAGGGAAAGGGACCGACAAAAGAAGGGTGATCTTAGACTTGTCCCGTTTAAATTAAACTTGTACATTCGTTGGCGACAAGTTCAAAAATGCTGACCATCTCTAAGGTGCGGGACCTTACTTCCCCGTGGGGCCGTCACCACCTCTATAGATCTTACAGACGGCCTATTATCATGTCCCGATAGCTCGACACTTCCGACCATTCCTCGGCTTTCAAACTAGGGAAAGAAGCCTACTCCTTCAAGGTAATGCCCTTCGGGCTAAAATATAGCACCAAGGGTTTTCACGAAACTGGCGGAGGCAGTGGTGCAGGAGCTAAGGTCTCAGGGTATATTGGTGGTGGCGTACCTAGACGACTGGCTAATTCTGGAGATGGACCAAGACAAGTGATGAAAGCCACGGACAAGGTCATGTCTTTCCTGGAAGATATAGGGTTCAAGATCAACAGGACAAAGTCCCGGTTGACTCCGGAGTCCAAGTTCCAGTGGCTAGGTCTTCATTGGGACCTGGATTCACACACTCTTTCCATTCCAGCAGGGAAGAGGAAGGAGATTGCCAAGGCAACACGACAATTCTTAAAATGCAAAAAGACTTCAAGAAGGAATCAGGAGAGGATCCTAGGCTCACTCCAGTTTGCCTCGGTCACGGACGTCCTGTTGAAAGCCAAGCTCAAGGACATCAATCGAGTTTGGCGTTCAAAGGCAAATGCCAAGTGGTCGGGACAAGTTGCGCGCCCGGATACCTCTGATTCTCAGAAAACGTCTGCGCCCATGGACAAAGGCCGCAAACCTAGCCAAGAGTTACCATTGCAGTTCCCTCCCCTGTCCCTTGTGGTGCATACTGACGCATCACTGACAGGTTGGGGAGGTTATTCACAGCACGAGAAGGTTCAGGGAACTTGGTCTCCTCAGTTCCAAAAGCTTCACATCAACATTCTGGAAGCTATGGTAGTGTTTCTGACTTTAAAAAAGCTTCATCCTCCAAAGAAGAGTCATATCAGGTTGGTTCTCGACAGTGCGGTAGTGGTACACTGTATAAACAGGGGTGGTTCAAAAAGTCAAGCCATGTGAACCACGTGATGGTATGCAATTTTTTCTCTAGCAGCCAAGAACACCTGGCATCTGTCGGCCACCCATCTGGCGGGAGTCCACAATGTAGTGGCAGATGCACTGTCTCGATCAGTCCCTCTGGAGACAGAATGGTCACTGGACCAAGAATCCTTCAAGAGGGTTTGCAAACAAGTACCAGGTCTGGAAGTAGATCTGTTTGCTACAGAGGCAAACCACAAGCTGCCTTGTTACGTAGCCCCAAACCTGGACCCTCTGGCATTCACTACGGACGCCCTGAGTATATATTGGAACCAGTGGACGAAGATTTATTTATTCCCTCCAGTGAACCTTCTCCTGAAGGTGCTGCACAAGTTGAGATCCTTCGCCAGGTCAGGTGGCTCTCATAGCTCCTCACTGGCCCAATAGCAACTGGTTTCCCTTCTCCTGGAACTAGGTCTTCGTCCTCACCCTCTCCCAGACTTGAGGCTGTCGCACAAGTTCAAACGAGGACTATGTTCGATTCCTCAGGTCTTCACAAACCCTAACTTTATGGATTTCATGAAGTTTGCGGGTATGAGAGTAGGGGACATTGATCCACAGAAAATTTTGTTCTTAGAGTCAGATAAGAGAGAATCTACGCTTCGCCAGTATGATTCAGCAGTTAAGAAATTGTCTTCATTCCTCAGGGAATCAAATATCAAAGTAATGACAATGAACGTGGCTATAACCTTCTTCAGGTCTCTGTTTTGAACAAGGCTTGGCAGCTGCAACAATAACAACCACGAAGTCGGCTCTGAAAAAGATTTTTCTTCTCGGGTTCGGTATCAATCTAACCGAGTCTTATTTCACCTCTATCCCAAGAGCATGTGCACGCCTGCGGCCCCATTCACAGACCGTCGTCAGTGTCATGGTTTCTTAATGATGTTTCTAGGTTAGCTCGGAAACAGACAACTTCAAATGTGATTACCAAACCATTTTTGCGTAAGTCACTGTTTTTATTGAGTCTGGCTTCAGGTGCCAGGATATCGGAGCTGTCATCTTTATCTAGAGATGAGCGCATATTGAGTTCCTTTCCTCGGGGGACGTGTTTTTTGCTTTCGCCAAATAAAGAATTTCTAGCTAAGAATGAAGACCCCTTGATGAGGTGGTCTCCATGGAAGATTGTTCCGCTTCCACAGGATCCATCTTTATGTCCTATTAAAACTCTTAAGGGACTATTTATCTAGGACATCTACCTATTCCGAGGGCCCCCTTTTCATTAGAAAAGATGTGGTACACTATCTCTAAAGGGCATTAGGCAGCAGATTTTGTATTTTATCAAGAAACCAGCCCGCCCAGGGTCATTTCCCAGGGTGCATGACATTCGGGCTATAGCAACTTCTGTAAATTTCTTCAAATATATGAACTTCGATGATCTGAAGAAGTACTGGTTGGAAGTCACCCTTGGTTTTCAAAAGCATTACCTTAAGTCCTTTGGAGGATCTTAAATATCATACATAGCTGTAGGGAGACCAGTGTCTCCTGCTACTACATCAATATGCACCGTCCTTGTGTCATATGAATCTTTTCCATTATGCCAGCCTCATTAACATTTTACCTACCTCAGCAAATGTTTTAGTTGTTAGGATTGGTGTATAGTGTTACGGATATACAAATTATTAGTAATTATTTTATTATGTGCATGTTTTGTTGCCACATGTTATTGCTATAGGGTATATTTTGTAAATAATAAATTGTATTTTTCCAATTCTAGACTATTTTTTTATTTCTTTAACCCTTCTGAGTTCAATTTAATATTGTATTTCATTTCAGAGGGGTGTAGCTTGGTGTTTCTCTGGTACAATTTCACGGAGCGACATGGCTGAGCCCAGAAAAGGGATTTTGACGTAGGAAAAATCTATTTCTGGGCGAGGAAGCCGTGACGCCCAGTGAAATCCCCCCCCCCGTTTTTTTCCCCACCTTGCTGTGCACCAAGCTTCAATGCTATCGATAAGTATGACGTCACAGACTCCTTCAACAGGGTAGTTGGGTGTGACCTATGGGTCGGCTCCCCGTATTTAGGGTCTTTTGATGAGGAAAAGGCTAATTGGAGGGGTTGCTGTGGTAGTGTTTAACACTCGCCCCAGTTTTATACCGACACCTTTTATTTAGGTGAGCGAGTCAGAGACTTCTGACATGTCCAATTTAGAAGTTCTCTGGTATTATAGCAATATTTTACTAGAAATAGTGCTAAAGAGGACACATTTCACTGGGCGACACGGCTTCCTCGCCCAGAAATAGATTTTTCCTACGTCAAAATCCCTTTATTATTACTCTTGATGTGGTGGTGTGAAATAAATGTCGCTTGTAGCACTCTACAACTTGTGACAAATTCATTTGACAAGACTCCTTCAACAAAGTTTGCTTCTACTTCGCTCATGGATTGCCATACTGATGCAAGAGCTCTCATACTGGTCTGTGGACCCTGTTAAATGCTTTCTCATAATCATTAGTGCTATGGGTCAATACTGTCAAAATTAGTGTCAATGCTATTCATCAATGCAAGCTAAATTTGTAGCTCAATGTGTGTATATATTATGAATTACAGTGATGTGATACAAATCCATATAGGTATATATTATATACATCTAAGATGGAAATTAACTGTCATGTACTTCAGTAGAAGACACATCAAAGTTAGGGAAAAGTGTGAGGATGAAGAGAGATATTCTCCAATTGTTTAAATTATTTTAGATGATGTTTATTATCCTCCCCGGGGGGAGTGGACCGATCCCGGAGGTACTGCAATACCAGGCCGATCCGCGGCAAAGGTGGAGCAAGCCCCTAGCACTTCGCCAAGACACAAAAATCAGTTTAATATCGTAGACCCCACATGGGGATCGTATCAGATATTAAGCTGATAAGAACAGATACTACACTTTGATCTTAGCCAAAAGGCCGAGAAGCGATACTGGTATGGTCCTTTTCTGCAGACCTGAACACAGGCACTGCTGTAACTGTAAATTCTACAATGAGAGCAAGAAAGACTTGCCTTCTCCACTTAAGATCAATGTTTTATTAGTAAAGACATTTTATTTTCGTTATGTGAAAAAAAACTTAACCACATGGAACGTAACCACATCTTACATGATACCCGATTCCATATATCTACTCTACGCTGCTTCTTATGCAACTTCCAGATCACGGGCAAAAAGCTACACAAATGTTCAAAGATTTCATATCTAGGACAAACTATTTTACTTAAAAAAAAAAACATGCATGTAATGCTTAAAATAAATACCAGCCTTGATTACCCCTTCCTTTAATATGATACATGAAATGCATAAATGTGGTCTTCTAGAGTGAAACAAGGCATACTCGTACACTAAAGGCGGCCATACATGTACGCGACTGGCGCGCTGATTTCATAGTGACTGGCACGAACCGGTCAGTCTTTATCTGCATGGGGCCTATTGATGCCAGTCCTGTCCCGTCATCCTTCCAGCATGTTGAACTGACTGGCGCGTCGCGACTCGCGCTAAGGGTATTGGGAAGGACTGAGGCAAGTTTCAACATGTACAATACCCTATTTCCTCGTGGG
Organism: Macrobrachium nipponense; assembly: GCF_015104395.2. NCBI lineage: Eukaryota > Metazoa > Arthropoda > Malacostraca > Decapoda > Palaemonidae > Macrobrachium > Macrobrachium nipponense. The sequence continues at coordinate 52,037,534 of NC_087208.1, read as the reverse complement.
AGTCGGGGCCAATACTGCTGTTGTGAAAGGATGTCGCAGTCAGTCAAGTATTTATCTCACGATTTCATTCGTGATTTTTTTTACCTGTACAGAGCACTACCGTGCTTGTGGAAAATACGAAGTCCGGATTATTCCAATTAAGTAAAAAGACAAGCAGCTTATGAGCAATTACTGGAATTATGTAAAAATAGATAAAGATGCAAACAGCTTTTGTGAAAGCCAAAATTGCCAGGCTTTCATGGTATCTTTTGACTAATATAAATTAATTTTACAATTAATTTGTAAAACATTTTGCAGGATAAACTTGGAGATAAAAGCATTAACATTCTTAAACGACTGTGAATTTCACTAGTAAAACATTTGAGAGGAAATCTGTCCATAGTGATCCATATCACACCTTTCACCGATATTCAAATTCATTCCTCTCCAGAGTCAACTTAGATTCCTGTTATACGAAGTAAAGTACGTTTAAGAATGATACATTCCATATCACCTTGAGAGAGAGAGAGAGAGAGAGAGAGAGAGAAACATTCTGAAATGCAGGTAAACCTTTGGGTTGGTTAAATGAAATGAAAAAGCTGAAAAGCATATTGTATATTCAGAGGTCCTCCTAAACTATATGAATGGATTCCGTTACCTGATTACTGTACCTGAAGAAGCAATCATAATTAGGAACACCCCAGTTATCATCAGTCATTCTTAAATCATTTCTATGATCTTCCGGGTATTTTTCTTTAATTCTTTCATTTAAGTCATATGGTAAAACCTCTCTTTATTAGCCATGGTTTCACCCATACTTTACGATTTTTCTTGCATATTTCATGCTTGTATTCGTCTTGCAGGGGTGCTATTTATCATTATTGCACTTATCTTCCTTTTACTTGGTGCCATGATTTACTGCCTTCTCAAAATATGTGTAGAGCAAGTCCTCTGCGTGTATGGGCAATACCCAAGCGGACTGGAGTGCGCGCTAATCCGGCAGGACAAACCCCAATGCCAGTCGCGTATGTGTATGGCCGCCTTAAGAGAATCTCCATAGGAGCAGTTCTTTGCTGGCAGGCCAAGGCCAGAGGTACACACTTGCAGGTCTCTGTGAAATTCCGCTACTCAACGTCATTCTGTGCTATATCTTCCACAAATTTGTATTCATCTCCAGCATCCTTTCTCTCATAGTTCTCACCTTGGACTATCACTCCAGTAAGAAATTTAATCTGTGTAACATTTTATCAATTGCTATCGTAGCCTATCGAGAATGAGCACAGTCTATTTTTACCGCAGCTAAAGTCAGTGTGAAGCCACATGGTTATCATATATCTCTACAGCAATGACTGCTATGGCGAGTTCATTTTTCTTGAAATGACTCGTCTTCTGAATGCTATTCAGTACCATAAGCCTCATCTTTCATAGTCATCAGCGTTACCAGGTACAAATATTTGCGTTCTATGACATACAGGTGTAAGTGTAAGGTTTGTAATGCATTTTATGGCCCACACGTGATCTCATCGTTCATTGGTTTATGGACTGACCGTGAATTACAGATATCATTATAATTCTGAACTTTATGTACAGTACAATATTTGAAGTGTGCATTATTACAGGATTCTCTTTGCTAGCAACTGTACAATTAGACCGGCAGCCCGGACCATTGAGATACAACGAACGAGATACCGAATGTAACCCCTACCGGTAGTTAGGAGTAGACTTGTAAACTGTGAAACTGACCGTCTGCCGAAAATATATGGGTGGCTTACTTAACAAGCACCACTAATTGCTCGTTAGAAAATTTTTGGGTCTAGATCCCAATATAATGAGATACCAGATGAAACTAATATATAATATATCTGCAGACTCTCCTGATTATAGAATGACCAGTGACAGACATTTTGGAGGGTGGGTTCCCCCTGACAGACGCACTGAAAAGGGGGGGTTAATTGGATCTAGATCCAACTTAGGAGATACCGAAGTAAAATTTACACTTACAATAGCACTGCACATCCTAGAATACTGTGGTGGTAATGACAGACGTTTTAGTGGGTGGTTACCCCCTGACAGACGCCCCACAACGAGTGGGGAGGGGGAGGCAGGATCTGCATCCAACATTGGAGATACCAAGTAAAATTTGTACTACAATTGCACTGCACATCCATAGAATGCTGTGATGGTAATGCCAGACATTTTAGTGGGTGGTTACCCCTGACAGACACCCCACAACGAGTGGGGGGGGGGGGAAGGGGGAAGGGGAGGGGGAGACAGGATCTCCATCCAACATCGGAGACACCAAGTAAAATTTGTACTACAATAGCACTTGCACATCCTAGAATGCTGTGATGGTAATACCAGACATATTTGTGGGTGGATACCCCCTGACAGACACCCCACAATGAGTGGGGAGGGGGAGGGGGAGACAGGAACTGCATCCAACATTGGAGATACCAATAGCACTTCATATCCTAGAATGCTGTGATGGTAATGACAGACATTTTAGTGGTGGTTTCCCCTGACAGACACACCCTAACAGGTGGGCAGGGGGAAGGGCAAGCCCTGATAATGAATGTCTAGATTAGTACAGTGGGCTACTATTGACCCGTATTATACATTATCGTGATATATTTAATAAATATTTTTATCCTTTCTATATCCTTTGTATTTATCTAACACAGTGTTTCCCAACCTTTGACATTTGAGGAACCCCTGAGATAATTTTCCTCATCCCAAGGAACCCCAATACACACACACACACGCGCACACACACACACACACACACACACACACACACACATATATATATATATATATATATATATATATATATATATATATATATATGTAAGCATTTGCATTAATTACCATTAGTAAAACAGAGGGAAAAAATCTCGTGCGATATGTTACGATAAAATAAATTATAGGACTACGATTTTTCACGCCATGTTTAACGAAAAATATATACTTATAAATAACAAATAATTAAATAAAACATGAATTCGTACGGAACACCTGGCGATCGTTCACGGAACCCTAAGGTTCACGGAACCCCGGTTGACGATGGCTGATCTAACACAAAAATAATTTATTTGTTTCAATATATAATTCAGTCATATTATTATTTTGTCAAGCAAGCAACTAACTTCAATTATATATAGTAGGGGAGCCCGGGGCTAGTTGGCTACAGGGGTAAGTTGGCATACTCAACATGACTTTAAAGTTTACCAATAGGAGGACTCTAATACATATACTGTGTAATTGCCACGTGGTTCCTCAATTACAAGCAAAATTCTATAGAGATAGAACGTAGGAGCTCGAATTTATGAGACAATTCTTTATTTTGATGGTAGTAAGTAAATATTTTAATCTTTCTGTTATTTGCTATAACCAATCTGTACATTCATAAAGATTAGTTTTTCAATGATTCGCAATAGTTTTATTTATGGTTTAAATTCTATAGCATTAAAATGATTAATTCAAGGTTTCTTGGTGTGGACTGGTAATCGTTTTTGTACCAAATGGTAGGGATGGGCAAGTTGGCTCAAAATAAATGGGGCAAGTTGGCACACGTTATTTGATAGCAATAGTAAGCCTATTTATTTATATTTAACGTTTTACGTTTTTTTGTTTCTGGATTTTTTGGAAGGATAATGAGATTAGTGTCCTATCATTTCCTCCACATTGTTCTCACAAGTTGCAGCCCCTGGATTTTAGTGTTTATAGACATCTGAGAAATGTGTTTTAACAGAACATGTGATTCGTGGATGACTGGTAATCCGGGATCAAGTATGCCCATCTGTGACATTCCTGGTAAAGTTTCCTCGGCTAGAGAGCTGTCACTTATTCTGATGTTTTCAATTGGTTTAGGATTGATGGAATTTCAACTCTGAATTACAGACAATTTCAAGATTTTGATTTTACGGGTGGTTATGTAACAGATTGAGAGATGTCCGAAAAGACACATGGGCTTCAGATCAGTCATCAGCGTGATACACAGTTAAGAACTGCTCCTGTTGATCCAGAAGAAAGCTCAGCTGAAGAGAGCCTGCGTTTTTGGTAAGCCAGGAGAAATGTAGGTCAGTGCAGGGCATATAACATGTGGGAGCATGAAGAACTATGACGAAGATTTATTTTCACACCTGCCCCACAATTACAACTAGATGATGATCTGAAGTAATACTAATGCCTTATATTTTGTATTTTGGAAATTCAGAGGGTATTTTTGCTATTTGATTTAAATGCAATGTAGTAATTTTCTTTTAATTATCAATGTGCCAACTTACCCCATAATGTGTGCCAACTTACCCCGTGGGGCAAGTGGCACGAAAACGTTATTTTTTTTTCTAAAGCTTATTGTTATCTTATGTTGAAAGCAAACAACAATTATTTTGCTCTATGATAAAGACGAATGTTAATATTTTTCAATGGCGGTAAGAATTTGCAACAAGTTTGTTTTATATTCGCAATGACCAAAATTGTAAAAAGTGTGCCAACTAGCCCAGTCTCCCCTACTCGCTTTAGCTTTGTATACGATATGAAAATTAATGTAGCGGTGGTTGGAAGACTGACACTATAAAGTAGCATATAAGTTCTTATCATTAATAGAGTTATTGCTGTAAAATGTCTATGTACATAACATTTGTTAGAGTTACGCACCCATTAAATAGATAGAATACATATGTAATATATACGCTATAGTCAGGGTACAGATCATAATAATTGTGCTACAGCCTACTCGGTTTGTTTATCGAAAGCAGGACTACCTTCTTTTGGTTTCAACTGACTTTCATGCTAATGAAATCATGGATACATTTTTGTATTATCAGTTTTATGAATGAATATTGTTGTTACTATAGTCGATTTTTTTTCGGCTGGCGTAAAATTCGTCAGACATAATACACCTGGCTGAGGAAGGAAACAGGATCTCTTGTTTTTTTAAACAACATCTCTACACACCCAAGTTATTTCGAACATTTCCATTCTCTCAAGATTATGAATAAATACAAAGAGCAAACTAGACAAAAAAAAAAACAAAAATAATCACCTTGCATTAATGTAAAGAAAACAAGAGAAATGAAAAATTAGTGCGATTGTCAATTTTTTCTATCGTTAATGTTTAATGAGTCAGTGTTTTTAGCGAATTGTTAGGGTTTAGTGAGTATGCGTTTCGTGAATGTTTATGAGTAAGTGTTGATGAATGTTTAGGGTTTAGTGACTGTTTAATGTGTCAGTGTTCAGTGAATGTTTACTGAGTCTTTAGGGTTTAGTGAATGTTTTGTGAATGTTATTGAATGTTTATTGTGTAAGTATTCAGTGAATGTTTTGTCTTAAGGGTTTTTAGTAAATGTGTGAATGTTAAGTGAACGTTTAGTGACGTCTTGTGAATGGTAGTGTTTAGTGAATATTTAGTGTGTAAGTACTCAGTGAGTGTTTAGGGTTTTAGTGAAAGTTTTGCGAATTTTAAGTGAGCGTTTTAGTGAATTTCTTGTGAATGTTAGGTGGTTTTTATCAAATTTTTAGTATGTAAGTGTTTATTAAGTTTTTAATGAGTGGATGTTCATTCACTGTTTAGTATTTAATAAGTAATTTAGGGTTTGGTAAGCAATTTAGTATTTAATGAGTGTTTGTGGGTTTAGTGACTGTTTAGTGTTTATTAATGTTTAGGATTAAGTGAGTGTTTAGTTGAATGTTTACCGAGTGTTTGGGGTATAATGAATATTTAGTAAATTTAGTATTTTCAAGTGTTTAGTGAGCATTTCGTGTATAGTGAGTGCCTAGTGAGTGTTGGGTATTCAGAGTGTTATTGAGAGTGTGTGTGAGTGTATGTTAAGTGTGTGTGTGTGTGTGTGTGTATAGTGAATGTATGCAAGTGTGAGTGCTAACTGAGTAAGTGCATTGTGAGTGTTGGTGGTTAGTGATTGTACATTACTGTTTAGTTAGTGCTTCGCTACCATATGCAAAGAAAGTCCTGTATTTACACAGGAACCATTTATGGATTGACACTGCTAGATCCAAGAGCAGATGCTTAGACCTGACCACAATGGTTGGAGTGCTTAGGTGTGTTTTCGTAAGGTAATTTTTCTCTGTGAAATTGGGTCGAATAATAATAATAATAATAATAATAATAATAATAATAATAATAATAATGATAATAATAATAATAATAAAGAAGTCACTCTCGGCAGGGAGATCGCTACTCCAGTGATTGACGCCCTATGCCTTGCACACAGCTGACATATTTGCAACATTCGGTTGTCAATTTTTATGACTGTTGGAGACGCATTATAAATCATATTAACAATGGTAAATGCATTGAACAAACGTGAGGATATAATATGGATGTTAGTGCCTGTCTACTGGATATAATGAACAAATAAAGAAAAAAATATTTCCAGGGAGAAAATTAGCCGAATAATGGTCGTCAAAGCCAGCGTATCATTTTTATTTAAGTTTAGATTTTCTTCCCTGAATATATATGGTACCTGATACGGTTTGGTTGATAGTGTACAGATAAATTTGAGTTGAGGCCGCCGAAAATAAGTGGACTATTAGATAACTGACATGATATTACAGGCCAACTTAATTTGGGAGTCAGGAGCTCCAAGTTGTATGATCGTCAACTTCGGGAGGGGGAATAAAATGGGGGAAAATGTTGTTTAATCTTTATAGTTAGCTTATCCTGAACAATTCATTTACATTTCCGTTTCCAGTAATTATTTGTGTTGTGATACATCATTTCTTTGTGAATGTGCGGGTGTTAAAACGGCTCTTTATGATGGGACTTTGGTCTTAATTGAATTCCCATATCCGATAAAAATTTCATTTCATCCACACGAACCAACAGCAACTAAAGAACAATTCACTTATGGTAAGACACGTTGGCTACGAACTCGACATGGCTGCAGTGTCCTAACTATAGGCAAGAAAAGAAAATGACCAAAGACGCTATTAAAGCGAGAATACTTATCTTACAGTTTCTTTTTTTAGAGGAACTGAGAGTGGCACCATATGACTGGTTTAATTATTCAAAAATGGGTCAGCACACATACTTGCAGCTGTTGCCAATTGTGACCCCCTCCCATTCAGATAAAATACTTTGTGTGAAGTAATAACTCCAAACCAAAGGATAGTGCTAATATTATATATATATATATATATATATATATATATATATATATATATATATATGTATATATATGTGTGTGTGTGTGTGCGTGTGTGTGAAACTATAGAAAGTAGACCAAGTCTAGTAAGTGTCACACATAGTATTTATGTAGATGTGATGGAATTAATGAAGTGAAATATTCCATACTTTAATAGGAATTTTAAAAAATAACTCCGGCAGTAATTCTTATCCTGAAACATCACAATATTTCTTGAATTTTTTGCCTTTTACATTTTATCAGGCTCACGATTTTCAGATACTTACCATATTTCTAATATTAATATTGGCTATGATAGATTTTGAAATAGTTTCAGGTTGTCCCCCTACCTCTCCCTTCCCCCTTCCAATCGTAGGTTATGTCTGTGAAAGGGTAACCACCCACTTAAATGTCTGGCATTATCCGCATCACAGAGCAATTCTAGGATATGAAGTGTTTATTTTGGTACAAATTTACTTTATATCTCCAATGTTGGATGTAGATCCTGTCTCCCCCTCCCTACTAACTCGTTGTGGGGTGTCTGCCAGAGGGTAACCACCCTTAAAATGTCTGTCATTACACCACAGTACTCTAGGATGTGCAGTGCTATTGTAGTACAAATTATACTTGGTATCTCCAATGTTGGATGCAGATCCTGGCTCCCCCCCCCGCCCCTCCCAAGTCGTTGTGGGGGTCTGTCAGGGGGAAACCACCCACTAAAATATGTCATTACCACCACAGTACTCTAGGATGTGCAGTGCTATTGTAGTACAAATTTTACTTGGCATCTCCAATGTTGGATGCAGTTCCTGGCTCCCCCTCCCCCTCCCCCCCCCCCCACTTGTTGTGGGGTGCCTGTCAGGGGGTAACTACCCACTAAAATATCTGTCATTACCACTGCAGTACTCTAGGAAGTGCAGTGCTATTGTAGTACAAATTTTACTTGGCACTATGATGTTGGATGGAGATCCTGTCTCCCCCTACCCTCCCCCCCCTTCCTCCCCACTCGTTGTGGGGTGTCAGTCAGGGGGTAACCACCCACTAAAATGTCTGGCATTACCATCAACAGCATTCTAGATGTGCAGTGCATTTGTAGTACAAAATTTTTACTTGGTATCTCCAATGTTGGATGCAGATCCTGCCTCCCCCTCCCCACACGTTGTGGGGCGTCTGTCAGGGGGTAACCACCCACTAAAACGTCTGTCATTACCACCACAGTATTCTAGGATGTGCAGTGCTATTGTAGTGTAAATTTTACTCGGTAGCTATCTCCTAAGTTGGATCTAGATCCAATTAACCCCCCCTTTTCAGTGCGTCTGTCAGGGGGAACCCACCCTCCAAAATGTCTGTCACTGGTCATTCTATAATCAGGAGAGTCTGCAGATATATTATATATTAGTTTCATCTGGTATCTCAATATATTGGCATGTAGACCCAAAATCTAACGAGCAATTAGTGGTGCTTGTTAAGTAAGCCACCCATATATTTTCGGCAGACGGTCAGTTTCACAGTTTACAAGTCTACTCCTAAATACCAGTAGGGGTTACAGTCGGTATCTCGTTCGTTGTATCTCAACGGTCCGGGCTGCCGCTCTAAATATATATACCTACCTGAAAGGAAGAAAGTAACTGAGTATTTCTATAAAATTAACAAAGACATGTACATGAGTATGTAGATAGAAATCAAATAGCAGAAGACATCATGTGTACAGGAATACTTAGCTAAAAATAGAAGAATGCAAATCAAAGTTTAAGGATAACTGTGGTCTGTGGGTGAAGAGGAGAGAGAAGAGAGATTGTTTTCTTTGCTTGAGTTTTTAGATGATATTTATATTCCTCCCCGGGGGGAGTGGACCGATCCCGGAGGTACTGCAATACCGGGCCGATCCGCGGCAAAGGTGGAGCAAGCCCCTAGCACTTCGCCAAGACACAAAAATCAGTTTAATATCGTAGACCCCACATGGGGATCGTATCAGATATTAAGCTGATAAGAACAGATACTACACTTTGATCTTAGCCAAAAGGCCGAGAAGCGATACCCGAGAAGATTTTCTCTCCTCTCCTACTGACAAGCACTGCTTTCGCCGTACAAGCCTCACTGAGGGTAAGAAGGACATGCTTTTCCATTTTACCAGTAACGGTACTAGGGTAATAACATATAATCAACGTAGGAATAACACTAATCCCCTGTCTTAATGCAGTTAGCTAAACTATGATGTACAACATTACACTATAATTGACCAAATAACTGATATTTTTGTCACTCAAAACAATCTCTGCATCCTCGGTTTACAAGTACCTACAGCTAGACCATGCACAATGAAAACAATATATACATTTTCAAACTCACGCTTCAAAGTCAAACTTTAAAACTGAAAAGGTAAGTCTTTCTTATTCCATTAATAACATTTGGAAGGTTAGTTAAATTCTACTGTGACAAAAATCGACACGTCAGTAAACGGAAGAATCTTTATAAAAAAAAAAAAAAAAAAAAAAAAAAAAAAAAAGAGGTGCGGAGCAGTGGAAAGGAGAAAAAAAATAGCCCATTTCTCTTTTTCCCATGTTCATCATAACGGATTTACAATATAACCCCGATATTCCTTTCTAAAAAATTGTCCACAGTTTGTCTTATAGACGGATATATATTTTCCAATTTTGAGGAGGTGAAAGCATTTCATGCCATAGAATACCGGAAAAAAAATAGATATATGAGTTCAATTTTGCAAGAGACAGGTACATATGCTATTTGAAGACCAAGAAGTCGTTTTATGTCGCTGACATTTCCAAGAGAATGCACGAGGAACTTTGTACACGAAATACCTGATCAACCAGTTCCCAAAATAATTTAGTAGAAAATTGACCGAGGGAGAAATTGAGAACTTCCAACATTCAATGTAAGCAGAGAGAGAGAGAGAGAGAGAGAGAGAGAGAGAGAGAGAGAGAGAGAGAGAGAGAGAGAGCACATTTGGTCATTTCCTACATTTTCTGGCCGCTAAAACCAAGTCCCATTTGTCGAACTTCTACTATTTTCTCCGTGTTCGGAAATGTGCTAATAACCGGAAAGCTATCTATATCTACCCCTAAAAGTCCAAGGAATCATTCTAAGCAAAAGTATGCTCTTTTCCACAATGAGCTGATCTTCTACCTCCTTTTACAACGAAGTTTGTTAGTACCCAGCGAAAGACTGAACTGAAGGCTATAGTGCTGTTGTCACCCAAGCATCCAGTTAATAGGTAATACGTACCTCGATTCGGCTCTATTCACATGCCTTGAAAATTTGAAATTCAAGCTTCCAAAGATGATGTTCATTCGGAAGAAGTGTTAATGAGAAATACGGAAAGAGGAGAGCAGCAATTTAAAAAAAAATCAGATAAATGAACAAATAAATAAATCAAAATGTATGGAAAAAATCAAAATAAAAGTTGAATTATATTAGGGTAGAAACGTACTGCATTCTCCGCTTGAACTTTTCATTGCAATTGCACGACATTCTCTGGGAGGCTATGGCACAGTCCGGCGGTAGGGGTACAAAGGTCTGCTCTATGAGCATAAGCCCGTGCTGGCATAAGGCCATCTTAATCTACAAACAACAAAAAGTCCAGCGGTTTTATCTGGTATACAGTCGAGACAAAATTCGGTTCCCTTTATATGCTAACCATGTCTTCATTGACAATATATTCATTATTAACTGTGAACAATATTTTACAAAACAATCAAATCCAATAGGATTTTTTTTTTTTAATCGGCACCTCAGCACAGCTCATAAACTTATAATAATACCTCCTTTCACAGATTTTAAAAGTGATTCTCATTTCCATAACAGGATACTAACATATCTTGAAATATTCGGCCATAAAGAAAGATCTCTTTGGCAATGTGAAATAACGAATGACATCCTGCTTAATATTTGAAAGCAGCCAAGCGCAATTTACTCAACAGAGTACAGAGGCCAAGCACAGGACTGAAAGCGAACTTTCTTAAGTGATCCCTAAATGAAAACACCAATATACTATAGGTATTTTGGATCCTACGTCAGTGTTACCGATTGGTATCTGTTCATCCTCCAAACTGGGTATGACTTACACAAAACCGTGGAAAAAAGTGAAATTTGAGTATCTATTTGTAGTATGCATACACATTAGGGGAATTTTATCATTATTGCACTACTATGACTTCTAGAATTCATGGAAACAGTAGTGCAAATGCATCGGCGACGCGTATGTGTGAAGCTCCACTAAATTGGCAACGATGTCCAACGGCGAATATTATTATATCAGTTTTCAATCGTTTATATGCCCAATTAAGGCTACATACGCTATTCATATTCAAAAAGTATTCTTGTTAATACTGATCATCCCTTGGTGTTGAAGATCTTGCAGTGGATTTTTTTGCACCAAAATAGAGGCAGCATTGTTTCATTTTGTTGGGTTCCCGCCCATGTGAACATATCGGGAAACGAAGAGGCAGACAAGCTAGCCAAATCAGCAGCGCAAACTTTGGTACCGAGAAAATGCCCTGTTCCATATCGAGATACATTCTATGATATATGGAAATCCATCCAGCAGTTATGGGTACTTCAGTGGGACAGAGTAGGCCCCAATAAAATGAAAGAAATTACTAGTCAGACACACCCTTGGAAATATGACCTAATACCAAGGAAGTGGGAGATTGTATTGTGTAGATTACGTATTGGCCAAACGCGTTTAACTCATGGCTTTCTGATGGATGGGGAGAATGAGCCCTTCTGTGATGATTGCTTAGTTCCACTAACCGTTAGGCATTTGCTGGTTGAGTGTCCCAGTCTGGTGGAACTTAGGAATCGTTTTTTAGGTTATAGTAGTGGAGCAGGGGGTAATTATAGCATGGCAAAACTGTTGGAGAAAGCGCGTGTATTAATAACATTATCTCCCTTTTCTTTTATCAAGAAGCTGGTCTTCTCAAATATATCTGACAGCTGTGCTGTCTTAGTATATACATTTTTTTTTATTTTTTAATAGTTTTACGGTTGTGATCAATCACAATTCTTTTTATCGGAATATTATTTTTATTTTTATCAGAAATTTAATTTATTTTTTTAAATCAAATTTATATATCTCTCATAAAGATAAAGTTATTTTTTGAATGTTGTATATAATATAGATAAAAGTTAAAAGATCACATTTAGTATTCGGCGTCGGTGACCCTGGTAGTTGTGACGCCAGATAACTCACAATCAATCAATCAATCAATCTTGTTAAGGTACATACACGCTCCTCATAATTCAGTCTTTGTTTTGCATATGCGAGACAAAGGACTTAAAAGACCACATCGAAATTTTCCCCATCAATCGATAACAGGCCTGTTAGCTCAGTTGGTTAGAGCGCCGTGCTAATAACGCGGATGTCGAGGGTTCGATCCCCTTACGGGCCAGTGGGATAACCTTTTTTTTCTTCTTTTTTTAATCGATTTTCAGTTCCAAGAAACACTGGCAAATAAAAATAAAACAAACCCTTGCAATTTGAAAATGCTACGACAGCAAAGAATTAAAAAAGAAAAAAAAAACAGGCTAAATTAACGGAAATTTATTTTCGAGTGAGTGAGTGATCTCTCTCTCTCTCTCTCTCTCTCGTATGATGTTTTTGAACATACTATCATAAATACCCAGACTTAAATCATTAAATAAATACCCTTTATTAAAAAATCTCTCTCTCGTATGATATCTTTGAGCATACTATCATAATTACCCAGCCTTAAAGGAAATCATAGTAGTACAAGGGTAACCTACTATACAAATAAAAATATTAATTTTGTTATTTTCACCCCAGGAAATGACAATAAATTTGCTTGCTTACTCGATTTTTCTACCCTACTGATAAGCTGTGCAGATGAGAGAGAGAGAGAGAGAGAGAGAGAGAGAGAAACACTACATACACACCGTCAAGAAATACTTTATAACTTTTGCCTTATTATAAAAAGTCCATTGTGTTCAGAAGAAAGAATAAAAATAAACACAAATATTACTAAAGCTCAACAAATATTATCGTAACTCCCGTGAATGTTATAAACCTTACTTGGATATACAACCACTACGTTATTTTCATTATCATTATTACTATCATTTCTAGCGAGACTAGGTTCTTCTTGTTTTTTTTTTTATTAAGTTGGCTTTATGCCGGCACGGGCTCTTGCTCATAATAGAGCAGCTCGTAGCGAGACTAGGGCTTTTGGGATCTGATAGAACACAGAATTTAGGCCAAATGCCAAGCGCTGGGATCTAGGTCATTCAGCGCTGAAACGGAAACTGACAGCAAGAAGTTTTGAAAGGTGCAACAAGAGGAAAACCTCGTAGCTGCTGCACTCTGAAACAATTGTCAGCGAGGGTGGAGAGTCAGATGAAAGAATATGAACGGAAGTGCAGCAAAAGGATTTTCGGCTCGAGGTTCAATTGTACTGGTCATTCAACTATCACCGTCAGCTGAACACAAACCTGATATGGCTGTAAGTCTGAGAATTTAAAAAAGGCGCTTTTGCAGAATCATACTTTAATTAACTAAAGGGTCCAGTTCCCGAAGTTTCTCGGGTCTCTAAAGCGTCATAATAATAATAATAATAATAATAATAATAATAATAATAATAATAATAATAATAATAATAACAATAACCTAAACACTCATTATTGCAGAGTTTTAACGGAGAAATAAATCCACAGTTATGTATTTAAGTATATATATTATATATATATATATATATATATATATATATATATTATATATATATATATATATATAAAGATAAATCTGTAGTACAGGGAGCTTGCGGGAATATATTCGATTTCCATTCCCATTTTCAATCTCATTGTGGATTTGTTTCTCGCTTCAAGGAGAGAGAGAGAGAGAGAGAGAGAGGAGAGAGAGAGAGAGAGAGAGAGAGAGAGAGCTTTGATGACTATGATATAGTTTATCTGTATATAAGCACCGATCTTGGCCCTGTATTTCATAATGACCTCCATAGGCGCTCTACAAGCCTGTTTAAGTAGCACGGAAAAAGAAGCTATTCGAAAAATAGAGAAGAATTTCTACATGCGTAACGCTGGTGAAGTCGCCATTACTTTTAACGAAATAATAATAATAATAATAATAATAATAATAATAATAATAATAAAACTGGTGACACCATAACTTATGGTAAACTTTGAAAATAGCAAACTATAAACATTGCAGGAAACTTGAATTAACTGAACTATTTATCTACCAACTACAAAACTCTATCACAAAAATGACTTAGAATTTCTTTAATTAAACACAGGTGACGAGGATTGGGAGCCAAAGAATAAAAACAAAGGTGGTATCTGAAAACATTCCGGAGAAGTGTCTGCTTAGAAAAACATTCCGACATACATCTGCTGACTGCTAACAGACTATTTGTGTAAACTGGCGTCGCAACAGTTACGAAGAACGACGCCTATGGGTCAAACAAATGCTTGGTCACACATATTCCCTCCCTCTCACATTCACGACCTTAGATGAAAGAGGTCCCCGTTCATCTCCATGTGTTCTGCAGAGCTAAAGGATATGAATAACCTTCAATAATTTTTTTTTTATTGATAATTGGCTGATGCAGAAAGAAGCCATGGGCACGGTCGGGTGAAGATTAGAAAATCCTGGTAAAAGTGTCAAAGGGAAAAAAGTCCCAATAATCTTTGTTAGACAGTGACCCCAAAAAGATTTTAACCCTGGAAGTAATAACCTTTTTGTCGTGTTTAGTGCAAACCCGTTGGGGATTTCTTTTAAAACCCTGTATGTATCCACGTTTGCGTCGTTTACTACAAGCCCGTTGGATATTTCCTTATAAATATAAACAAAAGACTGAAAAAACATCAAGATAATGACCTCCAGGATATAGTGAATTTTTTCCCCGGTGACTTTATTACAATTAATGTGGCTTCTAGCCCAAAATGTGACTTTTTTTTTATTTCTTCTTCCCCGGCCACCAGATTAAAAGGGCTGACCAGGTGAAGAGCACCTTAATCCGGCATAAGAGAGCTTCTTCCTTCTTGTTCTTCTTCACTCTGGTAAGGTCAAATCCTAACCGATGACGTTTCTTGATCTTATACCTCGACAAAATGCAGCCAGACGATGATTATAAGCGAGAGAATGTTCTTATTTTGGTCAGAGGCGGGCTATCTTATAATCCAATACTCTTATTTATCTCGTACAGAACACAATGGACGAGTCAGATGGTCAGAAAGCGAAGAAAAAATTGTGTATAACTTCCACGGACACCACAATTTCTTCTTCAAATTTCTTTGAACTTGGATCTTCAGGCTTTTTATTGACAAGTGTATCCAAAAAAAGACCAAAGAATTCAAGAAGTTAAGAGGGTATTGTGGCTATTACAACTGCATATGTATCTGGTAAAAAAAGTGACCTGTAGATTCTACACAGGGATATGTTCAACGTTCGTATGGCAGACAGTCCACAAGAGCGGCTCCCATAGACGACGCCTTAGACACGTTTCAGAAGTATTTAAAGCATTATTGCGAGGACCAGTTCCCGAAGGCCCCAGTCCCTCCAGAAAGTATAATAATAATAATAATGTAGGGGAGGTGCAAAAGGCAGAGAGAGGCGATTTTAATAATACTTGTAGAGAGAACTATATACATTTATGTAAGGCTATTAATAAGACATATTATTGATAGCCGTTTAACATTTAGATGAATTTAGCTTCTAATTATCTGATACATAAAATATCATTGTGCACAATTAATACACCCTGTGAATTTTGTGCT
The DNA here is from genome assembly GCF_015104395.2 of Macrobrachium nipponense. Taxonomy (NCBI): domain Eukaryota; kingdom Metazoa; phylum Arthropoda; class Malacostraca; order Decapoda; family Palaemonidae; genus Macrobrachium; species Macrobrachium nipponense. The sequence goes on along the minus strand of NC_087208.1, from coordinate 52,021,644 downwards.
TCAAAAAACATCCACTCGCAGTTACATGCGTCGTATGGTGATATAGGGGTGGTGTGGTGGTTGTTGTTGAGGAGGAGGAGGAGGAGGAGGAGATGCTCTTAAACATTTTCACCTTAAACATTTTCTAACCAAGGTGAAACAGTTAAAAATATAATCATAAATGCTTGAGTGTGTACTAACAATTGGACATGTATTATCTTCACGTACCCTAATCTGTAACTACACCCTGCGGTACATAGCGTCCAGGATGCAACCGCCCTCCCCAAACCCCCCAACCCTTATCTTAGCCTCTTGCCTACAAAATCTTAAACTGTTTTATGCACTAAGTTAATTAAGTACAGCTTCATAATCAGAAGTATCGGGTTTATACAAATCAAGGAGGAAGAGTGTACCTACCAAACCAGGCCCAAAGTAAGTCACAACAGGCCACCTTCCCAACTTGTGAAGTTTACATCAAGAATTTGTATAACAACAACTGACAGCTGCTTTTAATGATGAAGGCATTAACTGGAATGGAAGTCATCACCTTGTGAATGGTACCGTTATTGAATATAAGCTTTAAAGCCATCAATGGAAGGCGTGACGAGGATCTTCAAACCTTTGGTCAAGTCGTTCACTTTAAACTTCAAAGTCCAATTGTCGTCTTAGATTAAGCCAGCCTTGTACTGGCACAGTCCCTTGCTCTAGGCAGCCCCTAAGATAAACACCAACTTCTTTACTGCCTACAATACAATCCCGGAGACAAGAGTGAATATCAAAATGTCTTGTCTTACTTCCATTTCTATCTAATAACTTTCGGTACATGTCGTTCCTTTTCTTCCAGGGGCAAATTTCCATTTTTATGAGCAATTGTTCTACAAATAATGAAACTCATACTTATTACAATCATGGCCTTCTTCCAATTGATTCTTCTGATATGTAGCTACAATCGTGAGAGACGGTATTTCCATTGTTTTGTTTGTATGGTGCTTTGACGTTGCATGGAACCAGTGGTTATTCAGCAACGGGACCAACGGCTTTAAGTGACTTCCGAACCACATCGAGAGTGAACTTCTATCACCAGAAATACACATCTCTCACTCCTCAATGGAATGGCCGAGAATCGAACCCGCGACCACTGAGGTAGGACGCTAATACCATACCAACCACGCTGCTGAGGCGCTGGTATTTCCATTTGGCAGGTTTGCAGCAAAGATTGTCAAGGCTTTGTTAGGGTGATATCTCAACATGCCTTTGCACTTCCTCATTTTGCATTTATGTATTTCTTTTATTAATCCACAAAGGACATCCTCCATTCCCCTCCCCCTCTGAAGACAATTCTTCGGCGGGTGTCTGTTACTGCTCCCTCTGAAGGTCCTGCAGTTCTCTTGTGGAGAGCTTTCTCTGTTGCTCTTCCAAGCCCAATTGTAAGCATATAAATATCTCTTAATGTGATATCCTTATGACTCATGTATTTACTATACTGCATATGTATACAGTATTGATTTGTTAATTGTCCTGACTTAAACATTCGGAGGCTACTGTGAGAGGTGGACAAAGTGGCAGGTAGAAGTGTACTGATTTTTATTACAGTCAAGGGAAATATAAATATACAGTATGCGGACGGAAATGTGGTTACCGACCTGCGGGAGAGTAAAAGTGGGTCGGCGAGACCCGATTTGTGTTTCTTGAGAGACATAAAATACAAAATATAAAAGTACACAATATATGGTTATACAAGCTTTATACACTGGCGGAAAGCCCGCTGAATGCTCTCTTGGAGGGAAGTAAGAACAACGCAAATGATGAATTATATACAGAGAAAATTATGGATAAGCGTTGTCCTTACAAATACTCCCCCCCAAGACAATAATTAGGTATAATTGCTGGCTGACGTCTTTGTACTTCGGGTTGTCACTCGCGGAAGCGAGCTTGGCGGCGGAGGCGCCCTCGGGTGAGCGATATCAGTTGCTGTGGTAGATCCTCGGGAGTTTCCGGGGACGGGATGCATCCCCTGAGGTGATCCTCGGGGGGGTTCGACAATCTTCCGAGGGCGGCCGCGGCTACGGCAGGGAGGTTTGGCGATCGAAGGAGTCGCTTCTTTCCGAGGAAGATTGAGGCACCCTGTGGGATCCGCGTCTGCGAGGTCCTCGTCCATGATGAAGGCTGGTTTCAGACGATCGATTGTGACCCAGTCCTTGCGACCGTTGATGGATAAGAGATATGCCTTGTCGGTGTGTCGTAGGACGCGGAAGGGACCGCGGTAGGGTCTTGTTAGAGGCGGGCGGCGGGCGTCGTCCCTGACGAAGACGTGCTTGCACAATGATAGGGCCTTCGGGAGGAAACGTTTGGTTCTGTCGGAGAAGGTTTTGACGCAGGGCGGGAACTTCCTGGCGGATTCCCGAAGCCTGGCGATGGAGACGTCAGTGTCGTCGGCATTGGTCGGGAAGAACTCGCCAGGGACTGTTAATGGCTCCCCGTATACCTTCTCCGCGGGTGATGCCTCGCTGTTCGCCCGCGGGGCAGTCCTGAGACCGAGGAGGACCCACGGTAGTTGGCTCTTCCAATTTTTGTCGGTGCAGCGCGCCATCAGGGAAGCCTTGATCGAACGGTGGACTCTCTCCACCAAGCCGTTAGCTGCTGGGTTGTAGGCGGTGGTGGCGTGTAGCGACGTCCCCATTAGGCGGGCCAGGGCAGTCCACAACTCCGACAGGAAAACTGGTCCGCGGTCTGTCGTGATTTCGTCTGGCACTCCGAATTGACTGACCCAGCTGGCGAGGAGTGCTTCGGGGCACATGCTTTCGTGGTTGCCTCTGACATCGGCGTTGCCCTGGGCCATCTGGTGGAGCGATCAATTACCGTCAGGAGGTATCTGGCGCCTTCCGGCGGGGGCAGGGGGCCAACGACGTCTATGTGGATGTGGCCGAATCTTCATTTCGGCTGCGGAAATTCCCCCACGCCTGATTCTGTGTGCCGACTGATTTTGCTAGTTTGGCAAGGCACGCAGGTCCTGGCCCACTCGAGGGAGTCCTTCCGAATTCCATGCCAAACGAACTTCTCCGTCAGGAGGCGCATCGCCGTCCGCCCCGAGGGGTGCGAGAGTCCGTGTATGACGTCGAATACGGCTTTCCTTCGGGAGGCTGGGATCAGCAGGCGCGGGCGGCCCGTGCTGATGTCGCAGAGGAGCGTCGTGCCTGCGGGTCCGAAGGGCACGTCTTCCCACTTGAGGGCGGTGATAGCAGTGCGGTATGCGGCGGTCTCCGGGTCGGCGGCCTGTTCCCGGGCGAGGTCTTCGTAGTCGACCCCGAGATGCACGGCGTTGATTTCTATCCTCGATAGGGCGTCTGCCACAGGGTTCTTCTCGCCAGGCACGTACTGGATGGTGCAACCGAACTCCGCGATGGCTACCAGGTGCCTCTGCTGTCTCGCTGACCAAGCGTCGCCCGCCTTGGTGAAGGCGTGTACCAAAGGGAGGTGGTCTGTCCTGATCGTGAAGGGGGAGCCCTCGAGGAGGTAGCGGAAATGGCGCACTGCTTGGTACACCGCCAGGAGTTCGCGGTCGAACGTGCTGTACCTCGTCTTGGTGGCTGACAGTTTTTTGCTGTAGAAGGCGAGTGGCTGGGGCTCGCCCTGGACCATCTGCTCGAGGACAGCCCCGCAGGCGACGTTGCTGGCGTCGGTGGTGAGGCGTAAAGGTGCAGTAGGGTCTTGGTGGCATAATGTCGCCGCTCTGGCGAGGGCCCTCTTCGTCTCGTTGAAAGCCTTCTCTTGTTCGGCCTCCCACGTTAGGGCCTTTGGTTTCCCCTTCAGGACCTGTGTTAGAGGAGACATGGTGCGGGCAGCGGCGGGGATGAATCGGCGGTAGTAGTTGACCATTCCGATGAACTCCTGCTGGGACTTGACCGTGGTTGGTGTTGGGAACTTCTGCACCGCGCCTACCTTCGAGGCCATGGGGCGCACGCCTGCCGCGGAGATCTCGTGCCCGAGGAAGTCCACCTTCTCGGCGCTGAAGGTGCATTTGTCAAAACGGACGACCAGCCCGTTTTCCTGCAGGCGCTTCAGGACCGCTCGGACGTGATGTAGGTGCTCCTCCAAGGACCTGGAAAAAATTAAGATATCGTCGACGTAGCAGACGCAGAAGGGCAGGTCCCCCAGGATGCTGTCCATCAGGCGCTGGAAGGTGGCCCCTGCGTTCCTCAGGCCGAAGGTTGAGTAATGGAAGACGAAGGAGCCAAAAGCCGTGATGATGGCAATCTTGGGGACATCCTCGGGGTGCACTGGAACCTGGAAATAGGATTTTAAGAGGTCCATTTTTGTGAAGACCTTCGCCCCATGGAGGGCCCCTGTCAAATCCTGCATGTTTGGCAAGGGGTATTGGTCGGGGATTGTAGCGAGGTTGAGTCTCCTGTAGTCTCCGCAGGGCCTCCAGGTGCCGTCAGGTTTCTGTACCATGTGCAGGGGCGACGCCCAAGGGCTCGACGCTTTCTTGCAGATGCCCATTCGTTCCATCTCCGAGAACGCCTGCTTCGCCTCCTGGAGGCGGCCTGGAGGGAGTCGTCGGAACTTCGCGTGTGTCGGGGGGCCTGTGGTGGTTATGTGGTGGAATATTCCGTGCTTGGGCGGCGTCCCTGCCGCCTGACGAAGTTCCGGCTTGAAGACTTCGGGGAATTCCTGCAGGAGGTTGCCGTACTTGTGGGGGGAGATGGTACAAATTGTAGGGGAGCCCGGGCCTGCTGCCAGTGGAAGGGAAAGGCATGTCCCCGTGTCGAGGAGGCGTTTGCGGCCCACGTCCACCAGGAGGCCGTTCTGCGCCAGGAAATCTGCCCCCAGTAGCGGGATCCTGACGTTCGCGATTGTGAATTCCCAGACGTAGTTTCGCCCCAAGATGGATATCTCGAGGGGCTTCGTGCCGTAGGAACGGATGGGGGTCCCGTTTGCGGCGACGAGGGCGGTTGTTTTGTCGGGCTCGCAGCTACGGTCTTTTCCTGACGGCAGGAATATCGAGTGCATCGCCCCCGTGTCCACCAACATCCTCCGGCCGGAGATCGCGTCGCAGACGTAGAACCCTACGGTGTGTGGTTCCGACGAGGCCGTTGCCACGGGCGGCCTTGGTTTTGTTTGCCGTCGCCGTTTTTTGACTGCTGGAAGGTGCAAGGGCTTTCGCATCTCTTGGAGAATCTCCCTAACCTCTGGTGGAAGCGGCACCAGGAGTTTTCACCTCGCTGCGTGTGGGAGGACTTCCCTTGGGATACGGCGCCAATCTCTTGCGTTGGGTTGTCGTCGTCTTCTTCCTTCTCTGCGGCCAGGCACACGGAGGATCGGGGGGCGGCGAGCTTCGCGGCATTGTTCGACAACGTCAGTTTCTTTGCCTTCTCCAGTAGTTCGTTGTCCTCTAGGGTGTACGCGTCGGTCAGCTGTTTTCGGACGTCCGGCTCGAGTTGCCGCAGGAATATTTCGCGGCTCAGGCAGATCTCTTTCTTTTTTCCGTCGGGGCCTATTTCGGGCAGATGGACGAGGCCCATCACAGTGTCCCAAGCATCTTGGGGGTCGGCGCCGAGCATGGGGTTCGTGACTAGGTCGAGGGCGCGGGCGGCCTTTTCAGCGATGGGCGCGGAATAGGCTGTCACGAGCCTTTCTTTTATCTCGTCGAGCGTGACAAGTCCGGTTCGTGCTCGACTGGTCAGCCAGTTAGATATTCGGTCGAACACCTCTGTCGGGAGAGCCGCTGCGATGAGGTCAGCCTGCAGCACTTTGTTCGTGAGCCCCGCGATCCGGAATTACCCTTAAGCTCGGAAGAACCAGGCGGTCGGGTCAGCCGTTGTGAAGGGGGGCAATTTGACAGCTTGAGTGGCCGCTGTGTCCGAGGCCGTCGCTGTGGCGGGGGAGGCTTGGGTTTTCCGCGTGGTACTGTCTGCGCCCATTGTCCTCTCTCACAGAAACGGTCGACAGAGTCGTGAATGGCGGGCCAAACCGTTCGAGGAAACGCCTGAACACACCTTGGGCAGGTATGCCGTATTTAGTCCGTTAGAGGCGTTGGTTATTTCCACGGTAGGAGCTTTCAGAGATCTATACTGAGGCGCCGTGTGAGTCCGTTAAAGATCTCTGAAGGTGAGCGGCGGTAGTAAGTCCCTTAATGGCTGAGCCAAAACCGCTTGGGTCACCGTCCAAACCGGGAGGTCACCAGTTGTGAGAGGTGGACAAAGAGGCAGGTAGAAGTGTACTGATTTTTATTACAGTCAAGGGAAATATAAATATACAGCATGCGGACGGAAATGTGGTTACCGACCCGTGAGAGAGTAAAAGTGGGTTGGGCAGACCCGATTTGTGTTTCTTGAGAGACATAAAATACAAAATATAAAAGTACACAATATATGGTTATACAAGCTTTATACACTGGCGGAAAGCCCGCTGAACGCTCTCTTGGAGGGAAGTAAGAACAACGCGAATGATGAATTATATACAGAGAAAATTATGGATAAGTGTTGTCCTTACACTACCATACATTTTAGGACAATTAACTCTGACTAGCCTATACATAACAATTCAAACCATAGGCTAATATAAAGGTACCTCATAGGCCTAGGCTACTATACTTCTTGGCCTATTCTTAGCTGGAACTGGTACTTGACGTCACAGACGGTCGAATCTTCATTGTTGTAATAAGGGTTGAGGGAAAGGCTGGCTCCCGGGTTTTTTTTTAATATTTCTTCTTAACAGTAGGTGGATACATTGTAAAAGCAGCTTATTCCTAGCTGTACTCCTTCAATACCAGTTAGAACCAACACCGATCCTTATACTGGTTCTTACATTGGACCCCTATACAGGTTCTTACACTGGGCCCCTATACTGGTTCTTACACAGGACCCCTATACTGGTTCCCTTTTACAAGGGAGAAATAAGTAATTTCAAATGAATATAAGGGGAGAGACATTCGTTTCCCCTCAGCATTGCCGTACTCATCTCGAACAGAGCAATTTGCTTATGCAACTGCGCACTTGGTTACAGTTACGTACTTACGTACGTACACTCAATCATAGACAATCTCAACTTCGAGTGGCTAACTTGACATCTTGATAAGATGAAAACCAATTCGGTTTTCCAGTCCACCAATTTCCATGAGTACTGTCATAAATGCTTAATGAATGATTTCCATCATTACACAATGACATCCCCAAAGACAAAATATATCCTCTACAACAGACTCAGCCTCAAAGCCGTAAAATTACTTTCTGTCACAGCATCTGGTAATAATGTCCTCCAGGCAAGTTCACAGTCCTGTAAGACACTGTCCCATGCTATATCTATGAGGGTTGTCTGACAGATTATCAAGGGTGTCCTTCCAGAAATCTCTGAGGGTTAACTCTTGTCAAGAGGTCATTTCAAAGCACCTCTGAAACAGAGGTATAGTGCAGTTTCTAAAAATTTGAAATGACCTGCTGGTCCAGGGGCTAGAGGAGAAGAGTTATGTTCCATAGCATCATGTTTTTCTCTTTTTTTTCCAGTTTACATTCCCACTCATATTCCTGGAGCAAAAGAATTAGACAGTCCTCCACTGGCTTGTGTCTTGGTAATGATTTCTCCTCATGGGTGATATAGATCCTGTTTGGTATTTTCTTACAAAACAGCCCTGTCTCATTATACACACTCACTACAGTGTGTATGCCATTTCTCTTGAATTTGTCAAACCACCCATGACTGGCTTTGAGCCCTTACGTACTGCCTGTATTGGCATTTATTCCAGCTGTGGTTTACAAGAGACCACATGTAACTGTCTAGCCTTTTTCAATATGGCTTCAGAAACACTCACCAAGCAACTGTTTTTCATTTATCCAAATTAACTACTATTCCTCAACCCCTTTGATTTTCCAATATTTTGGAACAGATTTCACTACCTTGGCAATATCAGTTCCTTTGAGGACCTCATCACGTTTATCATACAGTGTAGCAGAAACTGTTTTGCCACTCCATACTCCTTCACCTGATTAACCACACATGCACCACTTTCATATTTCTTTAATTATCTTTTTGTTTTTGAACTTGCTGGTTTTTTTTGCCTTACTCTCATTCTTAGCCTTAGGGGCTATGATGAATCAAGTACTTGCATTACAATTTAAAAAATGCAAAAGATACAAGAGACAGTCTTGTTAGTTAAAACTTAAGGAAAACCCACTAAAAATGTTTATACCTATTGAAAAAAAGTGTTTGTGGATATTTCTCATAGAAAAATACTGCAAATAGGCTAATTTTCAAAATAATGGGGGGGAGTATGTTCCAGAGAGAAATCTGTGATTACATGAGTCCACAAATCTGGAGTGTGTGAATACACGGAATTCACTGTATTACTTCGTAGTTTAACCAGACAACTGAGCTACTTTATTTAGCTTCCCAAAAATATTTGTCTTTATCAATCATAAAGTTCAATTTTATATATCAAACTACAGCTTTTTCACGATATAATTGCGTACTGATGATTTTATCATAACCTCGATCAAATGCAAACAAATGATGATAAACCTGTTCTTATTTTGGTCAGAGGTGGACTAACCCTGTAAATACTGTACAGGACTAATGTGTGAGACAGAGGGTAAGAAAACAAAGAAAAAATTGTGTACAGCTTCCTTGAAGCCAAGGTCCGAATCACGTAACATACAGATACGGATAAGTTTACAATTCACATGGCAGTCACAATTGTGGCTATTACAATTATTTACTATTAAGCAAATATTGATGGCAACATTTGAGAAGTATTGAAAGTATTATTATGAGGACCAGTTCCCAAAGAACCCAGCCCGTCCAGAAAGTATAATAATAATATAAATCATACGTCATAGGTAGTCAAAACGTACCAAGAGGCAATTTTAATAACAGGTATAGAGAGACCCATAGCCACTTATGTAAGGCTATTAATAAGACATATTATCGCTAGCATTTTAACATTCAGATGAATTCAGTTTCTAATTATCTGATAAATAAAATATCATTGTGTACAATTAATGCACCCTGAGAATTTTGTGCTTCAAAAAACATCCATTCACAGTTACATGCGTGTGATGGTGATGTATGGATGGTGTGGTGGTTGTTAGGGGGGTGGGGGAGAGGAGGCGAAGGAGGAGGTACTCTCAAACATTTTACAACCAAGGTGAAACAGTTAAAAATATAATTATAAATGCTTGAGTGTACTAACAATTGGACAGGCATTAACTTTACATAAATACCTTAATCTAACTACACCCTGTAGTACACAAGTATCCTGAATGCAACTGCCCCCACACCCCACCCCTATCTTAGCCTCTTACCTACAAAATCTGAAACTTTTCTATGCACTTAAATTAATTAAGTACAACTTCATATTCAGAAGTATCAGGTTTATAAATAATGAAACGATCCAAAAAAGGCGAAACACTGTCAAACGTCAGCCGCACGCTGGGTTCAGTCGTACAACTGTGTTGACGATCATCAAAGATAAAAAGCGCATACTTGAACATACGTATGTGGAAGGACCTGCTCTGATGAAATCAACTGTGAATATGAAGCAGATTATGTAGTGGTCTCATTATTGAGATTGAACGATTATTTGTGCTTTGGCTGGAAGACCAGCATCTATAGTGTATCCCTGTTAGCCTAATGTTGATTCAAGAGAAAGCTAAAAGTTTGTTTGGGACCCTGAAAAGAGAAAAAGGGGAAGGGAGTGAAAGTGAAGAGTTTGGGGTTAGCAAAGGTTGGTTCATGCAGTTTAAGGTCCCTGCAAATTTGCATAACCTTAAGGTGTAAAGGGAAGCTTCTAAGTGATGACGAGAAAGCGGCAAGTGAATTTCATAGTGTGTTCGCTGAGGTAATCAGGGAGGGGGCGGGGGGTTACTGTGCTGAACAGGTGTTTAATGTAGACGAAAGGTTTGTTCTGGAAACGGATGCCTACCCTAATATACATTGCCAGGCTACATAGTCAGCAAAGAGAGACTGACTTTGCTTCTTGGGTTTAATGCTGCTGGTGATTTCAAGCTGAAACCCATGTTGGTGCATCTGGCAGAGAATCCAGTTGCCTACTCAATCAAGCCTGTCTCACCCCTCTATGCAATGCCCAAGTATGTGAGCCAACAACAGGAGTAAAGGTAAGGAATGTTTCTTTTTATTCACTGTACAGTAAATGTAGGGATAATATTTATCTGTACTGTAAGTAAGTGCTAAGGAATTGTTTTCTCTTCTATTCTTTATTTTTACTGATTCATGTCATTTTGTCTGCTTAAATTCAGACTTATGGACAAAATCAAGTTATGTCCTTGCTACAGGAACATATCTTGGATGGAAATCGAGACCAACTGTATTTGAAAGGTTAGGTTTTTTACTAGTATCATACTTTATGTTGTTTTTTAATTCTTTGCACAGGTAAATATGACAGAAGAAAGGCTTAAAAAAAACTATACAAAGCTGTTCATCTTAAATTTAAAACGAGGAGATTATATTTAAAAGAGATAAAACCAAAGATGGTGATTTTCATTACCATGGTATAAAATTTACACAAACACCCAAAGAATTACATTTCTGGATTCACTGTTTCATTGGTGAAAAAGGAAAACAAAATTGATGAGATACTCTGGGGGGATATCATACAAATACCTCTTTGAACATCATACTGTAGAGCATACTCAAGTTTCTTTCACAGGATCCCTTCACCCCACAGTTGGGTTACTTCTGCGTTTTACTTTAATCACTTCGGCTTCTATCCACCAACCTGGTGAACCTCTCATTAGGAACAAACCCTTTGGGGCAGTTCTATGAGAGCCCAAATAAGAGACTTAGTGGTCCAGGTTAACACCTTTATAATAATGAAGTACTTTCTATAATTTTACTTGCACAACACACAATATGCTAAAGTATAGCTCCCAATGAGGAAACCTAATTTGATATTAGCAGAACTCACTCACCAGAAAACAGTTTCACAAGTGTCAATAACTATACTCTGTTTTTTCCATCTGTCCATCCGCCTGTGGTGTTTTCGCATGGTAAAACTGCGTCCCGGGCTTTAAATAGTTACGCTATGTGTAAGTTTTAGGTAAATACAAGGATATTTGGGAGTACATTTGCAACTGAAAAGTGTTTTAATAAATTACTGTATACGAATTAAATCGTTAATATTCGAAATAGGATATTATTTAAAGCCCAGGACGTAGTGTTACCATGCGCAAACACCACAGGCGGATGGACAGATGGAAATAAACAGAGTACAGGCGGTCCCCGGGTTACGACGGTTCCGGCTTACGACGTTCCGAGGTTACGACGCTTTTTCTTAAATATTCAATGGAAATTCCGTCCTGGGTTACGACGCTTGTTCCGAGGTTACGACGCTGACGCTTCCGACGCTCCGAGTTAACGACGCTTTTAAAAAAAACGCATGCTATGATAAAAATCCTTTATAGTTTAGCACAGTACATAATAAAAATATGTTTTTGGTTACATTACAACAAAAATTTGAGGTTATGATGATTTTTGACACTTTTTTTTTTTTTTTTTCGTATTTTTGGAATTTTTTTATGACGCCGCATATGCGGAACTAGTTTGCGGGCGAACATGAATACAACTAGCTTGGGATGCGCAGTTTAAAACAGTCCAAAAGCGCAAATAATGAAAAAATCATTGCTTGTTTCCAGTACATAATTAAAAAAACTAAGTTTCTGGTTAGATTACAACACAAATTCCAAGGTTACGACGTTTTGTTATGCTTTTTAACGATACCTCATATGCAGAACTAGTTTTTGAGCGGAGGTGCATAAATTAATTAACGCTATTAAACTGTATGGTAAATTGACCGAACAACGACCTCGGACGGTCGAGGACGCCAAGCGTAACAATACGAAAGGACGCCACTTCAATCGCGTGCCTGCCTGCATTCCACTAGGTTGTGTGGGCTGAGACGTTGCTGAAATTCCTTGCCATTTTCACTAATTTACAATGGCTCCTAAACGCCAAAGTACTTCCTCCGATGATAGGTTTCATCCAAGAAGAGGAAGGTCATCACGATGGAGGTCAAATATGACGTGATAAAAAGCGTTCGGAGAAGGGAGAAACTAACACCGAAATAGGCCGTTCTTTAGGCTTGAGCAGGACCACGGTGGTAACCATTGTGAAGGATAAGGAACGTATTCTGAAGCACGTTAAGGATCTGCAACGATGAAGTCAACGGTGATAAACGAGAAGCAACGTAGCCAGAGCATTGTTGAAATGGAGAAATTGCTCATGATCTGGCTGGAGGACCAGAACCAGCGACGTGTTCCGGTGAGCTTAAGTGTGATCCAGGAGAAGGCTAGAGCGCTGCATGAGGCAGTAGTGAAAAAGTTTGGCGAAGGCAGTGCTGGTGGTGAATTTTCCGCGAGTAGAGGTTGGTTAACCGTTTTAAGGCTCGTGCAAATTTGCATAATGTGAAGCTGCAAGGTGAAGCTGCTAGTGCTGATAGCGAAGCAGCAGAAAGTTTTCCAGGTGGTTTGGCTGAGATAATTAAGGATGGTGGTTACACGGCTGACCAAGTCTTTAATGTGGATGAGATGGATTATTTTGGAAAAGAATGCCAAATCGAACGTACCTTTCCAAGGAGGAGAAGTCAGCACCTGGCCATAAAGCTGGAAAGGAGCGACTGACTTTGCTGTTTGGGTCCAATGCAAGTGGTGATTTGAAACTGAAGCCCTTGCTGGTGTATTTGGCCGAGAATCCCAGGGCTTTCAAGGGCATTTTCAAGAGTCAACTCCCTGTGATTTGGAAATCTAACAAGAAGGCGTGGAAATCTAACAAGAAGGTGGTCTTCGAAGATTGGTTCAATGACCATTTCGTGCCAGCAGTGGAGCGGTATTTGACTTCGAAGGGTCTGCCTTTTAAGGCCCTCTTAGTCCTGGACAATGCCCCTGGTCACCCTTCAAATTTGAGCGACATGCATCCTAATGTGAAGGTGGTGTACCTCCCACCCAATACCACATCGCTGATACAGCCAATGGACCAGGGAGAATAATAGCTAATTTCAAGGCTTACTACCTTAGAAGGACCATACGTTTTGCTTTGAGGGCCATAGAAGCTAACAAGGAGTTGACACTGAAGCAATTCTGGAAGGGCTACAACATTGCAGATGCAGTGAAGACATTGCAAGTGCTTGGGACGAGGTGAAGACGACCACTTTAAATGGGGCCTGGAGGAAACTGTGTCCACAGTTTGTGCACAGTTTTGAAGGCTTTGACCAGGCAGAAGACGTCGAGACTGTGACGAGGAAGATCGTAGGGCTAAGCAAGAGGCTGCAACTAGATCTTGAACCTGATGATGTAACAGAGCTGCTGGCTTCCCATGGAGAGGAATTGTCTGCAGAGGACTTACTAGAACTTGAACAACAATGAAATTGAGGAAGAGGATGGCGGCACCAGAGCCAAAACCCAGGTCATTAACTGTGAAAGGCTTGTCAGAGGGTTTTACTCATCTGGAGAGAGCCTTGGCTTCTTTTGAGGCAGAAGACCCTAACGTTTCTAGGTTTGACAAAATCAAGAGAGGAATCATGGATTTGGTGACTTTCTACAAGGAAGACCCCTGAAGGAGAAGCAGACGAAGAGAAGTGTGCAGTCCAGGCTTGACACTTTCTTTCACAAGTCTCCAGTACCACCACCTCCCACTCCTAGTCCTGGTAAGGAATTCTGAACTGTTTTACTAATTTATGTGTTTACATAGTGTACATATTAAAATGTGTTAATTTTTTAATGTAACAACTAAATGTAAGAGTAAATTGTAACTTCATTAATTTTCATCATTTGTAATTTTATTGCAGAAGTGGTGACAGTTCCAGATCCCCCTGTACTACCTGTGACAGTTCCAGATCTCCCTGTACTACCTGTGACAGTTTCCAGATCTCCCTGTACTACCTGTGACAGTTCCAGATCCCCCTGTACCTGGACCCTCTGTATCAGCCCGCCCACCTGCACGTGTACATCAGTAAGCAATTTCATTTTTCTCATTTCATGTTGGAAATTGTTTACACCCTACATACATACCGTACACTAACTTACATAGTGGTACAATGTGTTTGATGTTGCATAACCTTATTATTTTTTTTTTTTTCCATTTCAGACCCCTTTGATAGTGACAGTGACCCAGATGACCCTGAGCCTTTCCATGGTTTTGATGCCTCGACCCTTATACATCAGGTAAATAGGAATCCTTAACAAATTTGTATAAAATGTTTTATAAATTGCTAATAGAAATTTTATTTAAAAGTGTACATATGCTACAATTACATCCACCTTATAATATATTTATGTACCCTATCATTCTTTCCAGATGTAGATGTTCCCTCATCAGTTTTGATACAAGTATCACCTCCCCAGAGCCCAAATCAGTTGATACGAGTAGTATCACCTCTCCCATTCCTTCAGGTAAAAGAATTCTTCATTTTTTGATATTGAACATACGTATTACACACTACATATGTCAAACAGTAATAACATGTGCAGTTAGTTACAGTAGTAGTAACTATCATTTATATATTTTTTATCATTCCAGACTCCCAAGCACCTGCCCATCCCACTCCATAGCCCAGCCACCCACTCTCATGTACCATATGACCATCCCAGTAAGCAAGCCAACCACTAGAATTTGGTAAGGACATTTTTTTTATTAATGTTTTAATATTACATATGTAATAACCATGTTATGTATGTAACATACATACTATAATCATATATACTATTACATTATCATTCCAGACTGGCATGCACCTGTGACTTACATAAACCAGACCTCTACATAGCCTACATGTCTTCATTTTGCTGGAGGTAAGGAATTCTCAGTTGTGTTAATGTTTGCATACGTACATAAATTTTGTACACCTAAGTGGTTACATACTGTCCTTTAATATTAATTCTTCATTCCAGACTGCCCATCATCCTAGCCTGTTATCTGTGATAAAGCACACTGAAGTTAGGTTTGGAATGCATCCTTATCATGAATGCTCTACACCTCCCCACCTCCATCTCCCACAACCTAGGTAACAGCTTTGAGACTCACTAAAAGTTGGTAAGTTATGTAAGGAATTTCTAAATTAAGTTTATACTACATGTTATATGTGATATTAAACCACTGTATGGTGCATATTACTGTATGTAACTTACTATGCATAGAGTACTTACTGACATACTAATTATTTTTGTACATTCCAGAACCCCCTGAATGATGTAGGCTATGGGGCCACATAAGACTTTTGTCCATCCAGGGTTACGATGAATGCAAAATATAAACTAAAGGTAAGGAATTAATTAACATACATTAACTCTTTTAGTACTCTTGATATATCTACAGTAATTAACATATGCATTCACAACTTTCTTATGTAGTGTATATTTTGTACACTAATTTTGTTACTTTTTCCTTCCAGAACCAACATTTTTCACACAACTCCAGGTTGTTACTACAAGTGTCATCAAGGGATAACTACTACAAGTAGAAGCACCATTTTGGATGGAAAAAACCCTTCAGGAAAGTATACGTATCACATGTAACATTGTAGTGTAACAAAGTATGAACAGTAAGGTTTTTACATACAGTAGTACATATTACATACGTACATAACTTTTTTTTACAGGAATTTCCAACCAAGTTTGATTATGTACATATGTACATGTTATAAACCACTGTACGTATGTTTACTGTATGTAACTTACTAAACATACATAACATTGACTTAACTTTGATACTTTTTTGGTACATTCCAGAAAACCAGGACCCCTCCATGATGCAGGCTATGGGGCCACATAAAACTTTGTCCAGGGTTACTACATAACATAAAGGTAAGGAATTATACAGAGTAGTAATTAAACATACATTAAGTAAGTTTTATATACTAAAAAAAAGTGACCAAGATCTCTCACATGGGATAAGTGATCAAGGTCCCCTCATGGAATTGGTACTGTACACTCCCTGCTGAACAGGGGGTGTAGACCAATCATTTACAATAATGCATACCAGTTGATATTAAACCACTGTATGGTGCATATTACTGTATGTAACTTACTATGCATAGAGTACTTACTGACAAAATTATTTTTTGTACATTCCAGAACCCCCTGAATGATGTAGGCTATGGGTCCACATAAGACTTTGTCCATCCAGGGTTACATAGCACGACAACTTTAAACTAAGGTAAGGAATTAATTAACATACATTAACTAAGTTTTATACATGTTTATATATGTGATATTAAACCACTGTATGGTGCATATTACTGTATGTAACTTACTATGGCATAGGAGTACTTACTTGACATACTACTACATAATTAATTTTTTGTACATTCCAGAACCCCCTGAATGATGTAGGCTATGGGGCCACATAAGACTTTGTCCATCCAGGGTTATGATGAATGCAAAATTTAAACTAAAGGTAAGGAATTAATTAACATACACCTTACTTTTTACTGATTATAAACTCAAAGTAAGGAATTATAACTAAAAGTAAGGAATTAATTAACATACATTAACTCTTTTACTCTTGATATCTATAATTTACATATTGTATTCAGGACTTTGTGTAGTATTTTGTACTAATTGTGTTATACTTTTACCTTCCAGAGCTACCAGACTGGGATTTTAGTGTACTCCAGGATCTAACAAATACATACGTACTACTACGAAGTGTGCAATGCATAATATATAGTGTACAGTATAGTGTTTAGTGTATACCCTAAGGATTAAGTGTAGTACATTGTGCTTTTTAGTGTCACAAGAGTTTAATAAAGAATTATACCTTCAAGAACCATCCTTTGCCATTGGAATAACCACACTACACATCATGCAATCTACTTGCATGTCACACAGGTAAGGTTCTCTAACACTTTTTCTTAGTTTAAGGCATATTTCCAAGTGTCGTTCCGGCTTACGACGATTTTCGGCTTACGACGCGCCTCAAGAACGGAACCCCCGTCGTAACCCGGGGACTGCCTGTATAGGTATGTTATGCCTTGTTGCAATAGCCCCCATTACATAAATACGTACTAACATAACTAATATGAAACATAATACCTTTATGTAATTTAATACTACAGTGTTCCCCCCATATTCGGGGGGGATGTGAATAGCTAGAATCTGCGAATAGTTGAAACCCCTATAAAAAACCTTAAAACTGCCTATTTTGTTAGTTAAAACTCGAAGAAAACCCACTACTAATGTTTTTTGTGTGGATATGTCTCATAGGAAAAACAGCAAATAAGCGAAGTTTACGCAAATGAAAGGGTATATGTTCTAGAGAGAAATACTCAAATACTTCAGTCTGTGAGTCCGGAGTGTGCAAATACGGGGGGTTTACTGTATTACTACGTGGTTTAACCAGACAATGAGCTACTTTATTTAGCTTTTATTTAGCTACCAACAAAGATTTGTCTTTATCAACCATTAAGTTCAATTTTATATATGAAACTAGAGCTTTTTCACGATATAATTGTTTACTGATAATTTTATCCTAACCTCGACCAAAGGCAAGCAGATGACGACAAATACGTTCTTATTTTAGTCAGAGGTGGACTAATCCTGTAAATCCTGTACAGGACAAATCTGTGAGACAGAGGGTAAGAAAATAAACGAAAAAATTGTGTAGAGCTTCCATGAAGCTAAGGTCCAAATCACGTGACATACAGATATGGATATGTTTAAAAATTCACATGGCAGTCACAATTGTGGCTATTACAACCAGTGTTGCCAAACCCGCGGGTTATAAAAGGGTACCGCTACTTGCCTGAAACTGAGCTACTCTGGAAGAAATAAACCACAGGGCCAATAAATTGTTTAAATGGTCTTTACAAATGCAATAATAATTTCAAAGTGGAAATGTAGATCGATTATTCTATTTCAAATTTCAATAGTTCATAGACTAGACTATATGGCGTTTGCCAGTTAAGACTTTATGACTTCACTGCTTTCACTAGTTAGACATCAGTTTTATCTTTACCACTCAGTGAGGTTGACTTAGTTCAAAATGCCAAAGAAGTGCAATTGGAGTGTATATAAAAAACATTATAACCCAAAATGGGAGAGCGAGGAACTTTTGAAAGATTGGATTAGAACTGTTCCTGGAGATGAAACAAAAGCTAGGTGTCGGTTTTGTAATACGGTTATAAAAGCCCACCATTCAGATTTAATCAAGCATTCTAATACTGGTACACATAAAGCATATAAAAAAGCAAGAGAAAGTAATGTTACGAGATTTTTTGCTAGTACTACATACATCTTCTCAGCAAATCAAGCAAACAGATCACAATAAAAAAGTTACAGATTTGAAACTTTCACTATGCATTGCTTGTCATACATCAATCAGTTCTATTGATCATATTGGTGAAGTAATGAAGGACATTGCAAAAGGCTGTACTTGTAATAAAAACACAATACGCGATCTGCAACTTCACCGCACAAAATGTATCAACTTAATAAAAAGTGTTTTAGGTCCCGAAATGAAAAACCAGCTAATTAAAGATATTGGATGCAATCCCTACTCTTTGATTATTAACGAAGCCACCGATATAACTACAAATAAACAATTGTGCATTGTGGTTAGATACTATAGTGAAACAAACAAACATATGGTATCTACATTTCTAGGACTTCTTGTGATCGAAGAAATTTCTGCAAATGCCCAGGTAAAATAAATCTATATTATGAAATTCTTTTGAGTGCCTAAAGCAAAGGGGACTATATACTTAGATTTTGGTGATCCAGAGATTGCATATCTCCACCATCTTTTCTGGGCTCAGCTCGTGTCGGCCTATGAAAGATCCTTAATATCATTCTTTCTTGGTAAAATTAGCTGAAAATTAACCAGAGAAAACAAAATTAAGAAAATGTCAGTAAAACTGACTCGCTCACTCTAAAAAGACGTGTCGGTATGATAATAGGGGCGAGTGTGGAACACTACCACGAGACAAACACCAATTAGAACTTCCTATCAGAATCCCCCCAAGAGAGAGCTGATACCAACGGGCGATGCAGCCATCTGAACTACTACTACTAGAGGGACGCCACGGACAGCAGCGCCCCTAGCGCACATCCTTAAATTTTAGCGCTTCGTACAAGACGCATTTTTCCTTGTGTGCATATCTCAGGATTTATCCTTATTTTTCTACGATGGAACTCTCTGCAATTGCCACGGCTAAGTTAAGTAACTCATAAGTAATATTTTACCACTTTTTTTATCTTCCGGGTACCAGTATTTTCCTCTTAATAGGTCATATACGGTTCCCGGTTGTCTCGTGGCGGCCATGCTGCCTCGTAAGAATTCCCGGTCCTCCATACTGGGGGGACTTTCTTATACTTATGGGCTTACTTTATCACGTTCATTGTTTTACATCGAGTTTTAGCCAGTTTAGCCCTTCTACCATTCTCTTAGTTCGGTATTTAGGGCTATTATTATTATTTTTATTCCGGCCCAGCATCCCGGCTCTTGCTCTTCATCGCTATCGCTGGCTCCGAGTAGGCTTCTGTTTCTTGGAACAGTCTGCCTCCTCCTGGGTCTTCTTTCTCTTTTACTAAAAGTGTCTCTTCCATCTTTTCGATGTATATATTTATTTTATTTAGGGTGTTAGGCTAGCCTAGGTGCTTGTTCCTTGTATTGGTTCAGCTTGGTTCACGTGGCCCTCTCACGGTTGTGTTGCTCGCGGCCTAGGCCACTTGCGGTCACGTGTTCCATCGCACCTTACCCTGCCCCTGCCCTCCCTTTCTGGTATAGGGAGGAGCTGGGGGACCCCTTGGTTGTCTTGACAACCTCAGTCGCCTTCTCTCTCTCCTACTCGGAGGTGGCCAGGGGTTCCTCCCAGCGGGGGGTATAGGGCGACCACTCATGAGGTACAGGGTCTCCATGCGGTAGCCGGTGAGGCGGGGAGGAGTAGGCCATCCCTCCCCCCTCTCCTCGCTCGCCAGCCGTGTTTTGCCGAGACCTCCCTCCCCCCCTCCCCAGTTGCTCAGCCACCCCCCTTGCTATACGAAAGGAGCCTTCCGTCGCAGCCGGGGCACCTTTGGTTATAGGTTACTGGCTCCGCTAGCGGGCGGGGCGGGCACTACTAGTGGTCGGTTGCTTGCCTACTATATCCTTATATCTCTCCCCCGCTACCGGAAGGGAGCTTACTTCTTACCTACGCACTCTTCTTGTAGACGGGTAGAGAGAGGTTTGTTTTATTATTATTAATTTAAGGATATACCCTAATTGTACAATATTTTACAATGAATTGTGTATTATTATTATTATTATCTACCATCCCCGCTATTTTCCGTCGTGGTTTCCATTACCACCACTCCTGGTTGGTTTCCTTTTGTGTCTCCGCCATCAGCGGAGCCATAGCCTAGGATACCAACCTGGTTACCACACGTATTTTGGCGGGGCTCTGGTTTAATCTAACTTTATCGCTCCGGCACCAGCGGAGCATCTGTTAGACTGTAAGTGTTTACTTGGTACTCATGTACTTTTCCACTTACAGGCTACCAACTGCCAGGTCCCAGCGTGTAACGCGACGCTGTTCGACCCTGTGGACATGATGAGTGTAGTCTCACGCCCCCTGTGCCACGTCCTACAACGAGACGATCGTCTGGCACCCTGAAGCCTGCGCCATCTGCTACGACCTGGTCGGTCAGCTGGGAGATGGGGTAAGTCCGTTATAGGCTTACTTATCATTTTACTAACAACTTTTAGTCGTAAGTTTGTTAACCCTGTTCCACCATTGGCAGCTATCTCGCCTTTCTTTCAGGCTACCGGTGTGAGGGAAGTCGCCCTCGCCACCCTGAAAGCATGGGTGGGCGGCTTCGGGAAAGAACGCCGCCAAAGGCCAGCCCATACATTTCTGGAATAAGAAGGCTGGCCGTCCAGACTTCCTTTCCCGCGGGCTAAGGTCCGACGGGCTACGTTGAACCCCTTGTCCGCTGCCCCGCTGATAGCCCCTCCAGTCCAGCAAGACCTCCAGCAGTCCTTTGGGGTCGTAGCCTCCCAGGAGTCGGTCCCGGACGTCGCTGCCTGGACCTGAACATCGAGCCTATGGCGGTAGGGGTGAGGAATTGTTGGTAGAGGTAGGTGTGTCGGGCGCCCAAGGTCTTTCCTTGGGTGCTTCTGGATCTTCTCCTGTCCCCCTCTTCTAGTGCTTCATTCCAAGGCTTTTGTGGGATCTGAAATCCCTACCCGCTCTCCCGCTCTCTCTGTACCCCCAAAGGCGAAGGGACAGAGAGAACCGAAGACTCTAGCCAAGACGACTTCTAAGAAGTCGTCTTCGTCTTCTTCGGCTAAGAAGTCGTCGACTTCCTATGCCGATGCGGTGAAAGCAAGGCCGAGCTTTCTCAAACCAAAAGGCTCCAGAAGCAAGGCTTCGAAGGAGAAGGCTCGCGCTCCCGCCGAGTCACTGCCTTCTCCCGCCTCCACCGCTTCCACTCCGGCTACGCCGGTAGGGGTAGCAGGCACTAGCACCTTTGATCCCTCTGCTTTTTCAGCAGGGGTGATGGAACAGGTGGGCGTGCTGGTAGGCTCGCAAATCTCCGCACTGGGGTCACGGTTCGAGCAGATGTTTGCACAGTTTGTCAAACACTCTGTCTCAATCTGGCCAATCAATCCAGGATACTCTCTAACAGAATGAGAGAAAATGAGGACCGAGTAGCTGGGCTATCTCAGGTCCTCCCCAGTCTCCCCAGCGTCAAGCACTGGGATTCTTCAACTCCCGCCTTATGACTCTTTGCCGGCTTTCTCTATGGAGAACCCATGGAGAGTAGCTGCCTACGCTCCATTCAAAGATGGAATGATCTCTATCTCGGAGTGTGGAACTCGAAGGATTGAGGACTTCGAGTTTTACCCTCCGGGTCTGACGCAGCCTTTCATCGGTTATGCTAGGCTGACGCCAACGGCTCTGACGAGGGAAGACAAGATCTCTAAGGAGTCGGTCTTGTATAGTAGAGATCACGCTCAGCGGGAATGGGTCACTGCCTTGAGGACTGGGAGTGTACGAACACCAAACTCCAGGCCTACAAGAGTCCCTTCACTGTTTTCGCGACGGAAGAGGAGGTTTCTCTTCCGTTCGCTACGAAATTAGTGGAGAAGTCTCTTCAGGCAGTCCTCAAGGATGAGCCCATCCCACAGTTTTGAGGGAGGCGGAGTCTACCTCTCCGCTCTTCCCGGCCTTCGGAGAATTGTGGGAGAACTTGCCGCTACGTTCACGCTTGGTAAGCTCAAACCGGACTGCGCCATGGACCAGTTCGGCGAGAAACTGCCAAGGCTGCCGGATTCCCTAATCCAGGCAGAGTTTGATGCGCGAACCAGGTTTGGCAGGTCCCTCAATTCCCTTATAATCACGGAAATGGCTGCCCTCTCTTATGCTACGGAACCGCTGTTCAAGATTCTGGCGAAATCTCAGTTCCAGACGGTTCTAACGGACGCTTTTGACTTCTTCCAGGCTAGGAGGAACTGCCGGAAGCATGTCCTACAAGAGTGTACCATTAGGCATGAGCCTAATAGACTCTTGGCCGCTAGCATGTGGGGAGCGGATCTCTTCCCAGAGGTCCGCGGTTAACGAGGTACACCATGAAGCTGCTAGGCTCAACCAGAGCCTTAGAGCTAGGTGGGGTATTTCCTCAAAGAGGAAACAGGAATCCGTTCCCACTGCTGGCAAGAAACAGAAAGAAGGCTGGTAAGGAGGTTCCAGCCATATAAAAAAACTCCAGCAACAGCAGCAATTTGTGCAGGCGGTCCCGGTTACCCAACAGGGACAACCTGCCAGTTCAAAGCAGAACCAGCCTATCCTCCTGTTGCCCCCGCAATCTCAGCCATCACTTCTACGCTATCTCGCCGCCTTCAACCCTGCATATGAGGCTCAAGGCTACACTCAGCCGAGAGGTAGGGCGAGAGGTTACTTTCGTCAACGTGGCGCAGGAAGGGGTACGAGGAGCAGACAGTTCAGAGGAGGGCGTGGTGGCCAACCCGCCCATCAACAATGAGGCTCCCCAGGTAGGAGGGAGGCTGTTCCTCTTCCGCCACAGGTGGGGGTTCAGCAATTGGGCACAGAGCATAGTGTCCAAAGGATTGGGCTGGAGTTGGATCAAAGATCCTCCTCCAATCAAATCATTCCATCAGATACCGTCAAAGGAATTGACAGATACGCGGAAGAACTCCTTCAGAAAGGAGCTATTGCGAGAGTCAAACATCTAAAATTTCAAGGTCGCTTATTCAGCGTGCCAAGAAAGGCTCAACAAAAAGAAGGGTAATCTTAGACTTGTCAAAGCTAAACTCTTTCATTCGTTGCGACAAGTTCAAGATGCTTACCCTCTCGCAAGTAAGGACCTTACTTCCGCGTGGAGCCGTCACATGCTCCATCGATCTTACAGACGCATACTATCATATCCCTATAGCCAGGCACTTCCGCCCATTCCTAGGATTCAGGCTAGGAAATCAAACATTCTCATTCAAAGTGATGCCCTTCGGTCTGAATGTAGCCCCCAGGGTATTCACAAAAACTAGCAGAAGTGGTTGTTCAACAATTGAGAGCTCAGGGGAATCATGGTAGCAGCATACCTCGACGATTGGTTGATCTGGGCACCAACAGTCGAGGAATGTCTCCAAAGCCACCAAAAAGGTAGTTCACTTTCTGGAACATCTGGGGTTTCAGATAAACAAACGAAATCCAGACTTACTCCGGAATCTCGTTTCAATGGCTAGGAATCCAATGGGATTTGTCTTCCCACAATCTGTCAATTCCAGTGGCCAAACGGAAGGAAATAGCAAAATCTGTCAGACAATTTCTCAAATGCAAGCAAACGT
This sequence comes from Macrobrachium nipponense, assembly GCF_015104395.2. NCBI lineage: Eukaryota > Metazoa > Arthropoda > Malacostraca > Decapoda > Palaemonidae > Macrobrachium > Macrobrachium nipponense. The sequence goes on along the minus strand of NC_087208.1, from coordinate 51,997,881 downwards.
CAAGAAGAAACCAGGAGAGAACCTAGGGTCTCTTCAGTTTGCTTCGGTGACGGATATCCTTCTTGAAAGCAAGGCTGAAAGATATAAACCGAATTTGGCGGTCAAGAGCAAACTCCAAATATCGAGACAAGTTGTCAGTAATCCCTCAGATCCTCCGCAACCAACTACGGCCTTGGTCAAAATGTAAAGAACTTAGCCAAGAAAGTACCCCTTCAATATCCCCTCCCAGTGTTAACGATTCACACGGATGCATCCCTGTCCGGATGGGGGGGATACTCTCAGTTCAAACAAGTTCAGGGGACTTGGTCAGTTCAATTTCGCCAGCTCCACATAACGTGTTGGAAGCAATGGCAGTATTTCTTACACTGAAAGAGACTGCTTCCCCCGAAGAAGTCTCATCTAAGGCTAGTTTTGGACAGTGCAGTAGTAGTTCATTGCATCAACAGAGGAGGGTCCAAATCCAAGCATGTGAATCATGTCATGATAGCCATCTTTGCTCTAGCAAACAAGCACAAATGGCATCTGTCTGCCACTCACCTGGCAGGAGTAAGGAATGTGATAGCAGACGCCCTGTCCCGGTCAGTTCCTCTGGAATCAGAGTGGTCTCTGGACGACGGGTCATTCCAGTGGGTAGGCCGGAGAGTCCCAGGTCTCAAGTGGATCTCTTCGCCTCACAAGCGAACCACAAGCTCCCTTGCTATGTGGCCCCCAACCTGGATTCCTCTGCTTATGCCACGGACGCCCTGTCGTTGGATTGGAATCAGTGGAGGAGAATTTATATTTTTCCTCCAGTGAATCTTCTCTTGAAGGTCCTAAGCAAACTAAGGTCTTTCAAAGGGATAGAGCTCTTGATTGCTCCGGACTGGCCCAAGAGCAACTGGTATCCTTCTTTCTGGGAAGTTGGGTCTCCGACCTCAACGGATCCCCAATCCCAAGCTATCACAATCAGTACAAATGAGGACTGTGTTCGCTTCCTCAGGAATTCTCCAGACCCTAACTTTATGGACTTCATGAAGTTTGCGGCTAATAAAGATGCTGATATTGATCCACAGAATATTCTCTTCCTGGAATCAGATAAGAGAGAGTCAACCATTAGACAATATGACTCAGCTGTTAAAAATTAGCATCTTTCTTGAAAGAATCGAACACTACAACCATGACAGTTACCTGGCTATATCCTTTTTCAGATCCTTGTTTGAAAAAGGTTTAGCAGCTAGCACTATTACCACTCATAAGTCGGCTTTGAAGAAAATCTTTCAAGTAGGTTTTCAGATAGATCTGACTGATTCTTATTTCACATCTATCCCAAAGCCTGTGCTAGACTTAGGACCCTTCTCAGAGGCCTACTACAGTTTCATGGTTCTTAAATGATGTCCTCAAACTAGCTTCAGATACTGGACAACTCAGCTTGTACATTCATAATGCTCCTGAGGAAGACATTATTCTTATTAAGCCTAGCCTCAGGAGCTAGAATTTCAGAACTGTCGGCTCTATCCAGGGATGCGGGTCAATGTGGATTCCCCCCCCCCCCCCTCCCATCAGGAGAAGTTCTACTTGCTCCGGATCGTAGCTTTTTAGCTAAAAATGAGGATCCTCTTGCAAGGGGGTGGGCCTCCTTGGAAGGTTATCCCACTTCCACAGGATCCTTCTCTCTGCCCAGTATCAACTCTTAGAGCCTTTCTATCTCGTACTTCTTCAAGATCCTCAGGTGCTCTCTTCATGAGAGAAAAAGGTGGTACCTTGTCAGTAAAAGGTATTAGACAACAAATCCTTTACTTCATTAAGCAAGCCAACCCTGAATCATTCCCAAAAGCACATGATATCAGAGGAGTAGCCACCTCGATTAATTATTTTCAACATATGAATTTTGAGGATCTTAAAAAGTATACTGGATGGAAATCCCCGACAGTCTTTAAAACGGCATTATTTAAAGTCCTTGGAATCTTTAAAGTTTCAGCAGTAGCAGCGGGGAAACATAGTTTTCCCCACTGATACTGTATAGTCGTTGTAGTATAGATCCAGGTCTCCTTTCTACCTACATCAACCAACATGCCTCACCCTATCGCCAGGCTACTCGAATATCATAGCCTTAGCCGTTGAATCATATAGTGGATTGTCCCTTATTTTTTTGCTAGGGACACCCACACTTGTACTGATAATGTACTTCAGTGTACCTACCCTTATTTTTATGCTAGGGTAGGACACAATATGTTTGTATATATTCACCATTTTTGTATTTATGATGAACTTCGGTGTACTTACCCTATGTTTTTATGCTAGGGTAGGGACACCAATATGTTTGTATATTTTGCAATTATTGTATTAATGATGGATTTCAGTGTACCTACCCTTATTTTTATGCTAGGGTAGGACACATGAGTTTGTATATTTTGTAATTTTGTTAAGTAAATCCCCTTTTGTTTATATTACATGCATCACTGTAATTTACTGTAATTACCATTTAAGTACTTTATGATTACTAACGTTCTATTATTTTCTCTTTAGTATAAGTTAGTTTAAGTGCTTAGTTTGTATGCTGTAATTGATTTACTTATATTATATCCATCATTTTACTCTGTTTTTCATTGTCCCTTTTTTCCCATCTTGTCTGTTTCTCTGGTACTCTTTCATAGGCCGACACGAGCTGAGCCCAGAAAAGGGATTTTGACGAAGGAAAAATCTATTTCTGGGTGATTGGCTCGTGTCGCCCTATGAAACCCCCCCTTTTTATGGTTTGTTTCCCCCCCTTGCAGGACAAGATGTATTTAGTTGTTTTATTTAAGGATGTCCGCTAGGGGCGCTGCTGTCCGTGGCGTCCTCTAGTAGTAGTAGTAGAGGCTGCATCGCCCGTTGGTATCAGCTCTCTCTTGGGGGGATTCTGATAGGAAGTTCTAATTGGTGTTTGTCTCGTGGTAGTTATCCACACTCGCCCCTATTATCATACCGACACTTCTTTTTAAGAGTGAGCGAGTCAGTTTTACTGACATTTTCTTAATTTTGTTTTTCTCTGGTAATTTTAGCTAATTTTACCAAGAAAGAATGATATTAAGGATCTTTCATAGGGCGACACGAGCCAATCACCCAGAAATAGATTTTTCCTTCGTCAAAATCCCTTTTATTGCCCCTTTATTATACTGCACAATTAGTCTATGTCTAGAATGGACATATAGCCCTTAGGTATATTTCACAAATATGTTTAAAAAAATGATCTTATGAACCATATTAGTCAGCAATAATTATATATAAATTTAAATGGAATATTAATTACAGGTTTTAACTGATGCAATTTGCAAGTTTTTGGGTGAAGTTGGATTAAGTATAGAGCATGTCTTGGACTTGGGACAGACGATGCAAGCGTATTATGTGGTACTAACATTTATGTATTAACCAAGCTTCAGGAAAAAAATCCGTCAATCATTGGTGTGAGGTACGAAAATGTTGTATTTACATAATTAACTTGTTATAAATATGTAGGAATTAATGTTCTAATATGAATGAAAATAAGCTCTCTCTCTCTCTCTCTCTCTCTCTCTCTCTCTCTCTCTCTCTCTCTCTCTCAATCAAATATTTTCTATTTTGTACAGATGTGTGTGCCATAGCTTGCAATTAGCTTCCACTAAGGCTGTTGAGACTATGCCCAGAAACGTGGACTTTCTTGTTCACTAAACCTACAATTGGTTTAGTTTCTCTAGCTCTCGCCAGACAGCATATAAAGATATATTTAAAACAATAAATGATGGCACGACTCCATTGAAAATAATAGCACCCTCAGGAACACGATGGCGGTCCATTTTTCAATGTGTGGATCGAATCCTATACCAGTGGGAAGAACTGAAATTACAGCACTTCCAGCTGGCAAAAGCAAACGAAAAATGTTATACAGCAGAAATGCTCTATAAAATGTATGCTGATCCTGTTATTAAACTTTATGTAGAATTTTTAAAGCCAATTTTGGGATAGTTTAATAGAGTCAACAAATTATTTCAAGTCAACAAATTATTTCAAGGCAAAAATGTTTCTTGCTTGAAGCACTTTGCAGATTTAGAATATTTTTTAAGGTACCTGATACAACATACCATTAAACCAAGTGTACTTAAGAATACTGAAAATTTGATTAATTTGAATTTCGAATTTGAAGCTATATTCCTAACTTTTATGGAGACAGATCTGGGAGTACACTTTTTTTATTCAGTTAGACAAGTCCCAGATTAATTCTAATGCAAAAATTGAAGTACGACAAGAGATGCACAACCTTTTCTGGTTCGACCTGTGTCGGCCAGTGAAATGTCCCTGTAGCACACATTTCTAGGTATAAATAGATGCTAAATATACCAGAGAAAAAGCTAAATGAAATGCTGAAGTTACTACCTTCAGCTCGCTCACCCATAGGGTGTCGGTATAAACACAAGGGCGAGTGGAAGCCACTACCACAGGTTTTCTGCCAATTAGAAGACTCCTCTCAAAACCCCTCTCTAGGTAGGTGCCGTTACAATGACTACTATACGTCTACCTTCCGCTCGCTACTACTACAACTCCCGCCCGAAGGCTTCATTCCTGTATTGGCACGCTACAGTGTCCGCACGTGTTTTTCTCGCTGCCCTCTTTGAGTGTTTTTGGTGAAGCATGTCTGCCCCAGAGCCCCAAGCTTCTTCATCTAAGTTGAGTATTCCATTTTTCGTTTTTGTATCTCATGAGGGCACAATGCATCCCCTTTTTAGCTCTTATTTGGCCCCTTGGTTCTCGCGAACCGGGGTGATGCTCCTTTTATATCCGCCATCTTGGGGGCATCATTCGCGGCGTGTGTTTTTTCCCATTGTTATATATTATGATGATTTTTACCTCACCGTTTGCATTTCACTGTTTAGACTACTGTTTTCGTATACCCCATCATTATTCTAGCTCCTGTCATTTTCTGGAGCATTGGTTTTACGAATTTTATCCTTACGTCGTAGGACCTAACTCGCTCCTGAAGTATTCTGAAGTCTCTTCTTTTATGTTTGTCTTTCGTTACTTTAGCCTTTTGTGGGCCCCTTTTTGTCCTCAGTCCCTCAGGAGCGTGTTGGTTTCCCTTCGTACGTACTATTTTATTTTTCATATGTTATACGCAAGTAGTGTGTTTTTGGCTTCTAGGCTAGCCTACAGTACGCCAGTTTTTTGTGGAGAGGGCGGTTCCCCCCCTCTCTCTCACTCTCTCTCTCTCTCTCTCTCTCTCTCTCTCTCTGTATTCGTGCATGCATTCTTTTAGTGTGTTTTTCGATGTTAGTCAGTACTGCACTCGATTATATGCACGTTTATGATAAAATAGTCATATCCTTTGAGGTTGGAAGACCTTGCGATGCCCTTCCCTGGCCTACCCGACCAGACCTAGGCTAGGTTTTGGGAGGTAGGTCTGGCAGTCCTGCCCCTCCACCCTTTCGGCCCCATCCTTACCGCCTCCCGTCCAGGCTATTATGCTTGCTGGGAGAGTGGTCCAGGACAGAGAGTCCCTCTCGTGTCGTGTTTGTAGGGCCTAGACCTATTGTACCTGACCAGATCGGAAGATTCGATTTTGGAGGGTTTAGTTAGGTTCTATCCGTCCACTTCATGACGTCCTTGGGAGGCCATGCTAGCCTACCTGACTGGATCTGTACCGATCTCGGAGGGTTAGGCTGGGTTCTTGCTGGGTGCGTCCCCCCCGTTCCTCTTTTCGCAGTTCTCCCAGTAATTCCTCATCATTTATTTTATGTTTGTCTTGTTGTGTGTAGCCTGGGCCTTTGCCCCCTTTAGGGTGTTAGTTGGCCTACCGTCTTCTGCTCCCTTTAGTGGTAGGCTAGTTACAGCTCCCAAAAGGTGGTGGGTCACTGATCGGTTGCTGTGGCCAGGTGATCACGACTCGTCCAGTCTCCTTCAGACCCTCCCCCCCTCCCCTGCCCCAGTCTCGTTCCGGCGCTGCCTAGCTAGCTCTCTGTTCAAGTAATCCTACCGATGAACGACCGTTAGAGCTTGTTGTTGTTGTTTTTGATTAAGCTGACCTTGTGTCAGCACATAGCTTATCCAGGGGGATTAGTCGAAGGAGATAGTTTGATTAGTATTTTGTGTAATCTCTTTAGTATGTCTCCAGGCCTGTAGGTCCTCTGGCCAGGTGGGGTCTACCATCACACCAGCCAGCAGGCTATACGTCAGATTGTACGTACCACTGCTCCGCCGCTCAGTTGTCTATTCTCCCTTGTCTCTGCCTCCCCACTCATGTGGGGGCGGAACTGGGCTTAGAGCTGCGTTTCTAATTACCTTAGAATTGCTTCTCTTCCTCGGTGCGATCAGACTCAGGCCTAGGTTTTACCTATTTTCCCTGTCCTGCTCGTATCAGCCCGTCTCTGCCGGCCTTTACTGTTATGATAACGGGATTATGGATTCCAAAGTAGGTGAAGCCTTTAAGAGATTATGTTAGAACATGTTTTATTTAGCCTCTGTAGGTATGTCACCGGATCCGTACTTGTTCCGACGTAGTGTGGTCTACCATCACACATGCCAGAAAGTATATACCGGAGTTTATTGTACCGTTGTTTCCGTCGCTCAGTTTTCCGTCTTCTTTGCTATCGCTGCTCCCCATTTTGGTGGGGACGGAACGGGGCTCAGATAATGCGCCTACATTTGGTTACGTTGCATATTCTGCTGCGATGCGATCAGACTCAGGCTTAGGTCTTACCTTATTGCCTTGTTCTGCTCATATCAGGTCCTCTCCGCTTGTTATAGCTTTACCGATCCCGAGGACGAATTCTGGAGCAGGCGGAGACATCCAGAGCTTTATTGATAACCAGTAAGTTGAAATTTATACCCAATATTGCCTTTAACGGATTAAATATCTAGTTGAAGTGCACCCATCCCGCCGGAATTAACTCCGGCAGCTTTATTTGATGATACTCATTTGACTTTTCAACTTACAGATGGTCTGTTGCCAGGTGACGGGTTGTCCAGCCGTCCTGTATAGGCCGTACGGCCATGAGGTCTGCCGATCTCATGCCAACTGGGCCATCCTGGTGGAAGGAAGAATGGTCTGGCACCCAGAGGCCTGTACAGTATGCTATGACCTAGTGAGGATCGTGACAGACGAGTCGGTAAGTACAGTGGGCCCCCCGTATTTGCGTTCTCCGGATTCACGGAATTTTATCTGGACCATATCTAACAATTTTTTGCGGTGAATTTGCCTATTCGCGGGATTTTCTGACGATAAATAATCACTAATTAGTGTATTTTGATGTTATTTTCATGCCTAAATACATTTTTATGATACAAAAACGATTTACTAATTTTAAAAAACTAATATTGATCAATACTGTATTAGTAAGTTTAATAAGATTAAATGATATTACATAATAACTAATAATTCTCTCTCTCTCCCTTACAGGGATGTATGCTTTTTGTGTGATAAATGATTTACTAATTTTCTAATATTAATATTAATGTAAAGAGCAATCACTTCAAGAAAGAAAATACTACATTGAATTAGTAAGATTTTAGTTTATAAATTATGTAAGAATGAAGGAAATCCCAGTCTTCACGCATCTTTCTTTCGAACTCCAGCTCCTCTCTCTCTCTCTCCTCTTCTCTCTCTCTCTCTCCTCTCTCTATCTCTCTCTCTCCCTCTCCTCTTCTTCCTCTTATGGAGATGAGAGATTTTTATGGTACACCATGTATAATATGTTTATAATATTTTCATATGATAATAGTAGTATTAATAATAATAATAATAATAATAATAATAATAATAATAATAATAATAATAATAACTGTGATTACAAAAATCAAAAGTGAAAGTATTTTACAAACACATACTACGAAAATCTCTCTCTCTCTCTCTCTTACAGAAATGTATGTTTTTTGGATGATAAATGATTTACTGATTTTCAGATATCAACATTAATTTAAACAGCAATAATATCAATTCATTAAAGAAAAAATACTCAAGTGGAATGAGCAACGATTTTAGTTATATAATAAAAAAATGTATAAGAAATGAAAGAAAAAATGCATTGTACCCGGCATCTTTCTCTTGAAACTCAGTAGCAAGCCGAGTTGGCTGGGGCTCCAACAACTGTTGCCCTCTCAATGATCACGTAAATTCTCTCTCTCTCTCTCTCTCTCTCTCTCTCTCTCTCTCTCTCTCTTACTGAGATGAGAATTTCTATGGTACATGTGTATGTTTATTAATATTTTTGCATAATGATAATAATAGTAATATAATTAATTTCAAAACTCATATGTTACAGTATTTTATAGAAGTACAATAATTTATCCATTTCAGTCTTTTAAATAAGGATAACCCTCCCCCCCCCTCTCTCTCTCTCTCTCTCTCTCTCTCTCTCTCTCTCTCTCTCTCTCTCTCTCTCTCTCTTTTGCCACACGAGATAGTATGTCTTAGTGGTAACTCTCGCCCTCTGTTTGGGCTGGAAATGTATGTATAAGTGTATCTTTAAGGACATTACTACATTTTATGGTAAAATAATAATATACAGCACTAGTTTACAGATAATATAAAGTTTAATGAGATTAAACAGTAACAATACCATCTCTCTCTCTCTCTCTCTCTATCTCTCTTACTTACGTATGTTTATTTGTTTTGTAGTATAAATAAATGATTTACCTTATAACTAATTTTCAAATATTAATAAGATTAATAAAAAATAGAGATTCCCAGTCTTTTTATCCAAATGGAGGAAGGTGGGCGGGGGAGTATATGACAGTTTGATATACGTATAGGCGGAGCTCTCTCTCTCTCTCTCTCTCTCTCTCTCTCTCTCTCTCTGTTATTGGCTGTAGGTATATATTTTTAATGGTAAAATGTTTAAGATGACTTTGAAATGATATTAATAATATAACCTCAAAGATTAATACAGTAATAGGTTAGTAATTTTAGGTATATTTGAAGTAGGATGTTATTGAAGGTATACATTTGGTATCTGAACTTTCAAGATAGGCAGTTATAAGCATTTTTAATGGTGGTTCTAACTATTTGCAGGTTTTAACTATTCACGGGGGTGTCTGGTACACATCCCCCGCGAATACGGGGGGAACACTGTAACATTCTCACCTCGTTGTTTCTGTGAAATTTCTGCTACACTTTGGCTTTGGTGAAATTTCCTCGACACGGGGGATCCTGATTTAGTTATTTTTACAGGTTAATTTGGCGCTCAAGACTTCATCGATGGGGTCCCTTAAGGCCTGGGTGGGAGGATTTGGGAGAAACGCGAAATCCGGCCAACCTTACGTGGTGTCGGAGGAGCTGTGTTCTCTCCTGTACCCAAACACTCCAGTTTCGGCGGCTGTTCCCGCGGTAGTGGCGGCTCCCATTATTGAGGGCATCCGTCAGGAAACCCCCCCCCCCGGAGGACCAAGAGGGCTTGTGTGACATTGTCATTGAAGAAGTTGCGGCCATCAGTCTTCACTGAGAACCTATGGCCACAGAGGAACAGGAGGTAGGTAGGGAGGTAAGTGAGGCAGGTAGTCTCCCTTTTAGTTCCACTCCTTCTCCCCCTTCCTTCCAGGGCTTCCCTACGAAGTCCGCCCCCACTTGGGATAGATCGGCCTCGGTAATCCCCAAGGTCAAGGCCTGGAAGACGAGATCCCTGCCGAAAGTAACTAAACCAACCAAGCCTTCTCCGGCAGGCTCTGCAAGGTCGTCATCGGCTCCCAAGCCATCGACTTCCTCTGCTAAAGCTTCTCCCCCACCCAAGGGGTCGAGAGCCAAGTCCTCCAAAGCTAGACCGGCGGAGTCTGGCTTCAACCAGGAGGCTTTCGCAAATCTTCTTATGCTGAAGATGAGCGAGGTAGTGGACTCGAGGCTTGAATCGATGTCCACTCGACTCGCCTTAGGCCTAGAGACTTCGGGTCAGTCTATCATGTCTCTGACCCAGAGGTTGCAGGCCCAGGAGGAATTGGTGTCCGGATTCCTCCAGTCCGGAACCACACCGCAGTCCGTGACAGTACCGGATGCATCCAAGCTACCGCCATTTGAGAACAGCAACCCGTGGCGGTTGGCTCTGGCTCTGCACGCCCCGTTCTCAGAGGGCAAGCTTACCATTGAAGGTTGCGGAACCCGACCGGTAGAAGACTTAAGAGTTCTCCCCGGCGGGCCTTCAATTTCCCTTCCCAGGCTACGCTAGACTAGCCGAAGATGCACTAGTCAGGGTAGACAAAGTCCCGAAGGAGACAGTTATCTACCCTAGTGACCAGGCCCAGTCTGCATGGGTCCGCACCCTCACGGAATGGGAGTGTGTCAACACAAAGTTGACACCCCATAAAGGATGCTATACAATGTTTGTGGCCCCACAAGGAGTTCCGACTCCTTGTACGTCGAAGGTTGCAGAATTGACTCTGCAAGCTGCAGTGGAGGACAAACCTATGCCTCAGCTAAAAGAGACGGAGGTTAGCTCCTTGCTCTTTCCCAGCGATATGGAATTTTGGACTGACACTCCTGCAACGTTCACGGTGGGCAGACTCGATCCGGAGTGTGCCTCCACCCAATTCAGTGAACGTTTGCCTAGAATTCCGGACCCCATGGTCAAAGCAGAATTCAAAGCAAGGTCCAGGCTAAGTAGGTCGATTAACTCAGTCACCACTGCGGAGTTGATTGCTACGACCTTTGCAGATGAGCCTCTATTTCGAATCCACACAAAGTCACTATTACAGGCCTTCCAATCAGACCTGTATGACTTTATAGTGGCTAGACAAGCCTGCAGGAAGCATGTTTTTGTGAATGCTTCCATAAGACACGAACCGAACAGGCTCATAAAGGCGTCGATCTGGGGTGCCAACCTCTTCCCTGAGGACGTGGTTAACAACATCCTCAGCAATGCAGCTAGAGCTAACCAGAACCTTTGTGTCCATTGGGGACTTCCCTTCCAAAGGAAGTTTGAGGCCCCCGGACCACAATCCAAAGGAAGGAAGAGGCCGAACAATACCAGCCTTTCCAGTTCTCTCAACCTCTAACATTGGTTCAAGCAGTTCCTGTCTCCCAGATCGGCAAGCCTCCGACATCCAAGGCACAGCCACAACAACAGTTTGTCCTGCCGCAGAGTCAACCAACTCAACAGCCTTCGACTTCAACTGCCCTAGTAACCTCCCCAGCCTTCAACGCCTCTTTTGAGTCACAGGGAACATTTTGTGGCTACAATAAACACGCAAGGAGTAGCAGAGCCAGAGGTGCCTTCCGACAGAGAGCTGGCCCCAGAGGCAGAGGCTTCAGAGGAGGCAGAGGAAGTAAGACCTCAACCAATCAGTGAGGCTCTGCAGGTGGGCGGGAGACTATATCTCTTTCGGGACCATTGGACCTTCAGTTCATGGGCCCACAGCATTGTATCGAAAGGTCTGGGGTGGAGATGGGAGAAAGGACCTCTTCCACCAGTCAGTTTTCACCAGACTCCAACGACAGACCTACTAGACTATGCCAAAGATCTCCTTCAAAAGAAGGCAATAAAGAAAGTCAGTTGCCTGAAATTTCAAGGACGTCTGTTCAGTGTACCAAAGGACTCGGACAAACGAAGAGTGATTCTGGACCTGTCCCGTCTCAACTCATACATTCAATGCAACAAGTTCCGCATGCTGAACGTCTCGCAGGAGCGGACCTTACTTCCCCGTGGGGTCGTCACCGCCTCTATCGATCTTACAGACGCTTACTATCATGTACCGATAGCAAGAAACTTCTCTCCATACCTAGGCTTCAAACTAGGAAAACAAGCTTACTCATTCAGTCATGCCATTCGGGCTCAACATAGCACCCAGAGTATTCACCAAGCTAGGAGAGACAGTAGTCCAAGAACTAAGAGCTCAGGGGGTAATGTTACTAGCTTACCTAGACGACTGGCTCATTTGGGCAACCAACGACGAGGAGTGTCGCAAAGCAACAGCCAAGGTAATAGAATTCCTAGAATATATGGGTTTCCAGATAAACAAGGAAAAGTCCTGTCTCATTCCAGCGTCCCGCTTTCAATGGTTGGGAATCCAATGGGACCTAACCTCACACAAACTATCTCTCCCTTCAAAGAAGTGCAGAGAGATAGCGAAGGCTACGAGACAGTTTCTCAAGAACAAAAGGGCTTCTCGTCGTACCCAAAAGAGAATTCTTGGTTCTCTTCAGTTTGCCTCAATAACAAGACGTTCTATTGAAAGCCAGGCTGAAGGATACCAATCGAGTCTGGCGGAAAAGAGCCAACAACAAATTCGAAGACAAGATCTCTCTGATTCCGCCGATATTAAAGAAAAGACTCCGTCCATGGACGGAAGTCCGGAGTCTCTCCAAATCAGTGCCACTGCAATTTCCCCCGCCGTCTCTGATAGTCCACATGGACGCCTCTCTGAGTGGTTGGGGGCTACTCCCAGAACGAGAAGGTTCAAGGAACGTGGTCAAATACATTCCACCAGTTCCACATCAACGTCCTAGAAGCAAGTGATAATTCATTGCATAAACAGAGGGGGCTCCAAGTCGAGCAAAGTAAATCATGTAATGATGGCAATTTTTTTGTTAGCAACGAAAAATCATTGGCACCTGTCAGCTACTCACCTGGCAGGAGTACGGAACCTCATTGCAGACTCACTATCCAGAACAACTACGCTGGAGTCTGAGTGGTCCTTGGACACAAAATCATTCCGTTGGATTTGCAATCAAATCCCGGGCCTTCAGGTAGACCTGTTTGCCACGGAGTCCAATCACAAACTTCCGTGTTATGTGGCTCCCAATCTGGACCCTCTAGCTCACGCCACAGATGCGATGTCCATAGACTGGAACAATTGGCAGAAGATTTACCTATTTCCGCCAGTAAACCTCCTGATGAAAGTCCTGCACAAACTCAGATCTTTCACAGGACAGGTAGCATTGGTAGCACCCAACTGGCCGAAGAGCAATTGGTTTCCTCTTCTACTAGACTTGAATCTCCGTCCCAGACGGATTCCCAACCCGGAACTGACTCAAATAGTACAAACCCGGACTATGTCAGCTTCCTCAAGAATTCTGAATACCCTAACTTTATGGACTTCATGAAGTTTGTGGCACAGAAGGATGCTAGTATCGATCCACTAAACATCCTGTTCATAGAATCAGATAAAAGATAATCAAAACAGACAGTATGATTCAGCAGTAAAGAAATTGGCCATCTTTCTAAAAGAATCAGATGCCCAAAAGATGACTATGATTCTGGCAATTTCATTCTTTAGAACCCGGAAGGTTTTTCAGCTTGGCTTAAATATTGATTTGACAGATTCGTACTTCTCATCTATCCCTCGAGCATGTGCCCGTCTGAGACCAGTGGACCGCCCCCACAGTCTCCTGGTTTTTAAACGATGTACTCAAGTTGGCTTCAGACACTGATAATGAATCATGCTCATATATAACCCTTCTCAAGGAAAACATTATTCTTAATGAGTCTGGCTTCAGGCGCCAGAATATCTGAACTGTCGGCTCTTTCTAGAGACCCAAATCACATTGATTTCCTCCCGTCAGGTGAAGTTCTACTCTCCCCAGATCGGAAATTCTTAGCAAAGAATGAAGACCCACAAAACAGGTGGGCTCCATGGAAGATTATACCTCTCACACAGGACTCATCATTGTGTCCTATTGTCACATTAAAATCTTATCTGGGCAGAACTTCTGAAAAGACTTCAGGTCCTCTTTTTATTAGAGAAAAAGGCGGAACCATTTCCTTAAAAGGAATCAGACAACAAATTCTTTATTTTATTAAACAAGCCAATCCGGATTCAGTCCCTCCATCCATGATATCCGGGCAGTGGCTACCTCATTAACTATTTTCACAATATGAACTTCGAGGATCTTAAAAAATATACGGGTTGGAAATCCCCGGCAGTATTTAAACGCCACTATCTAAAGAATTTAGAGGCCCTTAAATTTTTGGCAGTGGCTGCAGGGAACATATTCTCCCCTGATACGGCCTAGTCTTATAACTCTATTTCCTATTCCTTTATTCTGCTATTCATTTTCCCTTGATACTCACTCTTTCCTACCTGCCTCGCTCGTAATCCCTACCTGTCTCCCTTAGGTTCCGGGCTGGTTTGCTTATCAACCCACTTCCGGACATGTACATAGTTTATATTTGTTAATTTTGTATTCCTTACCCGTTGTGTTTCCCAGGATAGTATGGATTTGGTCATATTTGATCCCACTTGTTTACCATTGTAACTTGTTACTCTTACATTGGTTATTAAAACTTAATTTTAAGAGAAAATTTTATTTTTATTTTTCCTTATATATCTATTAAATTTTGTTTTACCAAGCTTGTATGGCCAATTCTCTGATACTATTTCACCAGCCGACACAGGTCGAACCCAGAAAAGGGATTTTGACAAAGAAAAAATCTATTTCTGGGGGAAGACCTGTGTCGCCCGGTGAAGCCATCCCTCTCTTCTCCTGATCCCCACCCTTTAGCTGGCCCAAGTTTGGGTGCGTAATTCAGGAATGAAGCCTTCGGGCGGGAGTTGTAGTAGTAGCGAGTGGAAGGTAGACGTATAGTAGTCGTCGTAACGGCACCTACCTAGAGAGGGGTTTTGAGAGGAGTCTTCTAATTGGCAGAAAACCTGTGGTAGTGGCTTCCACTCGCCCTTGTGTTTATACCGACACCCTATGGGTGAGCGAGCTGAAGGTAGTAACTTCAGCATTACATTTAGCTTTTTCTCTGGTATATTTAGCATCTATTTATACCTAGAAATGTATGCTACAGGGACATTTCACCAGGTGACACAGGTCTTCCCCCAGAAATAGATTTTTCCTTTGTCAAAATCCCTTTTTAAGGGAAGCTTGCAAGCAGGTAGCAAAGCGCCTTCCAAACAATTTAGGCATGCTTAAAAATCTGACTTCGCTCAGTCCAAAAATTGCAACAAGCGCAGTTAAGCCAAAAATGACAGAATTGCCATTCATTTACACCCAGTTTAAAGGTGATCTGTCAAGTTTTGAGACCGAATGGAAACAGGTAATTGAATATTGCCTTTATAATTTTTCTAATATTTTAATGAAGAAAATACTTGAAAACTTGTTACTATGCTGACAGACTAACTTAGATGCATTTTTAGGTCTTTAAATTCAAGAAATTTCATTATATTAAAGTTGGGAAGTCAATATTTCTTGATTACCTCAAGACTTATGGATTACTATATTGCTTCTTCTATTCTAAAACTTTTCTATATTTTTACACTGCAGGTAAATCTTGTGGACTGGGGTGAAGCAGACCATAAAGATCCTGTTGAATTCTGGGGTAAGGTGTTGGAATATGAAGATGCAGGTGGAGAACGGGCATTTAAAAATGTGGCCAAATTTGCCTTGAAGATATTATGTCTTTTTATCAGCAATGCTGATGTAGAAAGAGTTTTTAGCCAGGTCAATTTAATCAAAACGGATCTCAGGAACAGAATGGGACATGACCTCCTAACAGCAAATTTGTATATAAGAAGTGCCATGCATACTCAAGAGGGGGAGGAGGACAAAAAATGCCAATGTCCAAATTTTGAGCCAAATGAAACTATGATTAAAGCACTACAATCTAGTTCATTTTATGATCATGTTGAATGAACAACAAATCTCTTTATTTCTTTTTATTTTGCTCATTTTAATTTTTTCAATGTCATTCAACTAGTATTTAATTTTGCAAAAGATATACGGCTTTATTTTCTGTATTTTTTAATAAAAATTATATAAATTTTTTGTTATTATACTCTTCTACAAAAGCTTAGTTGATTGATTTCGATCCCTGCCCCCCTAATTTATTTCTATAGAATATCATATCAATAGTTTTTAGTACCAATTTAATGATGGCTAAGTTACTATAATTGGGCTACTTTTGAAGCAACTGCCGCGACTTTTGAGGCTTTGCACCGCGGTTTGAATGTCAAGCTATTTGGCAACCCTGAGTGATTACAACTACCTACTATGAAGCAAATGTTGATGGCAACATTTGAGAAGTATTGACAGCATTACTTTTTGAGGACCAGTTCCCGAAGGACCCAGCCCCTCCAGAAAGTATATAATAATAATATAACATCAGAGGTAGACAAAACATACCAAGAGGCAATTTTAATAATAGTTAAAAAGAGACCCATAGCAATTTATGTAAGGCTATTAATACAAGACAATTTCAAGGGCCATTTAATGTTTCGTTGAATTTACTTTTTAATTATCTCAAAAGAAAAATATTATTATGTACAATTAATCTACCCTCTGAATTATGTGCTTCAAAACACATCCATTTGCAGTTACTACATTGCTGGGATGGAGAGGTGGAGTTGGTGGTAGTAGTGATGGTGATGATGGAGGAGGAGGAGGAGGAGGAGGAGGAGGAGGAGGAGGAAATGCTCTCAAACAATCTCCAAACAAGGTGAAATACTTAAAATTAAATTATAATTATAAAAGTTTGAGAATGTACTAACTAAGGGACAGGTATTAACTTTACGTACCTTATTCTATCAACGCCAATAACCTAGGTATTCGTATGCCAGTTTTAATGGCCACAAATCAATCAAGCAATCTATGATTAACCTTTTATGTACTTAATTTAACCCCAGGACTAAAACAGACACTTATGCATTTTAGATCAAAATGAATAGCCTTGCTCTAGCACATTTCAGAACCTATAAAATCTTGTTTTATGAACAATTGTTCTACAAATAACATAAAACTGTCATACTTATTGCACTCACAGCCTTCTTCCACTAATTCTTTTGAGATTTACAATCTTGACAGATAGCATTTCCATTCAACAGGTTTGCACCATAGATTGCACTGGCTACAAGGCCTGTAAGGAGTGACAATACCAAGAAGCTAAAAATAGGTTTCCACATACATATCAAACCTATTTTAATGTTATAATTATTTACTTGAAAATGGAGACTCTGGCCATTATATAGGATTTCTTTCCAAAACTTTGGTCACTCATGAAAATCTGTAACTACTGCCAAGTATATTAGTATATCACTACTTTCTGGACATATGTATCCGGTTTTGAATTCTGCAAGCTATTCATCAGACATCCTTGAGTCAAATAAGAATGACCAATTCTAAGACAAGTCAAAATTAACTATTATTCATTTTGATATGATGCTATTGATCTGTTGAAGATGGCTACTATGGTATTAGGTTAATTATTTCAAATACTCTGCCCTCTCTTGATTATAATGAGTTTTAGAGATGTTATATAATCAATAATCACTTATAGGAATAACTATAGTGATCTCCATCATATTAGTGGCAGCTTTGGTTGCTTTATGAACATAAGAGCATGAAGTGACCGTTGATTTCTGATATGTTTGTTGGTAACAGGTATTTTTTCATTTGGTGATTTAAAGCATAAAATGATCCAAATGTATTTCATATGAAATGTAACTTCATTATAACTCAAATGGCAAAACATTACATAGTTATCTTGATATTTTGCGGAAAGAGTAAAAAAGTCAAGGAGACTACCAACACTCAGTGTTGCTGTGCGCCGAATTTGGAACAGGTGTGCCTTAGGGCAAAGGGGCCCTGGCAGTGTCCTCCTTGCTGCCAGGTCCCCTTTGCCCTAGTAGCCATGGCCCATGGGACACTCTTGTTTCAAATTAACCGAAATCACTCATCTATTGTCTACCTGTTCAGCATTGCACACCAGTGCCAAGGCAATGCTATAATCATCTATATGTCTCATAAGCCACCCTGCATCCCTCCTCCGGACAATTTCAAGCTTCTTCTGAAGGGTCAAGGGACCTCCAGCTTTTAAGGCAATAACAATCATGAAAGCGCTCTCTCTCTCTCTCTCTCTCTCTCTCTCTCTCTCTCTCTCTCTCTCTCTCTCTCTCTCTCTTTCGGTGTCATTTTTGTTCATTTTACATTGTGATAACTATGACAAAAATCCAAGAAATATAAAATGAGTAATAACAAATGAGAAATAAGGGGAGAAAGGGAAGGTGAGCATTATGGGTATGAGTATATCTTAGTTTTACCAGACCACTGAGCTAATTAGCAGCTCTCCTAGGGCTGGCAACAATTGGTTACCTAGCAACAGGACCTACAGGTTGGTAGCCGAGCACGAAATGCACTTGGCCAACTTGGAACAATTATGGGTATTGATCTAAAGTAATTTCTTCACTCACTTTCTCTCTCTTTAATGTTGTAGTACATGATTATTCTATTACAAAAACCTTTAATAAAATTTGGAAAACATGAAAAGTATTTCTAACAACCTCAAAGGCTCAAGTTAAACAACTTCCTACCCACCTTCACGGCTTCCCTAGCCCTCCCTGCCAGTGAAATTCCCCCCCCCCCCCCCTCACCCCTTCTTCCCCCCTCACCCTTTCTCTGAGTGCTTATGCTCTAGAGTATCACTACTAACAGTTCACTCTGCCTGCATGGTGCTGCCAAACATTCCCCAAGCCCCCCAAAAACCAAGAAAAATGATTTCCCAAGCCTCCCAACCTCCTAATAACCAGTGAGAGCAGTGAGAACACTTGGAAAAAAAATGCAATATATTCTCAGACAAACCTGCTTTATGCTTGTCTTCAATGAAATTTATGCCTTTGAAATTGTTTATATAACCCTATTACATGACCTTTCAACTTCTGAACCTTTAATATAACAATACCCAGAGAACAAGAATGATTTTAGTATTAATATACATTCTCCTAAATAACAGTAATATGGAGGTAACAGGTACCGGTATCGGCTTTTATAAGTTGGTATCAGTGTCGGCAACAAATTTGGTATCGGTGCATCCCTACTTCATGTAATCATATTTTTTTTTAATATTCCCTTCTGAATTTTGTGGGGGAGGGGTTTTTATATTCTGTTAAATAAGCTACTCCCATGCCTTGGGTCCATAAATGTATGTTAAAAGACCTGTAACTGAGACTGTCAGCTGGCTGAAAATCCACTCAACCTATATGCAACCGCTCTCTAAGAACCAGGGATAGTGTTATTTCCCCACCCATCCCTCTACTCAGTGAGTCCCAAAGATTTGGGCACACAACCAGCAGGAGCAGCAGTGACAAACACAGTTTTATGAATATTCAACATAATTTCTGGCCACTAAAAACCACAAATTTCTCCAAGCATACTCTTATAATCTCAGTTGTCCATCATGCTATTAAGGAACAATTAATAAACTAATGTACTTACCTATTTGACGAACAGAAAAGCCCTCTGCTAACAGGTTTCACATCTTCGTATAAAAGCCTTCTCCGTGTTGCAGGAATAAAAACACCATCAGTTTCCTCTTCCTCTTCAAAACTTTCATAATTTGTGAGTGTGTAGTCCTCTATTTTGGAAAGAGGAATGGAAGGGTGGTATGGTGTGGGAAAGCGCTTTGAAATATGAGTTGCTTTAAAATCATGAGCCACAAATGTTGATTTATCAAAGGAAACCACTTTACTAGAAGATGGGAATTCCACATGGGGCTTAACTTGCTCTTCTGAAAAACTTGCAGCTGTTGCACCAGCAATGGCCTCTTCGTCAATCTCATCAGACAGTAGTTGTTTAATTTTGTCACCATCTTCACAATGACATGATAACCAGTTAGCAAGTATAGAAAGATATGATGACATGTCCAGTAACTTTTCGGTTCCATCATGACAAAAAGCCTCCCTCAAGGTTTCAAGCAATACCCTGTCAAAGAAAGGAAATTGGATTAAGTAACCAAGTATAAAAAAATGACCACTCGCAAAATATATTGCTAATGCTGATGAGGTATGCTGTGTAAGATTACCAACATGAAGGTCTAATTGCATATTAAGCTTTCTAATGAGTATGATGCTCTAGACTTAGCAATTTTAAAACAGAATACAAAATACTAATGAGCAACCATGACTACAATCAAACGACAGTATGGGTGAGCGTGAATTGCAAAAGCTACATGAAAATATACTCTGTTAAACAAGAAACTATGTACAGTACATTAATATGCAATCAACCCTGTATATTCAATGATTGGTATACAATTTTTCTTCTGATACAAAGTTCCATCCAAATGAATGTGCGTTTATTTACGTTTCGAACATGGTTCAAAATCTATAAAGGTAATGGCGAATGCAGTTTTCAAAACGCTCAGCTATTTCATGGCAACTTTGAAGAATTCAATGTTTAACCCTCTTATGCCGACTGGACGTATTTTACGTTGACATTTTTTGTCTCCCGTGTGCCGACTGGACGTATTTTACGTCGACTTACAAAAGTTTTTTTTAAAATTCGCGGAAAAATACTTATAGGCCTACCAGCCTAAAACTTTTGAATCACGCGCCTTGGGGGATGCTGGGAGTTCACGGATCAAGGTGTTGTTTTGTTTACAATCGTTACGCAGGCGCGCAAGCGCGAATTTCTTTCTTGCCGCACTAAAAAGTATCTGTGACACATCTCGGAAATTATTTCGTCACTTTGACATAATTTTTGTACCATTGTAAATTAGCCGTTACATGAAGTATTATATATGAAAATGTGCGCATTTTTACGTAGAATACAACAATAAAATACTCATGATTGTAGCTTTTATCAGTTTTGAGATATTTTCATATAAATAACGATAATTGCCAAAATTTCAACCTTCGGTCAACTTTGACTCTACCAAAATGGTCGAAAAACGCAATTGTAAGCTAAAACTCTTATATTTTAGTAATACTCAATCATTTACCTTAATTTTGCAACTAATTGGAAGTCTCTAGCACAATATTTCGATATATGGTGAATTTATGAAAAAACCTTTTCCTTACGTCCGCGCGGTAACTCTTCCGAAAAAAATCATACATGCGATTGTGGTAATGTTTGCACCATTTTAAAATTAGCCGTTATATAAAGTTTTATATATGGAAATGTGCGCAATTTCATGCACAATACAACTAAAAACAACCCATGGTTGTAGCTTTTATCAGTTTTGAGATATTTTCATATAAATAACGATAATTGCCAAAATTTCAACCTTCGGTCAACTTTGACTCTACCAAAATGGTAGAAAAATGCAATTGTAAGCTAAAACGCTTATATTCTAGTAATATTCAAGCATTTACTTTCATTTTGCAACAAATTGGAAGTCTCTAGCACAATATTTCGATTTATGGTGAATTTATGAAAAAATAACACTTTTCTTTACGTCCACGCGTAACACTTCCGAAAAAATCATACGAGCGATTGTGGCAATGTTTGCACCATTTTAAATCAGCCGTTACATAAAGTATTATATATGAAAATGTGGGCAATTTTATGTAAAATACAACAAAAATAATTGAAGGTGTAGCTTTTTCTCATTTGAAATATTTGCATATAAATCACGATAAATAAAAAAAAAAACCACGTTCGGTAAACTTTGACTCTACCGAAATGGTCGAAAAATGCAATTGTAAGCTAAAACTCTTACAGTCTAGTAATGTTCAGTCATTTATCTTCATCTTGAAACACATTTGAAGTCTCTAGCAAAATATTTAGATTTATGGTGAATTTAAAAAAAAATCTTTCCTTCTCTCCGCGCGCGGATTCTCCGCCACAAATCTCCGAAATGCGTACGTACCATTCTCGGAATATTTGCTCCGTTTCATATTAGGCATTTCATAGAGTTTTATATATGAAAATGTGCGCAATTTCATGTAGAATAAAACGAAAAATATTTGAAGGTTTGTAGCTTTTCTTATTTCCGAAATAATTGCATATAAAAATATATATATAAAAAAATTCGACATTCGGTCAACTTTAACTCGTCAGATATGGTCGAAAACTGCAATTGTAAGCTAATACTCTTACAGTATAGTAATATTCAATCATTTGTATTCATTTTGAAAGAAATTGGAAGTCTCTAGGACAATATTTTAGATTTATGGTGAATTTTTGAAAAAAAAATATTTGTTTACGTCCGCGCGTTTACAAATTCATGCATTATTTTGTGATAATATTTTCTCTGTGTTGCTTTTATTGTTTTACAATGTGTTATATACCAAAATGATTGCAATTTAGTGTACATTACAACGGAAAAAAAAGTAACTTGTTACCTTTAACCGTTTTGCGCACAGCGCGATTTGAATACAATTATATATGAAATTTTGTTTTTGCGCTATCATATATCGCATTATTTATATATGATAATGATAACTTTTTTCATTTCTGATGGTTGCATACTAAACCTCAGCCAATGACAAAAAAAGGAGCCAAAAATGAACTCTTAATCTTGAAAACTAAGCGCGCTGTGATTTTTGAAAAAAATATTTTTTCCGCTTCCGCGCTCACTCTGAAACACCTCCGGCACACGGGAGACAATTTTTTTTTACCGCTTCGGCGTAAGAGGGTTAATGAATCTTCCACCAAATACTGAAAAAACACACCGTGATTCTTGGTGTGAAAATAAATCTGCATGATAGTATTCAGCTGCTGAAAATTTTCTGTGTGCAAGTACAGGCAGTCCCCGGGTTACGACAGTGTCGGCTTATGACGTTCCCAGGTTACGACGCTTGTCAATAGACGTTATTTCCAGGGTTACTACGCATGTTCCAGGGTTACGACGCCTTACAACGCTCATCTGGGAGATGAAATATGACACCAAAAATACAAAATAATCAATATTTGATGGTTTTTTTGATGAAAAATGCCATAAGAAAGTATTTTACATAGTTTTCAATGCACCCAAAGCATTAAAAGTAAGGTTTTCTTAGGATTTTTGACGATGCTCCGGTTTACGACGATTTTCGGCTTACGACACGTCTCAAGAACGGAACCCCCGTCGTAACCCAGGGACCGCCTGTATAGTGAATGTTTTGACACAACTCATGCATACTGTGTGTAAATGAAGTAAGGCTATCAAGTCTGAACTGTGCATGAACCTAGTTCTTGAAGTAAAATTGGACACTGTGGAAAGTAAGAAAGAACAAGGTGCCAAAAGCAATACAGAACTTGTCCTTTCAACATTTTTTATGGCTCTCTGTATCAAGCAGCATTCGATTAAGCAGATTAAAATGCTAGATAATGTGATATTAAGCCTTTGGTGGGAAGAAAAAAAGTCTGTGTGAATTAAGCAAAATTTACAAGTAAGTTTTTCAGTTCTTTACAAGTTTGAATGTCCCACTAATCTTAAAATGAAAATCATCAGCAAATGAGAACTTTCTTCATGACAAAATTAGCCATTTATGGTGAATCTAACTAATTCATCCCTATTATGAATGCAACAATTACTGCTGTAAGGTTCCTGGTCTCTAGATTCTTGTAAAGTACGTACTGCTAAATGCATATAATAGCTTCATATTGCCAATTTCTTGGCAACATCAAAAGTGAACTGTCAGAGTTTGTGGAAATGTTTGAAGAAGTCAGTTTTTGTACTAAAACCATAACTAAAAAAAATTTCCGCTAACAGTCAAGGCCTATAAATGTGGGAACAATGGTGAGGAAAAACATAGAAGTGTTGGAATTGCTGACATGAAAAAACACTGGACATTTTTTTGTGTTCAGGAGGTAAGGTACAAAGCCCCAGGCACAAATTCCATTGGTAGTGACACAGGGAAATATAATTCCTGGTGGAGTGACAGTGAGACAAGAATACTACGCATACTACTGGTCAAGGATGAAATATAACTGAAGATGTGATAAAAGTCGGGCAAGTAGTACATGAAATATAACAATTTGTCGAAAATTGTATTTTTCCTAACTATACAAACCTGAGGTCCTTTAACAATAGGAAGGTACTTAGCAGCAGCTGAACAGTTTGTAAGCTTCGAACAAGGGGGTTCAGTAGTTAACTACTTGTTCGGCAGTTAGCGGTACGCTCGACTGAGAGGCGAGGAGTCACTTTGCTTTAGGCCCAGGAAACACAGAGTGAGGGGTGGCATGAGGTGGGACTATATGTAAAGGACCTCAGGTTTGTATAGTTAGGAAACATACAATTTTCGACAAATTGTTATTTGTTCCGATACGTAATACAAACCTTCGGTCCTTTAACAATAGGAAGACTCACTATCGGTGGGTGGAATCTGCGTCTTATGAACAGACTGGTGTTCGTCCTACAGTAGGGATAGAATGGGGCTCGGTTGTGTAGCTTACCTGCATCGGCCTCCTGTTCAGCGTAGTGATGACCGCGGCCCTCTGCCCACAGGTAGAGGAGAAGAATGAAGGAGGAAGAGAAGCCAGTCACACTCTCTTTCACTTGTCCATTCATGCAGTCACACAAGGATGCGATGCTGTTCTGTCTGCTCGGGTGCTGGGTAGACTACACAAATTGTTGAGCAGCCACCAAGGGTCCCAAGGAAAAAGTGTCCAAGGACCTGTGGGCGATATCCCGAAGGTAGAATGATGTGAAGGTGGTCTGGTTGGCCCAAAACCCCTGCCTTCAGAACCTGCGCCAGGGAGAAGTTCTTGCGGAACGCAAGGGTTAGACCAATATACCTCTAACTTTGTGGGCTCTCAGACGAAGGGTACGGGTGTCGTCACTGTCAGCTGTCTCGTACGCCCTCCTGATCACCTCACGCAGCCAGAAAGAAAGTGTGTTCTTGGAAACTTCTCTCTTGGTAACCCCGGTGCTAACGAAGAGTCGTCGACACTCAGGCCTGAGGTGCCGAGTTATCTTCAGATAGCGCCGTAGTGCCCTCACAGGACAAAGCAGCATCTCATCCGCATCATTATCGGTGAAATCCTTCAGGGAGGGGATCGTGAAGGACTCAAACTGGTTGTCAGGGACCAAAGGATTCTGAGTCTTCGCTACGAAGTTCGGGACGAAATAGAGCGTCACGGATCCCCATCCCATGGAATGCTTGACATTGAAGGAAAGACCATGAAGTTCCCCTACTCTCTTCGCCGATGCCAGGGCCAGCAAGAAGAGGGTCTTGAGGGTCAGATCCCTGTCTGACGATTCTCGGAGTGGCTCGAAGGGTCTGCGAGTCAAACTCCTAAGGACGAGAGTCACATCCCATCCCAGGGGCCTGAGTTCCCTGGGTGGGTAAGACCTCTCGAAGCTCTTCATCAGGAGGGAGATCTCGAAAGAAGAGGAGATATCCACACCTCGCAGTTTAAGGACTAAGGCCAGGGTGGCTCTGTAGCCCTAACTGCAGAGACAGAGAGGAGCTTCTCTCGGCGAAGGAAGACGAGGAAATCCACTACCTGCTGAAGAGTGGCTCTGAGAGGAGAGAGACCCCGTCCACGACACCACCACAGAAGACGGACCACTTCCCCTGGTAGACAGCTGCAGAGGACTGTCTGAGGTATCCGGCCATCTCTGTTGCTGTGCTGCGAGAAAAGCCTCTCGCTCGCAAGAGATGGTGGATAGCAGCTAGCCGTGAAGACACAGGGACTCGATGAACCGGTGGTACCGTTCTACACGTGGCTGGCACATGAGGTTGTGCCAGGGGGGAATTTCTCTCTGCGCTTCGGCAAACAGAGCCAGCAGGATCATCCAAAGGTTCGCGCAGTGATCACCGCCCTGCCGATCACTTTGCGAATCAGACAAAACGGGGGAAAGGCGTAGACGAAGAGGTTGTCCCACGGATGCTGAAGAGCATCCTCTGCGGCTGCCCATGGGTCCGGCACAATCGAGTAGAAAACCTGAGTTTTCTGTTGTGCCGGGTGGCGAACAGATCCACGACAGGTTGAACAGCCTTTCTGCCACTTCTGGATGAAGGGACCATTTGGTTCCTATCACCTGATCCCGACGACTGAGCTTGTCGGTTACCACATTCCTCCTGCTTGGAATGTAGCGGACCAACAACTCTACTGAGTTTGCTGCGGCCCACTCGTGCACCTGCAACGTCAACTGGTGCAGCAGGAGAGACACTAGGCCCCCCCTGCTTGTTGAAGTACGCCACTACTGTGGTGTTGTCGCACATCAACACCACAGAGTGTCCCACCAGACGGCCCCGAAACAGCTCCAGAACGTTGATGTGAAGGTGCTTGTCGCGATGGTCCCACACACCTGCAGTCAGCAACTCCTCCAGGTGTGCGCCCCATCCCTCGGTCGATGCGTCCGAGAAGAGGAGCATCTCCAGGGGGGGAGTGCGAAGAGGCACTCCTCTTACGAGGTTCCCGTCGTCCAGCCACCAGGCTAGGTCCTGCCTCACCTCCTCCATGTTTGGGTTTAAAGATCAGCTGAGGGCAATTGAGAGTAAGTTTGTTTTGCTGTGCTGAACTCAAATCAGAGCGACTTTCTTGCTTCTAGTTAGCGCAAATGAATCTCAAGATACTCTATTTATATGCGAGATAAGGTTATTTTACATTTTACAGTGTTTTCAAGTGGCAATATAACTTAAAAACGTATCGTTTGTGAACGAAATTTTGTTATTTTTTCGTACTAGATGGCGCTGAAGGCATGTTTATTTCGTAAACAAAAATGGTATTTTCATTTTAAAATAAGCTTTTAAATATACTTACCTGGTAGTTACATATATATAAAGCTTTATCCCGCCGATTCGTCGCGCGCACGGCAGAAATTCAAAATTCGCGGCTATCACCGATAGACCGTCAAGTGATCATACCTGTGCTCCCTCTATCCAGGTACCTGGAACCATTCCCATTTGTCCTCAGAAATTCCATGCCCCTGTTCTCAGAGGAGAGGAGGGAGGGACCTTTATATATATGTAACTACCAGGTAAGTACAGTGGACCCCCCATATTCGCGTTCTCCAGATTCGCGGACTCACACATTCGCGGTATTTTTCTATGATAAATATCCACAAATTCCTGGTTTTTTTGATGAATTTCATCATAAAATGCATTTTTTGTGATAAAACTATTAAAAAAACCAAGTATGAAAATTTTTAGTGGGTTTTTCTTGAGTTTTAACTAACAAAATGGGCTGTTTTTAGCATTTTCATAGGGGTTCCAAACATTCGCGGGTTCTAACTATTCACGGGGGGGGTGTGTGTGTGTGTGTGTGTGTGTGTGTGTGTGTGTGTGTGTGTGTGTGTGTCTGGTACGCATCCCCCGCGAATACGGGGGGCCCACTGTATATTTAAAAACTTATTTTAAAATGAAAATACCATTTTTAAATATCTAACTTCCCTGGTAGTTACATATATATAGCTGATTGACACCTTTGGTGGTGGGTTAGAGAACCGCAACACCGTTGGGAATTCGTAAAATTATTAATCGCTACAAATTAGCTGAACTAATAATCTGGTTCTTACCTGATAAGGAAGCTGGCTTCAAAGTTTTCCTGCCTCATTAGCCTGCATTCCTTGAGAGACCCAGCAATCCACTCAGGGGGGGGCTGTAGAAAGTCTCTTTGGGGCTGTCACACGGTCCTTGACCTTAACATGACTAGACCACCACCCTTGCTATCCTGGCAAAGCCATGGACAATGAGCTGACCACCTGACCAACTAACACACTAAAAACACACACCATAAAAACCTAACCTAGACTTGCATCCCAGACTGTGGAAGGTTGCAACAACCTTCACAGACAACCTGTGATACCAAGTTCAAGAAAAAAGCAAGGGTATAAATAAGGTTATGGGTTAGAGGCAATAGTACTTTCTCCAACTACGGCGCCGGAGGCAACGTACGGACCCAGGGAGCAACAATCTTCATATTGGATCTGTACCTCTTTGAGGTAACAATCTGCGAAGATAGACTTGCTTCGCCAGAAAGTCGCTTCCAAAATCGCTTTCATCGACTTGTTGTGTCCATACGCCATCGAAGTCGCCACAGCTCTTACTTCGTGCGCCTTGACTTTGAGGATTGGGAAGCTTTTCTCATCACAGTTCTGGTGAGCTTCCCTCATCAAGTCTTTGATAAAGAACGCCAGTGCGTTTTTCGACAAAGGTAGTGAAGGCTTCTTTACTGAGCACCAGAGGTTGTCTGTCTGTCCTCTTAAGTTTTTGGTTCTCTGTAGATAATACTTTAGGGCTCTCACTGGACAAAGGCCTCTCTCCTTTTCCTGTCCTACTAAATGAGATAACCCTGGTATGGTAAAGGATCTAGGCCATGGGTGAGAAGGATTCTCATTCTTAGCGAGAGAACCTAGTTGCAGCGAGCAGACTGCATTCTCCCCATTGAAGCCTACATTCTTGCTAAAGGCTTGCAACTCTCCTATCCTCTTAGATTAGATTAGATTATAAAATTTTTGGCTCATAGCCAAGCGCCGGAGCCGGGGGGCCATTCAGCGCATATATATCTTAAGAATAAAAAAGTCAATGTCGCACAAACAAACATACACAGAACCGATCAAACATACAAATCATTCATTCATAAAAACCAAACAAGAAACCTAAAACAATTAAGAGAAAATTAAAATTCATAAAAAAGACGAATATTTTTAAAAAATGTCATAATTTGCTCTGCCTGAGCACCTTCACCTAAAATATCGGCAAGAGTCTTATTTACCAGCAAACAAGCTCTACGTCTGTTTTCAAAATGTGGGCACTCCACCAAAATATGCACCACAGTCAAATCCACATGACAGGTGGAACAGCGAGGAACCTGCCTATCCGCTCCACTCGTCATTAGATACCTGTGAGTATATTTAGTGTGGCCAATACGTAATCTAGCTAAAACTATCTCAGACCTTCTATCCATCCGGCTATGAGGCCAAGGATGAACAGAAGGTCTAATCGACTTTAATTTGAGATTATTATCTAAAGTAGACCAGTGGGCCTCCCACTGGTCTCTACAATAAAATCAAATGGTACTTTTAAAATCGGAAACAGGGACGCCCATGTTAGAAATGTGCCTAAGCCTAGTTGCAGCCTTAGCAGCAGCGTCGGCTCGCTCATTCCCAACAATTCCAACATGGGACGGAGCCCAACAAAACCTAACAGAAAATCCTCTTCTATTAATTAAAAGATAAAACCAATCTTGTACTTCTTGCACTAAAGGGTTGCAAGAGACTAGGCTTTTAAGAGAAGATAAAACACTTAAAGAGTTTGTAAAAATGGTAAAAAACTTGTTAGTACAAGAACTATAAAAAATATATTTAAGAGCAGTCAAAACTGCCAGCAGTTCTTTTTAATAATATTATCACTAGTCACTACAGAGCAACCAACACCATCAGAACCCTTCGAACCATCAGTATATATATGACGAGAATCACCATGTTCAAAAGCATGGTCCAAAAAACTTGCCCTCAACTGGTCACCAGAACTAATGCTCCTGCTGTCCCTAATTGGGCAGATTTCTAAGTGTGGCCTATTCCAAGGAGGAAATTTTGAGGGCGAAAATTCAGCTACTGCAGGGGGTAGTAATCCCACCTCCCTGGCAGAGCTTGCTAGTCAAACTTCAAGCGGCTTTGGCAGTCTAGGTCTATTTGGGGCTCTATCAGTTGGTTCTCTAACATACTTATAATTAGGGTTTAGCTTTGATGTAAGTACTCTTGATATGACTCTCAAGCCTAATTCCTCCCTACGGATAAATAGTGGGGAAAAACCTGACTCAACATATAGGCTTTCTACTGGAGAAGTTCTATAGGCTCCCGTACAAATACGTAAAGCCAAATTATGGACAACATCTAATTTCTGCAGTGTTGTCTTGCATGCACAACCATAAACTTGACAACCAAAATCAATTTTGCTTAGGCATAAAATCTGCTACATCCTCAAAAGGGTGATTCGATCTGCCCCCCAATTAAAATTACATACAACTTTAAGAATATTAAGACGAAGCTTCACGTTACAACTTCATTAACATGTTGAGTAAAAGTTAATTTCTTATCAAATGTAACACCTAGATACTTAATGCTATCTTCATAAGGTAAAATCGAATCATTTAAAAACAGCGTAAGGATCTCTTCCACTCTTCTTAATTGGCAAAATCGTATAGCTTTGGTTTTTTCTGGTGAAAATTTGAAACCTCTAGCACTGGCCCATAATGTTGAAGCATTAATAGCAGTCTGGATCTTTCGACAAGCTTCGACAGCTGTAGACTTGCTACATATTATTACATAATCATCAGCAAAGGCCAGACCATGCACCCCGACAGAAACTTGTTCTAGTAGGCCGTTGACAGCTGCATTAAAGAGTGTTGGACTAAGGACGCTTCCCTGAGGTAACCCTAAGAAATGTAAGAGCCCACTCTTACTTTCAGGTAATGTTCTGACAAAAAATCTTTCAGACAATAGAACAAATTACCCACAACACCCCACTCTACAAGTTGCAAAAGGATACCCCCTCGCCAGGTAGTGTCGTAGGCTTTTTCTAGGTCAAAGAACAATGCAACAGTCTGGTTTTGCACAGCAAAAGCATTCTGTATCTCCCGAGTAAGGAACATCAAAGGGTCAGAATTACTTCTATCTAACTGCCGATTAGATAAAAGATTCTTTGAATCCAAATACCACACAAGTCGAGCATTGACCATCCTCTCATAAATCTTGCTAACACAACTAGTTAGAGCAATTGGCCTATAATTCTTAGGAAGGAAGGAATCTTTAAAAGGTTTTAAAACAGGTACAATAATCGATATCTTCCAAGACTCTGGAGAAGTTCCTGAAAGCCAAAAACTCTTTAAAATGTCTAAAAGAAATTGCTTTGTACTTCTAGGCAGATTAAAAATCATTGAGTACAGTATATCATCTTCCCCAGGAGATGTTGGGGAAGACAACGAGATTGCATGATCCAATTCTTTCATGGTGAAAGGAAGATTATATGACTCTAAATTTAAACTAACAGCAGGAACAACCGTGGTACCGTCCCTAATATTCCTGAATGCAGGAGAGTAATGTAGGGCACTAGATATACTGGAGAAATGCCTACCAAAGGTTTCTGCAACTTCTCCAGAATCAGATATGAGGAAGCCATCAATTTTCAATATAGGCAAGGGAGGTGGAGAAAATTTCCCTTGCAGCTTTCGGATTCTGTTCCAGACAAACGACATAGGGGAATCATATTTTAATTCACTTATATTTTAATTCACTTATATATCTGATAAATGATTCCCTCTTTGCCTGCTTAAATGTTTTCTTTTGCTTAGCAAGAGCTCTTTTATAGATAATTTTATTGACCAAGCATGGAAATTTACGATATCTCTTGTAGCAAGTTCTAGTTATCTTTCGGCTCAAGGCACATGAATCGCTCCACCAAGGTACTAGAGGACGCCGAGGCTTACCAGAAGTTCGAGGAATAGACGGCATGGCACCACACAGCAATATACTGATTAAATACTCATAAGCAGATGTTGGGCTCTGAAAATCTTTTATCTCTTGATCAACTTCAGTAGATTTTTTTAATAATCCCCAGTCAGCCTCCCCTACCTTCCATTTTGGTAAACATGGAGATGGAATATTTTTCATAAACTTTAAGTGAATGGGCCAATGATCACTGCCATGATCATTCTGGTCTACTACCCACTGATAATCTAACCTCAAAGACGAAGAGCAGATAGTGAGGTCTATGGCTGAATCAGTATTATGAAAAACATCATGTCTTGTAGGGGAACCATCATTCATTAAAGTGATGTCATTTAAGTCAAGCAGCTGTTCTATTATTAAACCCCACCGGTCGCAGTTTGGCTCTCCCAAGAGGGTGTGCTTGGCATTAAAATCCCCCATCAGAATGAAGGGTTTAGGAAGCTGGTCTATTAACTCTGTAGATCGGTTAATTCTAGCTGACGGGGATTACCCTGCGCATCCTGCAATCTATTTTCCAATGATGGATCAAGGTAGAGAGAACAAATTGTGATCCATTTATAATTGAAAATTTGAACTGCACAAGCCTGCAACACAGTGTTCAATTGAACAACTCTGTGATTAACAGACGTACAGACTATGATGCCTGTGCCTCCCTGAGCACGTACACCTATCAGGGGTGGAGACCTATGAAATGAATAATTAAAACCCACGTTGGGAGTGTGCTCTCCCAACTTTGTCTCTTGTAGACACATCGCAGATAGATTATGTTCCTTAAACAGAACCCGAACTTGCTCTCTATTTGGTATAAAGCCACGGATGTTCCATTGCATGAGAGCCATTATTTAGAAGATGGGATCTTAAAATTTTCTACCAATTTAGGAATCTGAGTCCTGGTGAGAGAGATCTTATCAGTTTTACCAGAACTACTTGATCTAGATCTGGGTGATATAGATCTTTTAGATGGTGGGCCTTCACTTGCCCTTCCAGTTTTGCTTTTATTTTTCCTATGATGGCCGAGTGACCGAGAATGAGGCGAAGAGGGAGAAAGGGCCCTCTTCTGACGAATAAAGAGGGCCTCTATCTCCTCACCGTCATCTCCACGGTGCACTGTAATGACAGGATCAGGTGAGGGCTCAA
This sequence comes from Macrobrachium nipponense, assembly GCF_015104395.2. Taxonomy (NCBI): domain Eukaryota; kingdom Metazoa; phylum Arthropoda; class Malacostraca; order Decapoda; family Palaemonidae; genus Macrobrachium; species Macrobrachium nipponense. The sequence goes on along the minus strand of NC_087208.1, from coordinate 51,965,737 downwards.
TGTCAGGCAATGTCCCTGTCAGAGAGAAGTCATCAACAAATTGAGATCTGGCTTGAACCCTTGAACCAACAGGGTCCCCTGGCTTGACCTCTTGGCCGTTGCCAACACAACCAGGAATAGGGTCATCTTGGTGAGGTCCTTCCATGAAGCCTTGTCGAGGGGTTCGAACCTGCTCGAGGTTAGAAACGTCAGGACAACATCCAAATTCCAAGAGGGGGTTGGATTGTCCTTTCTCTTAATTGTCTCAAAAGACCATATGAGGTCCGAGAGATCAATGTTTCTATGACGGAAGACAGATGCTAGCATACTGCGGTATCCCTCTATGGTAGATACTGCTAGTTTCTGTTGGTTTCGTAAATATAACAGAAAATCTGCCAGTTGAATTACAGAGGTATTGGAAGAGGAAATGTTGCTAATTCTGCACCATTCCCTAAAGACGTCCCACTTAGATTGGTAAAGCTTGATCATGGACGTCCTCCTCGCTCTCGCTATTGCTCTTGCAGCTTCCCTCGAAAAGCCCTTTGCTCTTGCCAGTTTTTCCATAGTAGAAAGGCAGTTAGATTGAGAGAGAGGAGATTTTGATGGTATCTCTCTATATGTGGCTGTTTGAGTAGATCGCTCCGACAGGGTAATGATCTGGGGGTGTCTACCAGCCACTCCATCACTTCTGTGATCCAAGGTCTCATGGGCCAAAACGGAGCTATCAGGATCATGCGGGCGTTGGTCGACTCCCTGAACTTCTTCAAGACTGTCTAGGATCTTGAATGGGGGGAAGGCATACGTGTTTAGTCCTTCCCAATCCATGAGAAAGGTGTCCACTGCCACTGCTTCCTGGTCTGGGACTGGCGAGCAGTAAACAGGTAACCTCTTTGTTCTCTGCGTCGCAAAGAGGTCTATTGACGATTCTCCCCACAGATTCCAAAGACTGCTGCATACCTCGTGATGCAGGGTCCATTCCATTGTGAGGACCTGTCTTCTTCTGCTGAGGAGATCCGCTCTGACGTTCCTCTCTCCCTCTATGAAGCGAGTTATCAAGAGTCATGTTGTTCTCTTTCGCCCACAATAGGAGATCCTTTGCTGCCTTGTAAAGGGAGTCCGAACGAGTGCCTCCTTGTTTCCTGATGTAGGCCAACGCTGTGGTGTTGTCTGCGTTGACCTGTACTATCTTGTTTTTGACTTCCTCTTGGAAGTGCAAAAGCGCTAGATGAATGGCCACCAGCTCCTTCACATTTATGTGCCATTCTTTCTGATGGTCTTCCCATAGACCCGAGATCTCGTCCTTCCCCAGTGTTGCACCCCATCCCACGTCCGATGCGTCTGAATACAACACTAGGTCGGGGTTCTTCTGTTGAAGTTCGAGGCCCTCTTGAAGTTTGTTGGGATCGTCCCACCAACTCAAATGATTCCTGATTCCCCGAGGGATCGGAATCCACGTCTCGAGGTCTTGGTCTCTTGTCCAGTATCTTGCCAGATGAAACTGGAGTGGACGTAGATGTAGTCTTCCCAGAGAGACGAATTACTCGATCGAGGAGAGGGTCCCCAGCAGACTCATCCATTCCCTCGCCGAGCAGGTCCACCTCCCTAGGAAGAGCTTCACCTTTCTTAAGCAATCTAGAATGCGATTCGGGACTGGAAAAGCCCTAAAAACCACTGACTGAATCCTCATCCCCAGGTAGATGATATCTTGTGAAGGCGTCAGCTGTGATTTGGCTAGGTTTACTAAAAGTCCCAGCTGTTGCGTTATCGTCATTGTTACATGTAGATCCTCCAGACACTTTTCTTGCGACTTGGCTCTGATTATCCAGTCGTCCAGGTACATCGATATCCGCACCCCTTCCAGATGTAACCAAAGGGCCACATTTGAAACTACTCGAGTGAAAACGTAAGGAGCCGTGTTTGGTCCAAAACAAAGTGCTCTGAACTGATAAGTTGTGGCCTGGTGAACAAATCTCAGATATTTTCTGTAATTTTGGTGGATTGGGACGTGAAAATATGCATCCTGCAGGTTATCGACACCATCCAGTCTCCTTGTCTGGTGCCTGCTAGGACTGACGCTGATGTCTCCAGTGGACTTACGTCCAGCACGGGTCTCCAGCCCCCCGAGTTCTTGGGTACCAGAAATAGTCTGTTGTAAAATCCCTCCGAAGAGGGGTCCTCTACTATTTCTATCGCCGCTTTTGACAGCATCTGATTGACTTGTTCTTGAAGAGCTGCTGCTTTGCTTCCTGAGTAAGTGGCTGTCAACTCTAACGGTTCTGACGAAAGAGGGGGCTTCCTTAGGAAGGATATCTTGTATCCTTCCTTCAGAACTTTGACTGCCCAATTGTCCGCTCCCATTTGGCTCCACTCTCGCCAGTAGTGGGATAGCCTGGCTCCCACTTGTGTCTGGAGGTTGTCGAGTTCATTTTTTGGTTTTTGGTTGCAGTTTAGTGTTTTTTCGAGGTTGTCCTCCTGCAGCCATCCTCTGGCTTCCTCTCACAAGGGCTCTCCCACGAAAGGGCTGACGCGTGGGAGGAGTCTCCTTCTCCTTTCTGGCTAAAAAGTTAGCCGGAAGAACTTTTCTCGCAGTTCTGGTAATTAAATCTTGCATCGCTTGTTGCGCAAGAGCAGCCGACAAGTCCTTCACCAGCTCTGAAGGGAAGAGCTGTTTGGTTAAAGGAGCATATAAAAGCTCTGAATTCTGTGCAAGAGTCACTCCTGACGAAAGGAAGGAACATAGCATAGCCCTCTTCTTAATGATGCCTGCTGTAAAAAGGGCTGTGAGTTCGACAGTACTGTCCCTTACAGCTTTATCGAGACAGGCAATAAGATGCATCTATGTCTCGTTCTTGCCGTCCGTCACATCAGCGAGAGCTCCGAGAGTCCAGTCCATTAAGCTGAAGACTTCAATAGTCCTGAAGATGCCTTTCAGCAAGTGGTCTATCTCTGAAGAGGACCACATCACTTTAGCCTTAGTCATGGCCGTTCTACGCGATGCGTCTACGAGCCTGGAGAAGTCCCCTTGGGAGGAGGCAGGAACTCCCAAGCCGAGAGCCTCCCCAGTCTCGTACCACAAGCTAGATTGAGAAGCCAGTCTCGTAGGGGGGAAGGAAAAGGTTGTCCTACCTTGTTCCTTCTTCTTTAGAATCCACTCGTTTAAGGTCGAAAAAGCCCTCTTAACTGATCTGGCCAAAACCGTCTTCTTGAAGGAGGAAGATTTCTGGGGTCTACCCTTCAAAAACTGTGAGGGCAGACTCCGAGGTACCGCCTGCTGGAAATCTGTAGGATACAAGTCCGCCAAGACTGCAAGTAATCTCTTGAGATCCGCTTCATGCAGATTTTCTTGCGTCTCGTCCCCCCGAGATCTCATCCAGCAGATTGACGTTATGCGATGTCGAACAAGCGGGAGAATCACGCGCGTCGTCCTGTTTGTGTGCGTCCTGTATGCGTCCAGCATGCTGCGAGGAAGCGTCACGATCCTTGACGCCTCCCGTCACGCGTCCAACTTGCTGCGAGGGAGCGTCTACGAGCGCTGCAACTTGCAGCGAGTCCGCGTCTAGCTGACTGTAAGCGTCCCGTTGTTCAAACTCCGGTCGTATCCTCTTGATGGGTCTATTGACGTCCTTGGATTCCTTCTTGTGCGTTTCTTCTCTCAGTCCTTGCGACTTGAAAACGTCAAACAGACGTAATGGGCTATTGAAGTCCCGATAAGAACGCTGCTTGCGGTGCCTCTTGCTGCTGGGGAATAACTGGTGATGGCACTGCATGTACGTCTACCGCTTCGGAGACACTAGCAGGGGTCTTCTGGCAACGAGGTGGAGACGCCCCTTGCAACACCTCCCAATCCGGGGGAGGGGGAGAAGCGTGAACCGACGTAATGAGAACGTCTTCTTCTTCCAAAGAGCTGTGCGTCCTGCGTGTCTGTTTCGGCGCGGATGCGTCGTCGTCCTCCGACAAGAATCTCTCCGGAGAGCTCCAATTACTACACGAAGGTTGCTGGAACGAAACGGGGGACCTGCGTCTCTTGAGAGGTCTAGACTCTAGAGGTTGCCGCCAACCGCGTCTGGGTCTTGCGTCTTCTGATGAAGACGAACACTTCCTCATCTCCCCTTTCCTGCGGTGAGGGGGAGCGTCCTGGGATGCGTCAATAGGATCACTCGAGGGGACGTCCGCTCGCTGTTCAATGTCTCTCGCCTCCCTTAGCCTGTCGACGTTCCTCCCCAGGGGTTGGGGAGCATGGAAGAGGTCTAGGACTAGGAGCATGACAGACACGAACGGACGCACCCTCCACTGCACTATCACTGTCACCGAACTTGTGTTGCAAACCCCGCACTGCACTCCACATCACTTCCTTATCCGAAGTAAGGGATTGCACTTGAACACCTAAGGCAGAAATAGCAGCCATAATATCTTTCATGGTTGATTCACTTACCTCCGACTCCGTAGGAGGATCTGGTACTACTACCTTAGGGTTAGGATCAGGAATATTAGTCTTAGAGACGTTAGATAGGGCTAGACTATCAGAGGATATAGATGAAAGAACACTAGAAGATCTAGCTCTCCTAATTCTGTCTTTCTCTAAACGTCTCACATATCGATCATATTCTCTCCATTCTCTCTCCGACAAACTATCACATTCATTACATCTACTGTCAAAAGTACATACATGCCCTCTGCAATGCTTACATACCGTGTGGGGATCAAGAGAGGCTTTTGGAAGCTGGGTCTTGCACCCCTTCACACACATTCTAACAATAGTCAGCCATCTTGAGAAAATCAGAAAACCAGTGAAAATAGTCCAAGTCGGAAATCAACAAAGTCTATCTAATGCAAGAGAAAAGGCAAAGGAAAATCCAAAATCAGCGAAAGCCATCAACGAAAAACCAAGTAATGGGTACTTCACCAATTGTAGCAAAAGCAAACCCAAACAAAGAGCGAATTTCCAACGTGCTGTTCAAACGACGGCAGGGAATTTCTGAGGACAAATGGGAATGGTTCCAGGTACCTGGATAGAGGGAGCACAGGTATGATAACCTGACCGTCTATCGGCGATAGCCGCGAATTTTGAATTTCTGCCATGCGCGATACGAATCGGCGGGATAAAGCTTTATATATATGTAACTACCAGGGAAGTTAGATATTTAAAAACCAACAGATTCTGTTTGATATTTTCACTATATCTCACCAGAATACTACGAGCTTTGCGTATTATCTTTTATTGGAGTGAAAACAGTAAAATGTGTTCTATTCATGCCCAATAGTTTTGATTAAAACATTTCTCTCATTTTGTTTGCGGTCGAGTTTGAAGGTACTACACGGAAGTTTGCAAGTTTCATCCATTTACTACTATTATCGTGCATTGGCAACAAAGATATAACTGCAGTAAACTTACGGCATCAAACACAACTGCAGATAAAATTGAGAGAAAATAATTTTAATCAAAACTTCAGGTCTTTTGAAAGAACACATTTTACTGTTGTTTTCACGCCGATAAAAGATAAGTAACATAATGGTAAAGGTTCGCACTATGATGAAATGAAGTGAAAATAGCAAACAGAATCAAGTAATATTTTTACACAATAAACATGCCCACAACGCAATTTGTTAACGAAAAAAAAATTAGTTCACGAGACGTATTTAAATTATATTTCGACTCAAAAACGCGTAGTAAAATGACAAATTACCTTGTCTTATATACGTAACGTATCTAGATATTTTACGCTAATTAGAAGAAAGGCAATTCGCTCTGAATTGAGTTTAATACGGAGAAATAAAACTCATATTCGCCATCAGCTGATTTACAATCCAAAACACTGACTGCTTTTTTAGTATTTTATGATATAATAATATGAGAATACACACAATATTATTGGATATTGTAATGTATAACTTTTTAAAAGAATCACAGAAAAGATGCATATTCATTGTGTCATTATTTCGTAAATATACTAGCCATCAGCAGCCTGACATCGCTCAATCAGGTATGCCGATTGAGCATACCTGATTGAGCGATTCCCGTTTCGTGTCCATTTTTTCTACTGATATGTCATAGTCAGAATGCATTGAACCTCCAAAGTTGGCTTATATTAACCCTTAAACGCTGAAGCAGTATTTTAAAAATCGTCTCCCGTATGACGGCGGCGTTCGGGAGTGAGCGCAGAAGCGGAAAAAATGTTTTTTTTTTTTTTTTTTTTTAAATCACAGCACACTTAGTTTTCAAGATTAAGAGTTCATTTTTGGCTCCTTTGTTTTTTCATTACCTGAAGTTTAGTGTGCAACCATCAGAAATGAAAAAATATCATTATCATATATAAATATTGGGATATATGACCGCAAAAAAAAAGTCATTATAATTGTATACAAATCGTGCTGTGAGCAAAACGGTTAAAGCTAATGAGTTCATTTTTTTTCGTTGTATTGTACACTAAATTGCAATCATTTTTGTGTATAACATATTGTAAAACGATCAAAGCAACACAGAGAAAATATTATCACAAAATGATGCATGAATTCGTAACGAGCAGACGTAACAAACAGCTGTTTTAAAAAATTCACCATAAATCAAAATATTGTGCTAGAGACTTCCCGTTTGTTGCAAAATGAAGGCAATTGATTGAATATTACTAAACTGTAAGTGTTGTAGCTTACAATTGCAGTTTTTGACCATTTCGGTCGAATTAAAGTTGACCGAAGGATACATTTTTTCTATTTATCGTTATTTATATGAAAATATTTCAAAACTGATAAAAACTACAACCATGGGTTGTTTTTAATTGTATTCTACATGAAATTGCACACATTTTCATATTTAAAACTTTATGTAACGGCTAATTTAAAATGGTGCAAACATTACGACAATCCGACGACAAAATTTATGAGTTTTTCGGAAGAGTTACCGCACGGACGTAAGGAAAAAGTTCATTTCACAAATTCACCATAAATTGAAATATTGTGCTAGAGACTTCCAATTTGTTGCAAAATGAAGGTAAATGATTGAATATTACTAGAATATAAGAGTTTTACAATTGCGTTTTTTTACCATTTCGGTTGAGTCAAAGTTGACCGAAGGTCGATATTTTGGCACATCGTTATTTATATGAAAATATTTCAAATAACATTTGTCGAAAATTGTATTTTTCCTAACTATACAAACCTGAGGTCCTTTACAATAGGAAGGTACTTAGCGGCAGCTGAACCGGTCGTAAGCTCTCGAACAAGGGGTTCGGTAGTTAACTACTTGTCCGGCAGTTAGCGGTACGCTCGACTGCGAGGCGAGGAGTCACTTTGCTTTAGGCCCAGGAAACACAGAGTGAGGGGTGGCATGAGGTGGGACTATATGTAAAGGACCTCAGGCTTAGGAAGAATACAATTTTCGACAAATTGCCATTTGTTCCGATACAGTATACAAACCCTCGGTCCTTTACAATAGGAAGACTCACTTATTGGTGGGTGGAATCTGAGTCTTATGAACAGACTGGTGTTCGTCCTACCTTGGATTCCCTCCCTGGTCGTAAGAGCAGAGGGAAGGATCCTAGCCTCTGCCCAGCTGATCGGGGTGTGCACCGCAGGATCAGAGGTCAGACTTCTGGATCAAATTATAAGAGGGAGGCAAGCGTACCTCTTATAATTAGCAAAAGCAAGAACTAGTTCCTACTTCAAGAGCTAAAGTAAAGTTATGAGTTTGTCTCTTGTTGGCTTCCACTCCCCCCCTTGTTGGGGAGTGGTGGATAAACACTTCTATCCCTACTGAAAGGGATAGAATGGGACTCGGTTGTGTAGCTTACCTGCATCGGCCTCCTGTTCAGCGTAGTGACGACCGCGGCCCTCTGCCCACAGGTAGAGGGAAGAATGAAGGAGGAAGAGAAGCCAGTCACACACTCTTTCACTCGTCCCTACATACAGTCACACAAGGATGCGATGCTGTTCTGTCCGCTCGGGTGCTGGGTAGACTACACAACATGTTGAGCAGCCACCACGGGTACCAAGGAAAAGGTGTCCAAGGACCTGTGGGTGATATCACAAAGGTAAAAAGAAATGAAGGTGGTCTGGTTGGCCCAAACCCCTGCCTTCAGAACCTGCGCCAGGGAGAAGTTCTTGCGGAACGCAAGGGTTGGACCAATACCTCTGACTTCGTGGGCTCTCGGACGAAGGGTACAGGTATCGTCACTGTCAGCTGTCTCGTAAGCCCTCCTGATCACCTCACGCAGCCAAAAAGAAAGAGTGTTCTTGGAAACCTCTTTCTTGGTAACCCTGGTGCTAACGAAGAGGCGTCGACACTCAGGCCTGAGGTGCCGAGTTCTCTTCAGATAGTGCCATAGCGCCCTCACAGGAAAAAGCAGCATCTCATCCGCATCATTATCGGTGAAATACTTCAGGGAGGGGATCGTGAAGGACTTGAACTGGTCGTCAGGGACCGAAGGATTCTGAGTCTTCGCTACGAAGTTCGGGACGAAATCGAGCATCACAGATCCCCATCCCCTGCAATGCTTAACGATGAAGGAAAGACCTGACAGTTTACTTGTGAACCTAAGTTCTGGAGAGAAGAGGCGAGGCCTTTCAGACCCACTGGTTTTGCTATGACACACCCCTGGCTCCTCCCCCAGACAGTCGTAAGCGAGCACAAACCACGCCCATCGGGGCGGAGCAACCAGAGACGTGCGAGTTGACAGAACTCAAACCGCCATATTTGAAGTTGCAAGTTGCTATGAAGTATATCAGTACTTACCATTCCATTTTCCTGTTGTGAGATTTATTTGAGATTGCAAATTACTACAAGAAGTAACTTAAAGTTCCAATTTGTGAATTTTAACATTTTCCATTCCTCTTTATATTCTAAGATAATATAATGTGACAGTAGTTCACCTCCCCTTTCCAAGATATTCCTATCTTGTTACCTAAAAGTTGCATCTCCTCTAAATGCAAGGATAAGAGTCTAAGTGTACCTTAAAGAAATTTATGAATTGAAAAATGTTATGGTTGGCCTTCAGAAACATGTAAGCTGTTGACTTTTGTATGTAATTACTTTACAAATCCTTTATTTCCTCCAGATTGGTCTCCTCGGTTACGGGGGTAGGGTCGGAGGGTGAACTAGACCCTGGGTCTGAAAGGTCTCGCCTCTTCTCTCCAGAACTTAGGTTCACAAGTAAACTGTCAGTTCTAGAGAGAGAGGCTTCAGCCTTTCAGACCCACTGGTTTTGCTCACCCGATACTTCAGGGGGCATGAAGATGAAGTCCTGCAACGACTGCATCGAAAGCTCCCTGTAAACCGAGGAGAGCATAAAATGACCCAAATACAGAGTTGCTTTTCCAATTCATTCTAGTCATTATCTCTTGCAGCGTAACTCCATTATACATCATCCTTGAAGCTGCTTGACCTCTGATAGAGTGGAAATTGGTGGAGTGTTTTCTGGCATTGGGATCAGCTCTGAAATACAGTCCTGAATAGCTGCCTCATCTTTGGAAGGGACATGATCTTGAAGTTTTCATCCAGCCAAATATGGTCTTCCCTATCTATGTTCCTTTCTGCACAGATTTTATTTGTGTACTTCAGATAAAAGTTTAACTGTCTAACTGGACAAATTTTTGGCTTGGTAGGGTGACACCTAAAGCTGAATTCAATAGGAGTGTAATTGTTTCTCTGATTCTTGGCCATGAAGGAAGGGTGATTCCTTAACACAATGGTTTCTGCCGTGAAAGTGCTCCTGGAGATACATAGATGATTAAATTGGTTAGCTCTCAATGGGCAAGCCAAAGCTACGAGGAATAAGGTCTTCTGAATCATGAGCAGCATAGAATCATCTCTTGTAGTGTTGAGGAAGGAAACCACTTTATCAAGATCCCAGCCTGGAAATTGATGAGAATTGCTGGGTCTTCTTCTATTTACTCCATCAAGCATAGCTTTAATATACTTGTCTTCTGCTAGACAATAACTGGGAAAGTATCCCTTCAAAACTGGTCCAAGAGCAGCTCGGTATCCTTTTAGTGTATTGTATGCTAGGCCCTTGTCTATTAATTCGTTAAAATAGAGTAGCACTGATAAAAGAGGGAACTTGTTGTTACTTCCATATTTATTGTGTATGAACTCTTTAAAGCTACTGAAGAGATTTTGGTACTTGGCCATGGAGCTGTCTCGTAAATTGGAAGTAATTTTGTTGCATATCTCTGGAGGAAATATGAAAGGTAGTTGATCTTTTATATTCTGAAGGCGATCAAATTTAAGTGGTGTTGAGCTAAGGGTAAGGTACAGTCCATATGAAGTATCTGGCAGCCTTCTGCTTTGACTTTGTATTTCCGGTATTCCTTGGAGACTGTCTTGACTAGGGGAATCCATGGTTCCGTTTCCTGGGAAATAGTGCAGAAGAGCATGTTGTTATTACATTCGTTATATATCTTAAAAGCAACTTTATGCAGTAAGAAGCCTGGGGGAAAAGCATAAAGAGGAGAACCTTCCCAGCTAATGTGAAGAGCATTATTACTGATTGCTTTTGTGTTGGGTACGGAAGAACAAAATCTTTTACATTTAGAATTAAAGCCATTGGTGAAAAGGTCTATTTCAGGAAAGAAATTCATATCTGTGCAAATTAAATTGAATAGATTATCGTCAAGAGTGGCTTCTGGATGTATGGAACCAAAGTCTCTCGATAGGGAATCAGCCATCACATTGCTTTTCCCTTTAATCCATTTAGCTTGAATGTCTATGTTGTATTTTCCTTTGATGTTTAGTAACACTTTGATGGCCTCCTGGGCCGATTTGTTCCTAATGCTACCATGTTTTTTGACCCAACAGTTTGTTACTTGTGAATCTATGTGAATTAGCACTACTTTGTTTCTAAGTTTGTCTCTGAAGTGTTTTATACAGTAAATGCATGCAAGTAGTTCTCTAATGTTAATGTGCAGAGTATTCTCATTTTGTAGCCATGTATTATTAGTTGAGAGTATGCCATGTTCTCCTACTAATGCTCCACCCCAGCCAAAGTTGGATGCATCTGTGAATAATTCTAGATCTACTTGATTATTAGGAATATTTATATCACTATACATGTTAGTCTGTTTCCATTCTTCTAGAAAGGATTTGAAAGAAGGAGGAATGATTCTATAGCCTTTAGCAAAATATCTATGAAATCTGTGAAGGAATTTAAGATGGTATCTACCATAAAAGGTGTAGTAGGAACAGAAGTTAAGTGATCCTATCAATCTTTGATATAATTTGAGGTCAGATCTGTTCAAGTGGATACTGTATTGGCAAGCCTGATACATTTATCAATGTTTTTCTGCATTGGTCTCATTGTTTTGTTCTCCAAGTTATAATGAACTCCCAGGAACTCTATCTTTTGCACTGGATGAATAACAGACTTTTTAATAGATATTTGCCAACCTAGCTCTGTGTGCACTTCAAAAACTATTTGGATGTGAGCCTCGCATTTGTGAAAGTCATCTGCCAATATGAGTATATCATCTAAGTATGTGATGTATATTATATTTCTTCCTAATGTATTTTAACTACTGTGTACATTAGTTTGGAAAAGATGTAGGGAGCTGTCTTTAACCCGAAGGGAACAACCGTCCATTTGAATTTACGCTTTCCTAATTTGAACGTTAAGAATCTTTGAGCACTTGAATGAAGAGGGATGTGCCAATAAGCGTCCTTTAAATCAAGTCTACATGCCCAGTTGTTTAAATGCAAATAAGGGAATATAGTTTTAGGTTTCAGCATAGAGAAAGAAACTTTCTTGATCATAGTATTAAGGCATTTCATATCGAAGATTAGGCGAATGCTCCCATCGGGTTTAAGCTTGTAAAATATGTGGTTAGAGTAGTAAAAAGAATTTTTGTTAATTTGTTCTATTACCCCTAGGTCTAGTAATCTGTTGCATTCTCTCTCTAGTATTATTCTCTTGCTAGAAGAATAATATCTATCAACCCCTAATCTTTTCAAAGTCTTTTGAGCCTTGTTTTTATTGGTAAATGGGAGTCTCACACCCTTACTGATTAAGTTGCATGCAAAAGAAGAATTTGGGAGTTTTTGCCAATTTTTTAACTTATTTATCAATGACCTACCTATCCCTTTACTTGGTTGGCGGGCTGAGAGGTTTGTTTCCTTCTTGGAGCTAGAGGCTTCTGTAAGGAAATTTAACTCTTCCAATATCATCGAATTGTTAGTGGGTACATTTGCCAAATTTTTATCTTTACTGTGTAGCTCCAGGTTATTTTCCTCTTGGTCCGAGCAGGGCTCGATGGTATTAAGAATTAAAGCTTAATTAGTTTTGTTTCTTATCTTTGACGTCTGAATTAATTGCTGTCTGTCCCCCTGTACTCCTTCCCCCTCTTCGGCCACCTTGCTTGATACCTCGCCTGTAGGGATTGAACCTATTCCTGAACCCAAAGCTTCCCCTGAATCCTCTGTAAAAATTAAATTTCCCTCTGGGGTAGCCCTGATGCTTGCCAAAGTTGAACCTTCCACCTCTAGAGATAATGTCCCCTCCTCTAGGGAGGGGATCGCCTCGAAAGCATGAAGCAATAGCTTTCCTTTGATCATCTGATAAGACCCATATATCATTAGTTTCAGCTTTAATGATAGCATCTCTGGTATCTAAATTGAGGTTCCTGGGTAAAGATCTACTTCTGAATGAGCGGATTAAACTTTTAATTAGATCGATGTGTTTCCTGAAAGGCCCAATTATCACTTTAGTAATGAAATCAATATTGTTAATCTTAGAGAGGTAAGCTAATTGCGCCAGAGCTGCATGCCCTTGAAAAGAAGATATAGCCATTTTAATGTTTTCAATATCAAAGTGAAATTTCTTCTTGAAATCTTCATTAAACAACCTGCCACTTGGCCAAAAGTTCAACTTTGGCAAAATGATATTGTTATGATACAATAAAGTTTCATACATACTTACCTGGCAGATATATACATAGCTAAGACTCCGTCGTCCCCGACAGAAATTCAAATTTCGCGCCACTCTCTACAGGTAGGTCAGGTGATCTACCGGCCTGCCCTGGGCGGCAGGACTAGGAACCATTCCCGTTTTCTATCATATTTTCTCTCTTCCACCTGTCTCCTGTGGGGAGGCTGGGTGGGCCATTAATCGTATATATCTGCCAGGTAAGTATGTATGAAACTTTATTGTATCATAACAATATCATTTTCATACAATCAACTTACCTGTCAGATATATACATAGCTGATTGGCACCCTTTGGTGGAGGGTAAGAGACAGCTACTTATGGAATAGACAGGTAAACAACATATGTTGTAGGTATAAAATAAAACCTTGGTTCCTACCTGATAGGTGGTAGACCTTCGTGGGTGTTTGCCCAGTATCTGCATCACCTCAAGAAACTTTAGCGAGATATATGATCTATGGCCAAGAGTTCTTGTGGGTCTGCCGATGGGGTCTTATCCGCTTACTCGGCAGAGCCTGAAAGGACTTTGTCAATGGGTGCTGATCCACTTATATGACAATACACCTTATGAAGGAGCATACAACCAATCCCGACCACCTGATCCTAACCACGTTAGAAATAAAGATTGTTCCGAGTTATCCCCCGAACTCTTCACAACAACCATAACTCAAAAAGCACAATACGCACACATACATAATTTTCTAAAAAAAAAAAAATTTTATACTCATCTAATTAGATATCACAAGAGTTTCTTACTGAACAACAGAGACGGCCGCCCGTGCTAAACCAAGTCCTTTTTGTTAGAAGAAACTCTAGAACATATCTAAAAAGAAGGTAAGTATATACTTAAGGATTGGTGTTGGCTCCCATACCCAGGATCGTATCCGCCGATACGAAAGGACCCAGAGAAAAACATTTCTCATAGGTCACACGAACGTCTTTCAAGTAATGAGATGCAAATACTGAGTTGCATCTCCAAAAATGTTCGTATCTATGATGTTTTTAAGTGACATATTCTTTTGAAACGAGAGAGACGTCGCTACTGCTCTCACCTTCGTGTGCTTTCACTCTCAACAGTCGGAACTCTTCGTCAGGACAGATCTTATGCGCGTCTGTAATGACGTTCCTCACAAAGAATGCAAGAGCATTCTTAGACATCAGTCTTGTGGGGTCTTTTACCGCGCACCAAAGACCCTGTCTAGAGCCTCCCCATCTGGTGTTTTCTCTGGAGATAGAATTTTAGAGCTCTTACAGGACATAGAGACCTCTCTTCTCTGCCTACGAGACTCGATAAGCCTTTAACTTCGAATGACTTAGGACCGCCAGGGATTCGTGGGATTCTCGTTTTTTAGCTAAAAACAGGGTTTTAAACGAGCAAATAGCTGAGTCTCCCTTGAATCCTACTTTATCCTCCAGAGCATGTAATTACTAACTCTCTTTGCCGTAGCTTGAGATAATAGGAATAGGCATTTCCTAGTAATGTCCCGAAACGACGCCAGATGAGGAGGTTCGAACCTTTCGGACGACAGGAACTTGAGTACCACGTCCAGGTTCCAGTTAGGAGGGACCGGTTCCTTAGACTTCGTCGTCTCAAAAGATCTTATGAAATCGTGGAGATCCTTGTTATCTGCCAGATCTAATCCTCTATTCCTGAAGACTGCCGAAAGCATACTTCTGTATCCCTTTATTGTGGATACCGCTAGATGAGATTCTTCTCTCAGGAATAGAAGGAAATCCGCAATTTCTGCTACAGAGGTAGTGGAGGGAGGGAACAACTTCTTAGTTCTGCACCACCTTCTAAAACCTCCCACTTCGACTGATATACTTTGTCTAGTGGAGGTTCTGTGGGCTCTCGCGATTGTGCTTGCAACTTTGCGAGAAAACCCTCTCGCTCTGACGAGTCTTTCGATAGTCGAAAGGCAGTCAGAGCGAGAGCGGGGAGGTTTTGATGATACCTCTGGAAGTGTGGCTGTTTGAGAAGATCCATCCTTCTTGGGAGGGATCTGGGAAAATCTACCATCCACTCCACTACCTCCGTGAACCAGTCTTGTGACGGCCAAAAGGGGGCTATCAATGTCATCTTCCTCCCCTTTGAAGCCACAAATTTTCTCAGCACTAGTCCCAAAATTTTGAACGGAGGAAAAGTGTAGACATCTACGTGAGACCAGTCTAGCAGGAAGGCGTCTACTATCAGAGCTCTGAGGTCTTCTACAACCGAGCAAAAGACTGCCAGCCTTTTGGAAATGAACGTGGCGAAGAGATCCACGTGAGGAGTCCCCCAAAGAGACCAGAGATCTTGGCACACATCTTTGTGTAGGGTCCACTCTGTGTGAAGGACCTGGTTCCTCCTGCTGAGCCTGTTAGCCCTCACATTCCTTTCTCCCTGAACGAACCTTGTAAGTAGGGAGATGTTCCTCTGAGACGTCCAAAGTAGAAGATCTTTTGCCAGTTCGTATAGGAACAAGGAGTGAGTCCCTCCTTGTTTCCGAATGTAGGCAAGTGCTGTGGTGTTGTCCACATTTACTTGAACTATTTTTGTTCGAAACGAGGTTCTAGAACTCTTCAGAGCCAGGTGTACGGCGAAGAGCTCTTTGCAGTTTATGTGCCAAGACACCTGTGCTGTTTCCCAGGTGCCTGACACTTCCTTCGAGCCTAATGTTGCTACCCCAACCTTTCTCCGGACGCGTCGGAAATTGAGTCAACACTAGGTCAGGGTTCAGGATTTTCAGGGAAATTCCTTTGTTCTCCTTTAGAGGGGCAACCACCACTCCAAATGTGGTCTCATTTCCACTGGAATGGGAAAGGCGTCTGAAAGATGTCCGGTCTTCCAACTCCAAGAACCTCTTGAGAAGAATTGAAGAGGGCGTAAATGCAGCCTTCCCAGAGGAAGAACTGTTCGAGCGAGGAAAGGGTCCCTAGAAGGCTCAGCCATTCCCTCGCCGAAGTCTGTTCCTTCCCTAAGCAAGAGAGAGACTACTTGCAAACCTTTTGTGATTCTCTCTTGCGAAGGAAATACTCGAAAACCTGAGAATCCATCTGAATCCCCAGATAGACTAAGTTCTGTCTGGGGGTCAGTTGTGACTTCTCGAGGTTTACGAGTAATCCCAACGATCTGATCAGGTTCAATGTCAACGTAAGGTCCTCCAAGCACTGTCTCTCTGATCTGGCTCTGATGAGCCAATCGTCCAGATACAGAGAGGACATTTACACCTTTGAGGTGAAGAAACCTCGCCACATTCTTCATCAGGCTTGTGAAAAGACCTGAGGAGCTGTGGAAAGGCCGAAACACAAGGCTCTGAACTGAAAGATCCTTCCCCCCGTCATGAAACGGAGGTACTTCTTCGATGAGGGGTGGATCGGGACGTGAAAATAGGCGTCCGGAGATCCCAGAGACACATCCAATCTCCTTGTCGCATTGACGCAAGAACTGAGGCAGAAGTCTCCATCGAGAACTTCTCCTTCTGAACAAATTTGTTCAGAGAGCTGACGTCTAGTACTGGTCTCCAGCCTCCCGAGGCTTTCACAACCAGAAAAAGGCGATTGTAAACCCCGGGGGGAGTTTTGAT
Organism: Macrobrachium nipponense; assembly: GCF_015104395.2. Taxonomy (NCBI): domain Eukaryota; kingdom Metazoa; phylum Arthropoda; class Malacostraca; order Decapoda; family Palaemonidae; genus Macrobrachium; species Macrobrachium nipponense. The sequence continues at coordinate 51,949,287 of NC_087208.1, read as the reverse complement.
CCAGTACTAGTTCTATCGCTCTCTTGTCCCACATCTGACTCCACCATCGATCGAAGAGTATCCCTCAGCACAGGATCCTTGTACTTGGCTGACAGTCCCGCGCGTGTTGACGTTAGGGGAGGACTGTCCCAGAAAGGGATACCGATATCCTTCCTTATTACAGACATTGATGAAGCGTCTGTGTTTATACGTGCCCAGGCCTCCACAAATCCCAGGAGCCTGGCACCTACTGGTGCTTGGAGGAGAGAAGCATCATTTTCCCTTTTTAAAGGGACGAAAGGCAGACCTACCTCTCTTCTCAGGAGCCTTCCTTCTTGAGTGAGCTCTGGAGGTAGGGCCACCTCGAAAGGGCTGAACCGATGTACTCGGTCCTTTCTTTTCCGTCGCAGTAGCAGGTTTCTTTTTCCTTGCTGACTGAGTAAGAAAGTCTTGAGTCGCCTTCTCAGTTAATGAACGAGAAATCTCCTTCACTAACTGAGAAGGGAACAAAAAGTCTGACAATGGAGAGTACAGTAGCGCTGCCCTTTGAGAGAGGGAGACCGCTTTCATCAAAAAGGCACTATAGACTGTCTTCTTAAGAAGACCTGCTCCAAATAAAGAGGAGATCTCAATCGAGCCATCCTGTACCGCTTTGTCTATACAAGACAAAATACACAGAAGGACTTCTGGTTCGAGTCCTTCAGAATCATGGGCTTTCTTGGACATCACCCCAAGGGACCAATCTAAGAAGTTGAAAACTTCTAATACATGGAAGAGTCCCTTGAGGAGATGATCTAGCTCTGAAATGCCCCAAGTTATACGGGCAGAGTTCAAACTTTGCCTTCGTGAAGCGTCGACTAAGGTCGAAAAGTCCGCTTCTGTCGAAGACGGAAGAGAAATGCCCATATTCTCTCCTGTCTGATACCAAATGCCTCGTTTACCAGCTAGTCTCGCTGGGGGCATGCAGAAGACCGTTCTGACCAACTCCTTCTTCGACTTCATCCATGAGTTTAAAGACTGAAGAGCCCTCTTCATCGAAATGGCGGGCTTCATTCTAAAAAGAAAAGACGAAGACTTCTTCGCCCTTTGCGCTCGAGAAAAGAGAGCGTTGGAGGGAAGGAGGAGCGGCAGGGGTCAAGTCGTCTCCATACTCTTCTAGAAGCAAGGCTGTCAAAACTTTATAGTTCGATAGTCCTTCTCTTCCCTGATACTCGTCTTCCGAGTTTTCTTCTAACTCTGGGTCTAGATGAGTCTCCGCTAACAAATCAGGACGTCTTTCCTCTGGGGGAGACAAACTCCTGATAGGAGAGGGACTAAGGGAATGATATTCCTTCCTCTTCAAAGCTTTAATAGAAGCTTCCTTCTTGGTAGGTGCCAACATCCTGGCTTCTCCCATAAAAGGATGACGCCTCCCGCTTGGATGAAGCTTCTCGTCCGCCAAGCGTCCTGGCTGACGGCTCCCGCTTGTCTGGCTGCTGATGTCTGGATGACGCCTCGCGCCTGGAAGACGCCTCGCTCTCAACTGGCGTCCTAACTGGCACCAATACCTTGGTTGGAGCCTCGCGCTTATAAGACGCTCTGAATGACGCTTCACGCCTGTAAGACGCCTCACGTCTATCTGGCGTTAGGTTCCTGCCGTAAGGTTCCCTCGATCTCGATCTTGAAACCGAAGCCTCTGCGGTATGTTTGGAAGCTTCACGTCTGCATGACGCCTCTCGATTTGCAGGGGAGAGAGGACGAGTCTTCTTGATTGGAAGCGAAACGTCCTTCTTACGAGGAGGATCCCTCGCTAACACTCCCACCAAAGAGGCTAGCTGTTCCTGCACCGCCATGAGAATCTTCCTTGAAGTTTCTCCCACTTCATCTTCAATCGGGGGAGAAGAAGTAGCAGGGGAAAGCGTTCTGCTACGTCCACGTAGGGTGACGCTGACGCCCACCCCTCGCCTTTTTAATAGACGAGGGAGCTCATATGAGAAGCGCTCCGGGCTCGAATCCAATTCAGGTTCTCTCAAATGCCGTTTCAGAGGCCTAGAGAGATCCGAAATCCTTCCACCCTCGTTTTTAGGTGAGGGAGAGGGAGAGGATGAGAAAACACTCGCAGGACGCTTTTTCTAAAGCGTCCCTGAAGCAGCCTGCATCGAAACAGAGACCTGCTGAAGGGTAGTTCTGACCGTTGGGGATTCCCCACGACCTCCTTAAGGCTTTCGACTTTCCTTCTCCTCTGGGCATGGGAGCTTGGAAGAGGTCTAGGGCCTGGGAGCGTCGCAGGGACGATCAAACGCCCCCACCTCCACAAACACTGGGAGAACTCACTTCACTGTACAGTTCACTTTTACTAACCTTACCTTGTAAGTCCGCCATTTTGGACTTCATCTGAAGAATCATAGCCTTCAGATCGGCGATTTCCGAGGCCGATTCTGAAAGTAAAGCTTGTGACGTTGACATATAGGGAGAATCCAACTCATCAGGATTAGAAATAGATTCAATAAAAGGCTCAATAGGCCTTGTACTCACACCTTTCAAACATCTAACCCAATCCCTCTCTAACTTCTTCAAATAAGAAGTTAAAGTCTTCCGTTCTTCTGCATTTAATCCCTCACATTCATGACAGGTATT